>NC_071329.1:419889-779777 GCF_010183535.1 Caenorhabditis remanei
AGGGGGAGAGACATCTGGAAGTGCGGATGGACAGACAGACTTGCTGATATTATAATTACCTGAAATCCAGTGAAATTGAGAGTCCGGACATCTGGATTGTCAGAAATCCTAGAAATCTAGAATTCGACACATCCGGAATCCTGATTTCCAGCGATCTTCTTCTAGTTTGCTCTGAGTGAGATACATTTCAGAGAGAGACTGAAATTCAGAAAAATAGAAAGGCAAATACTCATTTACTACTTCAACTCATTTACTACCATTTACTCATTTACTACCGTTTGCTCATTTACTACTTTTACTCATTTACTACCGTACTGCTCATTTACTACTTCACTTTTCACCATTCTCTTAGGCTTAGGTTTCTTAGAAATTCGGAAAACAATTGACAGATACGATGAATAACCGTTTTCGTCAATTTTTTCCGAATTTCTAAGAAACCTAAGCCTAAGAGAGTGGTGAAAACTGAATCCCAGCATATCGCTCTAAAGTAGTAAATGAGTAAAAAGTAGTAAAAGAGTAAAAGTAGTAAATGAGCAAACGGTAGTAAATGAGTAAATGGTAGTAAAAGAGTAATGGGAGTAAATGAGTAAGGTAGTAAATGAGCAATTGATAGTAAATGAGCAGGTAGTAAATGAGTATTTGCCAAAATGAATATTATGAGCTGAAAAATATACCAAAATGTAGATCTCGACGAGTTCTATGTCTGTTATCTGCTATGGGCCGGATGACTATTCGTTAATGTGCCGCGGGCCGGCAAAAAGTGCCAAAAAACTCGAAAATGGCCAAAAAAGCCTTTCTAGCCCGGCCCGTGGCATATTAACGAATAGAGATCCGACCCGTAGTAGGTCACGGACATAGAACTCGTCGAGATCTACATTTTGGTATATTTTTCAGCTCACAAAACTCAGTTTGAAGCGAGTTACGAGCCGGCCCGGTTGACAAGTATGATTAATACACTGTAAGATTGCATACAGACAGACCTTTAGATTTCGTATGTTTGAAATCTTAAACTTCCTTTCTATTCCCTATAACTATGATATAGATAGACACTCATACTCTGAAAGTTGAGAAATCTGCCCATTAGACACCCCCAACCATCATCCAAATCATTCCAATTCCAGATGGTTCGACGTCGTCGTCGTGCTTCGTTGCTCCACCGAAAAGCTCTACGATCGTCTCAAATCTCGTGGCTACACCGACTTCAAAATCAAAGAGAACGTCGAATGCGAGATCTTCGGATCCTTGTTGGAGGAGGCTAAGGAGTCTTATAAGTACGGAGATTTCAAAAAATCTTAAATAAATTTCTTTTTTTTTGTTGCTTTCAGAGAAGAAATCGTGCACGAACTCCAATCCGAAACACCCGATCAAATGGAGGAGAATATCGAGAAGATCTGCGAATTGGCCGCCGCCTTCAAGAATTCTGATAATCACATGTGACTAAATTTTGTCTGAAATTCTGAAATTTCCCACTTTTCTTACAACTGCGCCCCACCGCACACGAGAGAGCATAGGCGAGAGACGCAGATTTTCACTGTTTTTGACTTATTTCCGCTTTTTTCTTAGTATTTTTCTGATTTTCTATGAAAAAAATGCGAGAATAAGTCAAAAATTCTGCGTCTCTCTCGCCGATACTCTCTTGTTTGCGACGGGGCGCAGATGTAAGAGGGATGAACTGCTAATATCTTTGTTGTTGTGTTTGTGTTTCTCTTTCCTATCGTTTCTTGTTTTTTTCCCTTTCCTTTCTTCTTACTTTTTCATTTTCCCCATTGAGAGATTGAGATTTTTGAATTTTTTCGATGAAAAAATTTTCACTAATTTTTTTTTTTGAATTTTTCGAAGGTTTCTTCAACTTTTTCAATATCTTTTCTGCTTTTCTGATTACAGATTCAATTTCCTATTCCCGATTTCCATTTAGCGTAAAAATGAGTCAACTCTGGTCGAAAATCCGATATGGAGTACGTTGGAATCCGGCGGAGCGGTTGGCACTCGCCACCAGGGCTCTCAATTTGCAGAAGGTTGAGTTTTAAGTTTTAAGCGGGAAGAGACATTTCGCAACTGTCGATTTTGGCAACCATTTGGGAACCGCACAACTTTTTGATTATGAGAAAATCAATTGACCTAAGTTCCAATGTACTCGATATTTTAAAGTTTACAGTTTTTAAAGTTTACAAACTGACCCAAATTTCAAAACAATTTGGTTTCGAAACATCGTGGTTGCGAAATGACCGGTTTTGAGATGAAACTTTTCCGCATTTTTGAGAAAACTTGATTTTTATTAAAGAAGTACGAAGTCATATTTTTTAATTGTAGATTCCGATACTTCAGACAATTCTTTTAAAAAAAATATCATTGACGAATATGCTAAAAATAGCTCAAAAAGGCACAATTTCCGTTTTCCTGGAGCCTTGATGGAAAAGTTTTTCCACACGGCCGTGTAGTCCTCTCGGACAAGATTTTTGCTCAATTTCTCGTTTTCTTAGTCTTTTTTCGCATTTTTTCTTGATATAAATTGAGCAAAAACTTGTTCGAGAGGACTACACGGCCGCGCGGAAAAACTCCTCCACCAAGGCTCCAGGAAAACGGAAATAGCGGTGGTTAGAGCGATTTTTAGCATATGCGTCAATAAGAAAAGTTTCTTACCTGAAGAAAAGAAATTTGAAAGTTAAAAAAAATATTTTATCAAAATTCTCTCCAGGTAAAATCAATCGATATCTCGATGGACCCTCTCCACCACGACAATCTCTCAATCCGCACATTCTGGCACTCGATAATGGCGCCAAAAGTGCGATTGACCAACCCGAATGTTCGTGTCAAGACCGAAATCCGAAACGATCGACGTGCGCCGTTCTTTGTCACCACTCTTGGTATTATAAATTCACAACACTGCGCCGCATGGCTTTAAAGGCGCATATAATTTATTAGAAATTTCGCGGAATGGTCTCGTAGTTGAAAAAGATCAAATACCCTATTTTCGAGCTTTGCAGGTCTAAAAATAAATGCAAATAATGTTTTTCGCTTCGAGACCATTTTGAACAAATTAGAGGCGCCAAAAGCCATGCGGCGCAGTGTCGGGAATTTATAATATACATTTTTTGATGAATTCTGAGAAAAATTAACACAAAATAATTATTTTGCAGACGACGGTCAAAAACTGCACATTTCAACGGAAAACATGTCTGCAATGGACGTCATCATGAACTTCAATCGACTCACCGGACAACCACAACTCGGAAAAGCTGGAACTCGTCCGAAAGCGAAAATTTGATCGATTTCATTGTTTTTAGCCGATTTTTAGCAGTTTTTTGATATAAAATTCATTTGTTTTTTAAATTTCATTGAAAATAATCAAATTACCCGTAACACGTTGTGACAAGTGATAGGTGGGGAGGACATTCCTTAAAATATACACAAGAGGTATTTCAGCGGGATCACTTAGGCATCGAGAAAAGAAGTTTTGAGCAAAGATTCGGGGATATTTACAGGTTTGGAGGGAAAACAAGGAAAAAGTAACAAAATAAACGATAACTAGATGTTGAACAACAATTCCTGAGAGAGCGGATCGAATGGAGTGATTTTGAAGAGACGCATCACCTGGAAATTAATTAATTTAGTAAAAAACGCAGAATTTTGAGCTGAAAATTGAAATTTCAGAGTTTGCGCGGCAGATATGGTGCATCATGTAAATTGCGTACGATGCACCATATTTGACGAGCAGCGGCAAAAATTCAAAATTCTTGGTTGGTTTTTTCTGGTTTTTGCTGCAGTTTTATCGGGTTTTAAAATTGTCGCCTTTTAAAATTAAAATTTGAGGGTTGATTATGTAACGGGTGTAAAAGTTTACGGTGCGACAGCAGTGCGAGGCGTAATATCCCCAACGAGCAGAATTTTTTCCGAGTCGCGTTGCGTGCGCGTCGCGGTTATGTTGGTGAACCATGTTTAAATAGTTAACTGTGAAAATTTGACTAATATTCAAACTGCATGCCATGAGAACTATTTTCAGTTTATAAAAAGTCTTGGAAGTTAGAAAAAACCGTTTTAATTTTTTTTTGAATTTTTTCTAGTTTTTGGTTTAAAATTTAAAACACAATCAAAAGCGGAATATGTATGTTGATCTTAATTTGGAAATTTTGAAAGCTTTCAGAAAATTTTGTTAAAAAATGAGCAACTATGGTGCATTCAGTGCATACATATACGATGCACCATATTTTTTACATAATAATTTTGTTTTTCATTAAAACCTGTTTTTCATCAAAAGGCACGCTTCTTACAACATGCACTACCGAAACCGAAGAAAATTCGGTGCGAAATTCAGAGACTCAGAGAAAAAGAGACAATTTTGAAGGGAATTTCTGTGGAGCACAGTTGTAAAAACTGTGTCGAACTAATAATAAACCTCCCGATTTCAAGAATTCTCACCTGATACGCCTCCAACATGGTCGATGCTGCGGAAGACACGCCCGACAACATCAACACTAAATTTCCGAATCTTTCAGCATAATTTTCGAGACCAACACTTTCATAATACGCGAAAAGGGCGGAGATCACTTTATTTCGGAATGTCAGAACGACTCGGCGAGACGCTTCTGTGATTTCGGAGTAATCTGGAAAACTTTTTTCCAAATCAGCAAAAATAGCAAAAATTACCTGAGGAGCAACCGCAATTAAAAAGCACAATAATCTTGATGACCACAATCTCTTGAGGGCTTAATTTCAGATTTCTGAGGGGTGTCGCCACTTCGTCAATACAACAATCGGTCATCTGTTTGTACAGCTTCTCCTGACGCCATCGACGATCAGCGGACACGGAAATCTGGAAAAAATTTGGGTTTCGCCACGAAAGTATACGGTAAACGGGATTACTGTAGGATTCGTGGTGGGACTCACTCCGTCTCACAACGATTGCCACAGCGGAAATTTCGGAAAAGTTACGAATTCCGAAATTTCCTAAATTTTCAGTTCCGCAGATTCCTGGTTGGCACGGTGACAAACTTGACAAGGATTTTAAAGTTTATTTGTCGTAAGCCTCGCACCGCGCATGTTTATACATTTCTGGAAGTCTAGGGTCTAGGGTCTAGGGTCTTACAAGAAACAGCAAAAGCTACAGTAACCCAGCAGTCGTGCCTTCGTGAAGGGACCCTTTCATGATTATACTTTCCAGAAAGTTCTTGAAATGCAGAATTCCCTCAGCAAGCGTAATTTGAGTTTTTTCAAGTTTTTGGTGCCAAAAAAGATGCAAAAACTCACTCTACTCCCCTCCTCCAACTTCTCGACATTTCTCGGCATACACGTTCCATTTGTGATCAACCAAACGTCGTCGATATTCGCCTGTGCCGTATAGTATCCGTGTTCCAGAATCAGGCAGTGTACAGCAAATCTTTTCAATATTACTGTACGATCCTGTACTGGTAAGTTGGCAAATACTGGCAGCGTTCGCGTCCATTCGAGCATCATGAGAAGTTCGGTTTGAGTGGCGACGGAGATGTCTGTTCCGAGCATGACCATCATTTTATGGTCACCACAAGAGGGAGAGGTGCCGCCGGGTACATATCGGGAGGTGGACGGTCCCGAGGTGTCGGTGGCCTGAAAAACGTTTTTTTGAAGAAATTAACGGTAAATTGGTCAAAATAGTATTCAGACCAAGTCGCGTCTCGCCACGAAATGCTACAGTTGCCTAACTTTTGAAGCTACCGTAATAATAATTTCTCTAATCGATTTTAACAAATCTGAACCTATCATAACCATTTTGATGCGAGCTCAATAGCTATTAAAACGATCTTAACCGATATTTACTGTTATTAACTAGCCTTAATAATGATAAAAAACAATTTCAGCCGATTTCAGTTGCTCTTAACAGTTCTAAGATGTTCTTAACAGTTTCTACCGAATCGTAACAATTTTTTCCCAACCGCAATTAATTATATCAACCGATCGTAATTATTGTGAACCATATTCAGCCATTATTAACCGATCTCAACCGATCTTAACCAATTCTACCTTTCTCTATCCCTCTATCCTTTTCCAATTTTTATTCTCAAAATATTTCAAATCTCACACTCATGCATCCTTGTTTTGTTAGCTTTGACAGGTCAATGGCGGCTTGTCGGGAGGCGACCACTTCCAGCTTCTTTTTTCTGAACAACAAAATTTTTCTTGAATAATTTCTAGTACCACTTACCGTAACCTATCATCAATAGTTGTCAAATTATCCAAAAGTGTCAAATACTGAGTCTTATCCTCAACTTGAGGTCGTGGGGGTGTTGGTGTCGAGTTGGAGCAGCTGGGGCGGGAACGGATACGACGGCATCCGATGAGATCACGACGCGGTTGGAGGGCTGAAAATTTGAAAATTTTCATGATAAAAAGGTGGAGATCGTTTAGAAAAGTATAATCATTCGGGTCTTGCCACGAAACCATACGGTTGCCTAATGTTGTCAGTACCGTTATTTATAATTTCTTGGTGAGACCCGACTCAATTGAAACCCCAAAAACTTTGTTTGAGGTTAAACTGGTCGAAATAGGTAGAAACCTTTGAGAAATAGGTAGAAACTCATTAAGCTCGTCGAGGGCTTTCAGAGAAGTGTAATGATACAATTGCCTAATTTGTGAACCTGCAGTAATTTCGTTGTGGGACCAAACCTAGATTGTACTTTTCTAAAAGCCCTTTTCAAATCCTCACCTTCTTTACTCATCCCACTCTCCAAACACTTCCGATACCGACACGCGCGGCACGCTTTCCGTGCCATCGTCGTTGTGTCACAAGCCTTTTCTCGTTTACACTCGGTGTCTTGTCGTTGGACGACTGCTCTGGAACCAATAATATTAAGAAAATCCTCGAAATCTGGTAAGAACCGTACCTGCGAAAAAACGTTTTGCATCCAAGGCACGCCACTATTCCATAATGTTTGCCTGTGGAGGGTTCGCCGCATATTAAGCATTGACCGATGACTCCTGGAAAGGGAAATTTTGAGTTTTCGTTATGGTATTAGGGTCTAGGATCTAGGGTCTTACAAGAAACAACAAAAGCTACAGTAACCCAGCAGCCGTACTTTCGTGACGGAACCTTATCATGATAATACTTTCCTGAAAGTTCTTGAAATGCTAAATTCACTTTTCCCCCGATACTTTCTATTTTGTGCCAACTTCAGCACCAAAACTTTCAATTTTGTTTGTAATCGAAAAATTATGTGATCGTTGCTCCGAACTCATTAAAAAGAGTGTTGCGTTTTCTCTTTCTTATTATCAGTACAGGAAGCACATGGGTTTCACTGATTCTGTACACAATGATAAAAGAGGAAAATGTGTGTTTCAAATGCATAGAAAGTGATTTCTGTGTAGTTAGTTTGATGAGAACTTGCAAAAAATGTTTTTGACTGGGAAAGCGCTACAGTATCGTTTTCCTTACGATACCGTAATATATAATTTCGTGGTGGGACCCGAAACCCAAAAAAACGTTTTTCGAAGTTCAATTGATTAAAATAGGTATAAAATTTTGAAAATGCGATTTTAACCTCGCCTAGAGTAGAATGTTGCCCAATTTTTGAAGCTACAGTAATTTCGTGGTGGGACCAAACCCAGACTTAATTATACTTCTCTGAAAGCTCTCAACTCCCTGAATTCAAATTCAAAAATTTTTCTAAAAAAATACTCACCCTTTTCCTGTTTGACATGTTGTGCCAATTGGGGTGCCATCGCGGCAATACTGGGCACCGCACTGATCACTGATGTGAATGTGGGCATTGTTTGAAATGCCGTAGACATTGACTGGCTAGGCGCCGTTATTTCTGAAAAGATTTGAGGTTTTTTGGAGGGGGAAGCGGAAATTAAGACGGAAATTGAATAATAAAATTCATCGTGATGAGAGCTTTCAGAAAAGTATACATACCGTAAAACCTGTAATAGAGGCGCACAAGAGTTTGGAGCATCCTATCTCGACTGTCTTTAAAGAAATGAAAATGTTTTCAACAGAAAAAATATTCTATGAGTATTGAGCTATATTTTGTCAGTTAACAGCTTTTTGATATCTTCTTTGGGAACCGAGATTTACCGCTGCGAACAGTCACAACTAGGTGGCCTCTATTACAGTTTTTACGGTATAAACCATCGCGCTTAGATTCTAGGGTACAGTATCGTTTTGTGGTGAGATCCTCACCAAGGTTATATTTTTCTGAAAGCTTTTAACTAGCCAAGTATAATTATTTGAATAACTATAGATGAAATCAACGCTCAAGAAGAAAAACCAGAACTTCTACGAAATTATGATGCCTCAATGTTTCCAAATTAAATTCACATGTGCGTAGTAAGAGAGGGGGAATGTTCGATTATCAGTTGGTGGTCACGGGGCGCAAACGACGTCGGTGAGAAGAGGGAGAAAGTTGATACAGGCGAAGAGAAGAGAGAAAGACAGAAATATCATCGTGACAATCTCTGACACTCACACATTTTTACACTCGCCATACACGCCACAAACACGTTGGGAGATGAAATATTTTGGGGGGGACTAGAAAATAATATAAGTTTTGTATTTTATATAATCAAGAAGTAAAATTTTTGGTTGTTGATGCAAAGGTAACTCGCAACACTTTTTGTTCTCTCAGCAATCTTATCAGATAATGTGTTTTGAGTTAGAAAGGTGTCACGTGTCTTTTTTCGCGGGAAAACGTTTTGGAGGGGAGCGAGGTGACACCACACCACGAGGTAGATCTTTGGGGTCTATTCTTCATGTTTTTGAAGAGAAATTTACACTTGATTCTTTTTTTTTGTTGAAACAACTTAACGAACAAAGAACAAGACAAGCAAAAAAGTGAGTTTCAAGAATTATATGCACATCTTACAGAAAAGTACGAAATTTTACAGTATCCTACATTAAAAAGTAGTGAGACTTTTTTGAAAGGTCTCAACGCGAAAAATTCAAATTTGACGCCCTGACAGGAAAAGGAAATAGTTGAAGATGGAAATGTATTTTTTGGTGGGTAACGTTGTAGTAAAACGGAGTTATGTAGTTTCAGTCAAGAAAGTTTCAAATAGTCAGGCAGAAAAACACAACAATGGGAAGCGTAAGGTCGTAAAAACGCGCTCTATCGCACAACGGTTGGCACTGTGCCAAATTTAAATTTTACATTTAACCGCAACGCGCACGCAACGCTACACGGAAAAAATATTTTGGTTGCGGACCTTACGCTTTTTCAGTTTTAGGATATTTTTACTAAAC
Source organism: Caenorhabditis remanei (assembly GCF_010183535.1). Taxonomy (NCBI): domain Eukaryota; kingdom Metazoa; phylum Nematoda; class Chromadorea; order Rhabditida; family Rhabditidae; genus Caenorhabditis; species Caenorhabditis remanei. The sequence continues at coordinate 429,098 of NC_071329.1, forward strand.
TACTGTTATGGTAACACTTATTCGGATGATCAACTATAATTTCAATAGAAATTTCGATTCCACAAAGTCTCGAAGTGTCCAAAATTCTCTGTTCTCTGTCCTAGCCAACACCTAAATTTCTTATCTACCGGGCGAGTCTAATAGAATTCCCTATAGAACACGTATATCGGATCTTATCCCCCATCCATCCTTCCTGTTTTCCTGGTCAGAATAAACGATACATCTTTTGGAAAAGTACAACGGCACCCACATCCTCTATATATTCTGATGTCATCAGGTCAAAGATTGATAGGAGGACACACGGGAGTGGAGAAGCACAAAGTATATTGGAGATAAAACTAGAGATGGAATTGACAAAAAAGGGGGAAACGAGAAGAATTGATGAATAAGGCTACCATGAAAAGCGATACAGTTATGTATGCTTAGCAACTACAATGGATACCTGATAAGGCCCGGAATCACAAGCATATGTGGTCTTGACAGGATGAGTTATGACCGGACCGTCCTAACCCCCAAAAATCGGGAGACGGTATCATATTTCGTTTATATTATATTATAGGTCTGAGTGAACCGCAGACACAAAGTTTTAATAGAAATGCAACTTGAATGTAATACATTTTGTAAACATATTAGACTTGAAGAAAATCCTAGTTGTCAGTGCTGCCCTAATACAAAGTAAAATTTTCAAACAAAGTTCAGACATGTCTGGTATGATCTAGAAAACATTCATGTCTGGCACAATTTGAAAATAGATAAAAGCTACTGATGAATTCGATAAAAAAATCAAAAACTCCTGAATAGTCATTTATGTTTCTTATAAAGACATGAGTGTATCCAGTTGACAGATTGAGCGAAATGTAACTATATCAGCTTGAAAAAAACACAAAAAACTATTAAAAAGTACATAAAAGCTATGCTAAAACATTTCTATTATAAAATAGTTGTGTTTTGTGTCAAAAACGTTGTTAGTCATAAGTTCATTTCCATAGATACACAATCTTTATAAGATTCTAAAACATGGAATATCACATTCACTTCACTGACATTGAAAACTTATGTTCAGACATTAATTGAATTCAAAAACTAAGTCAAAACTATTATAAAACGTTTTAAACCGCACTTTAATTGTGTTCTGATCCCAAAAGTCAACAAAAAACTTCACTTTTTTCAAGAGCTCGAATTTCTAAAACATATATCACATTATAATGCAAATTCAACAAAAAAAACAAAAAAGCAACATTTCTCAAATCCCTCAATAGCAAAAAAGAAGAAGAAGGTTGCAATCGTTTTCGTCACAGGGCAACAAAAAAAGAAAATGAGAAAAAAAAGAGAGAGAGAGAGTTCTAGTAAAGAGAGAGAGAGAGAGAGCGCACGCGCTTCCTTTTTTTCTCTTTCTCTCGCATCTCTCTCCACACCACACTATCTCGTTTCGTAGAGAGTGTACTTGGTTTGCAGCGAGGTTGCATACGCAGACATTTGAACAAAACATACATACACTCACACACACGACAACTGATATCACGTGGGGGAGTGTTGCTGCTGTTGGTGGTGGTGGGAAATATAGTTAGAGAATAGAAAGAAGGACATCCGGACATACAGATTTACAGACAAACATGTTTATGTTTAATATATTCTACATATAGTTCTGAGTAATGTTTGTTTTCTGTTTTGTTGAATTTTTTTTGTTGCCGGTTTGATGGTTTAGTTCACTATAGTGTACTTGTTTTCCTGATGTTTATTTTAGTATCGTTTTTTTAGTTTATGGTTTTGTTATAACCTGACTTGCAACGGGTCGGGTCAGATTTTCAGGCTTATTTCCAGATTACACTAGTCCTTGTGGAATTTAGCGAAAATTGTGATTTTAACTGTAAAAAACCTCAAAAATCGGGAATTTTGAACAAAAAAAAAACATTAAAATTCCACAAAATAAGATGATTTAAGCACTTTTGCTCTAAAATTTTGAAAAATTTCAAAAAACTTTGTTGAAATGAATAAGTACCCATTTTTTGAATCCATGCTGAGAAAAAGTTCAGAACGGCCCGATTTTAACAAGTCCGGTTTTTTGTTCATATTTTTGTTAACACGATTATCTCAGTCAGATTGAATGAGTATTTAAAAATATTGTGATCACGATGTTCAGCTTGCCGAGAACTTTCAGATTAGTATAGCGATTGTTGGGTCTCACCACGAATTCATACATTACAGAATCCCTAAATTGGAATTTAATGATAATTAGACATAAGGTCTTCAACATTTTGTTACAGTGAAAAATTATACAAAGCAAAAACATGAATCGAGTCTAGTCAGAAGATCTAGGACAAAAACAAAACCGTCTCCACACCAACTAATCTTCTTCTCTTTTCCTACGCCGAACACGTTTTCGTTACACTGCATAGTAGTGTGTATTCCGAAACGAACAGAGTGTTGTGATCTCTGTCATTTCGGAGTATGAGAGGAGAGTGGGGGACGACCAAAGCTCAAGCGGTAAGATGGGCGGTTCTTTGATTTTTGGTGGTGTATAATCATTATATGGTGATAACATGGGAATACTGTGTGTGTGTGTGTGCGATAGTTTAGTCAGCACACACTCTCACACGAAAAATTTTTTGACGGGATATTTTTTTTTCAGAATGTGAAAAATCAAATTGTGATATGTTTCATAAATTTGGATTCCATGCAACGAGAGCTTTCAGAAGAAATGCACGATATTCCGTAGGCGGACGCGCCCATTTGAGAAAAATTGCATTCCTAAATTGGCAAGCAAGAGTTTGGAGCATCATATCTCGGCTGTCTTTAAAGATATGAAAATGTTTTCAACTGAAGAAATATTTTATGAATATTAAGCTAAATTTTGTCAGTTAACAGCTTTTTGATATTTCCTTTGGGAACTGAGATATAACGCTGCGAACAGCACCGCTAGGTGTGCCACAGGTTTTTCGGTACTTAAAACAATAGCATACATACGCATACCGACAAAACGCTATCTCCACTCAATTCCAGACAAAAACCTCATTTTCAAAAAGTTCCATAGTTCAAAATATCTCAGAATCGGAAAAAAATCTTTTCCGTTGTTGCTTCTCTCTAGTTTCTTTGTGTCGACGCAACCCCACTAGATCAACAACGTGGGAAAGACAAACAAACAAAAATTGTAATGAGAGAAAAATGATGATCTTTACCCCACTCTCTTAGAACTCTGGGCGCTGTGTGTACTTTTACACCGATGAAATAATAAACTTGATGAAAAAAAATAGCAGAATATAAGCTGAGTTAAGTTTGCCGCGAGGTTCCTATAGTACCTTCCTGCAGTACTGTTCGGGTTATGGTAATTATCGTGGTGGAACCCAAATACTATTCAATCTTTATTTAGTGGCTTCAGGAAAGTATAGTCATGACAATGTTCCAATGAAACTTTTGTGGCAGGACCCTAAAATTTAAATAACAACAGCACCCTTATCATGATTACACTTTTCCGAACGCTCGTGACATGGTGAATTCAAAAATCATAATCCCAATCTTAAAAATATAGGGAATAGTCAAAAAAATCCACTCAGAAGCCACTACAATTTACAACGTGTTCTGTTCTCCATGTTATCATTAGATCAGATAAAAATGGAGATAATCAATCTTTTTAGCAGAACTAAACTCGCCTCGTGACAATGAACCGATTGAACCATTTATCTGTCGATCCATCTTCTGTACGCTTATCAATGCATACGGAGTGAGAGAGAAACCCAAAAAAGATAGAAACTATGATTTCTTATCGTATTTTGGGTGAATTTATCGGAGGGAGATGTTTCAATAAATCGAAAAACTAATAGAGTTGAAAATTCTGTCAGAATCCTACAGTAAACCGATCATGAACTACTTAAAACCCTAAAAATCAAATGCCTCACTTTCTGGAAGTTAAAAAGTTTCTACTCTCGAAGATATACTCACTCTTCTCTCTGGCTACCATCACAGGATATTTGGGCACCGGACTCATCACTGACGGGAAAGTGGGCATTTGTTGGAGTACTGTAGTCATGATGACAGTCGGTGGGAGTTCTGAAAATTACTTAGTAAAGCACTTTCATACGGTAAGGCAAAAATTTGGGTTTCGGTTACTGTAACATTTCGTGGTGAGACCCAAGTAAGGAAGAAATTGTGAATACCAACCATCAAAAGCAGACAAGACTGAAAGAGCGATGCCCAAGTTGTTGTCCGCCCCAACCAGTCCGTTCCCCTTCAAAGTTCCCCCACGTGCTATTTTCAGATGTATACACAAAAAACAAGATCATCTGTCCTTTTTGTCCTGAAAAACTGAACAGAAAGTTCCCTTCTCTAATCCTCTCTTTCCTACACACTGTTTTCCCGGGTCTACGTGCATTTTTGCATTTATTTTCTCTTGTTGTTCGTGTTGCGGGTTCTAAATGTCCCTCCTCTCGCTCTCTTCTTTTTCTTTCTATTTTCTGTTTTTTTGGCTACACACCCGATTGAATTGGCCACGTGACGTGGTGTGTTGGCCATGAGGAATTGGTGATGATAAGGGGAAAGACATAGAAAAAGAAATAGCCATTGGTCACTGTCAAATAGGTGTAAGAATTGTTAGATAAAGAACCCGAGGAAAAGAGAGAAAGGAGAGAAGACAGAGAAAATTGTTTAGAATTTAAGATGGACCATGAGTTTTTAAAAATTGAAATAGTGGAAAGGCTTAAATAAGGTCAGGCTGTAAAATAAAACATGTCCCATAGACCGTCTGCAGTTTTCAGTTGTCACAGATTAGCACATAGATTTAAATTTAGATCTAGAAAAGTGGTTATTCGGAAGCTGAATTGCTTTGACGAGATACAAAAGTTCTGAAAGTCCCTGACGCTGCAAAAGTGAAGCTCCTCACTTTTCAAAAGTGAATATCCGCACTTTTTACAAAAATGAACAAAATTTGACAAGCAGTGACATTGTGACCACGGATGAGCGGAAGAGTTGACGGAAGAAATCCTTAAATTGGCGGAATAGCTTTTCTTGAAGACGGTAACAACAAATGTTAACAGCAACACTCTCCTTCTATCTACTAAAGGTAATTATTAAGTTAAACTAAATTTTTCAATTTCAGATTTTGAATCATAAGTCTAAAACCTTGAAAATTTCAAAAACGTCGACCTGCCACTACCAAAACTGATATATACATACATTTTGAAAACAAGTATGAAAACTCCAGAAAACTACCAAATTGTCGATTTGAGCTCAAAAACATATTTAATGCTCTCTGATAAGACTGCCCAAGTTCGTTAGTTAGATATGAAATGATAGGTTGCAATTTCTCTGATAGGAGAGAGGTATCACTTCAAAGAAGTATCACAGATCACCACGCTGGTGAGTGATTGGGGAGATCAGTGAGGAGTGATGTACGCGAAATGAGGTTACGGATCGGGAGGTTGGACAGACAAATTCTAGCAAGATAGAAAGTTTGTAACAAGAAACTCTGGATACCCAGGAATCAATAGATCAAAAAATTGTTAGAATGAGAAATTAGAAATCTAAAAATCGAGTAAAAACACGTTATGACCAAATTAGCCAAGCAGGAAAAATCTATGTTACAATTTTTAATCTATGTTATCATTTTGTAACAGCGTCCGCTTTAGGAAAAATATTTGAACCTGTGAACACTGGAAAGCTACAATTTGAATTAACAATCAATAAATTTGCAGGATGTTGTTATATTACCTTTCAATAACAATCTTCATATGTTGATCGCATGATGCCTAGTTCAAGAATCTTCTAGAAACTCTTTATATGTACTACGGTATATCACTGTTTCAAACTTCTGAATCTCTATTTACAATAAAAGTATACAAATAAAATGTTCATTCATGTTTTGCTCTCTTAAATAAAAAAAATAACCGTAAACCAAAAAAGATCATGTCAAATTAATTCTCTCTCCCAACTCAACGTCAACATCTCCAGGACAATACAGACAAACAGACAGAGAGAAAAAGGGGATTCAAAAAAGTTAGTATTTCGCACATGTCGGCATAGAAACATCAGGAGATCCGGAGCAGTACGTCGCGTTGTTTGGCGTGTAGTCACTGTTGTATGGAGGGTAGTAGAAGTTGGACGGGAAATATGTCTGGTATGGGTAGGCGTACGGAGCAGTTGCGGCGTTGTACGTCCAGGCTGGAAAATTTGAGAAAGTTAGTGATAGGTTTTGAAGATACTGGACTACAAGGTTACAGTACTTCTGAGGAATTACCCACTACAAAAATTGTGTTGTTGATCCCTTTTTCTCCTCAAACACCTCCAGAGTCATTCACTCACATTTTTACATTTTTGGGTCATGCCCAAAATCATGAACAGAAGGTAGACACTGGATTCAAGTAGTACCTAACCTATTACAGCTAACAAAGGAATTGAGGTTATCTGTCAGTGTAAAATGTGTCACTGTATTGAAATGGGTGGTGGGAAGTTTGCTTCTGGGAAAACTCATTAGGATGAGACGGACAGATGGTTTAAGACGGCTCTGTGGTCTCCCGGAATTCTTGAACAATGGAAAGGGATAAGACGAGTTTTGAGAAGACTGGTACTATTTCAACATGAAAATGTTCAAAAAACCAGACTTGCAAAATATCGGTCCGGTCCGGGGTCAAAAAATGTTCACAATTTTTGTCACAATATTTTTTGAATTGTTCGATAATTTCTATCAAAAATAGTCAAAAATTATATATATACGCTTGAGTTATTAAAAACATAGACAAGAATTCAATTTGCAAGAAATAAAAACAATCCAAATTTTCAAATTCTGTACTGAGATCCGGGCCGGGTCTAAAAAATCTCAAACGGCCCGTTGCAAGTCTGAAAAAAACCTATTGGGCAAAGTTGAGCGTCCCGTGTCAACATACAGTAACCCGAAGAAATAAGGGTACTAGATCAAGGCATCTTATCAGAAGCTAACGAGGACTTGTAAGTATAGTAGTAGCCAATGAAATTCTAGATTTTCAGTTTTTACTGCTAAACCATCAAACGTTTGAACACTTTCCGGAAGACAGTCATGTCACAAAAACTACAGTAATCTATCAGTAATTATTTGAGTAGTTTCGAAACTTTTTGGCCATCACATTATTATCAAAGACCCCGTCTCCATTTGTAATCTACTAACCTGCTGCCTGCGCTTGTGGAATTAATGACTGGGATGATGTTGTATCATATTTAGACTCTGTCGTCTCCTTTGTATCCTCCAATTCACTTTTTGGTTGTAGCTGCGATTGTTGCTGAAGGCTCAAGACCAGCGAGTTGGCCTGCAAACAAAATTGGATCATTTCCGGTAGTATCGCACGTCCGGAGTGGACCTGCCAACAGGAAATTAATATTTGACCTATCTACACATGCCCTCACTCTCTCACTATTTAAAGGATGTTACCTCATATTTAGCTGCGTTGAAGTCCGGTGGAGTGTGAAGGCCAAACGGTTTCACGTCCGGCTTGATGTCACTGTGTGGTGAATCATTGGACGAACTGCAAGAAAATAATTTCCAGATATCATTTTCCTTTTGTTGGCTATACCGAGACGAGATACTCTCATGTGGGCCATCCAGTTTCTTGTTGTTACGCTCCTTGGCCCGACGGTTTTTGAACCAGACCTGCAAAATGAAAGAAGTTTTAGAAATAGATGAAAGATAAACAAATATGGGATTACCGTAATCACCTGAACACGCCCCTCGGGGAGATTGATAGCTTTCGCGAGGGCTTCGCGCTTGTGGACATCTGGATATTGGGTTTCGACGAAAACTTTTTCGAGTTGGTCGAGTTGGTGACGGTTGAATGAGGTGCGCTCTCGACGGCCATTGCGGCGGTTGTCAACTCTGGAAATTGGAGGAGGATTACGGTAACCGGTTCAAGTTAAGGGAGTCTGTTGAGTTTGTAGAAACCTTTGGAGACTTAGGGGAGTTACAGTAGGGAAGATACAGTTACCAAGTTGAGAAACACAACTTTTGATAGAAATGCAGGTTACTGCTAACCTCACTAGGGAAATTTCTTTGGAGACGCGGCTGTCAAACTATCTATAAATTTGCTCATAGGTAATTTCGACTACGGGCAGTCTATTTCTGCCATCAAAACCGGCTAAATGTAAATGTAATCGCACGATAGCGTATAGGCGGCCGATTTAGAATTCCATGATAAAACGCTTAACCTTAAGAAATGTTTGAGAGCTTAGCTCGCAGTGACATTCAGCCGGTTTTGACTGAAGAAATGGACTTCACGTAGTCGAAAGTACCTGTGGGAAAATTTATAAATAGTTCTAAGGTTCTATGAACTTGTTGACCTAGGAAAATTGAAAAAAAGTAAACTAAGCTTATACGGAAAACTTTTAAAGGAAAATTGAAATTGATAGAATTGGATACCTGAAGCTCAAGAATTAAGCTAGAGTTAGGGAACTATCGTAAAGGTTTAGATTAAATAGCTAACTAACAACATTGGAGAGACTATAAATAAATTTTCCGTCCAAAAAACCTTGAAAAATTGCGGGAAAAGCAGAAGATGACCAACTAGCTATCAGTATCAAATAGCGTTGCCGCTTCCGGTATTTAAGCCTGTATCAGCCCTCCCAAGTCTTAGCGTAATCTCAAAATCCACCCTAATCTTGATCTGTGCCCGCCCTCCCTGTTTACAAATCTAATCTATTTTTATCTTAAGCGCTAATCACTTACCCGTGATTTGGCGCCATCGAGGATTTAGTAGACGTTGGGCTCGTAGTCGTCGTCAGCACTGTCGGACTGATAGTGCTCGTCGTTGTGGTGGTGGTGAAGAACGGAGGATAGCCGGGGTATCCGAGGGCTGGGAAGGTGGCGTAGAAGTTGGCAGCCATTGTGTGAAGGGTGAGAGAAAGTGCTCGACAGAGCCAACACGGGGGCGTGTTTGTGTTGAGTCGCCTGAAAAGAAGAAGCCTTGAGAAATGAATTGGTGAATAATAGGCAAAAGAAAAAAGAAAAGATAAAGTTGAATAGATTCTCAATTTCGCGGATTCAGATGAAAGGATGAGGCTAATGGATTCCGGCAAGAAGACAATAAGACAAGTCAAGGTACCGGTAATCCTCAGATTATCCTAATCCGCATTTTCTCGTGGCACCTCTTTCAACAAGATTTTACCTCCTTTCATTTGCCGCAGATTACTGTAACTTTCAGTTTTGCATAACTTCTGGCACTTTCAGAACTTTCAGAACAAATGACGTGGCGAAACGAAGCTCTAGAAACCTTACAAGAGGATTACGGTAGAGAAGGAGTCTCATGATGAAATCGTAGATAATTAGCAAAGTTTTAGGGCTTCTTGAGAAAGGGGCAGAACTAATGTCAGAGAAGGGGGGATTATTATGAAAAGAGAAAAATATGAAATTAGAAGGGAAGAGGATGAGCTTGGTGAACTTGGACATTGTGATTACGCTTAGAGGGTAATACAGGCTTAAGCCTAACCAGATAAATTATTCAAGGCAGTGACTTAAAACCGGAAATTCAAAAAATTACTAAAATAAACGTTAAAAAATAGTAACTTTCAGAAAAAATCAAAATAATTGGAATTTGGATGTCCTAAGAGGGCATTTAGAGGGGTTAGTCGGGTGAAAATTTTCAAGACGGATTGCCTAAGTGTGCATATCATACCTGTCAAAAGGTTATGGACTTGGCCGTTTTCAGTTGATAAATTTAAACTTTGAGAGTGTGTTATGGTAATTCTGATAGTTCCATCAAGTAGGTTTTAAATGGATTATACAGATCAAAAGTAGATCTTCATTTTTGTAGTTGACAACATTTTTGTACTGACAGTTCCTAGCAAGTTACGTATCGACAAAGTAATTTCTCTTTCAAATCAACCAATTTTTGTTTGAAACAATGCAATGTTTGAGCTGTCTCCTTAAAATCACCATAACTCTCTAGGGAATGTCCGTACAAAAAAGTTGCCAACTGCAAAGATGAAGCTTTACTCTTAATCTGTATGATTCATTAAAAATCTACTTGGCGGGACAATTAGTATTACCATGAAACACTCTCAAAGTTAGTCATTTTCAACTGAAAACGGCCAAAGTCATAATCTTTCGACAGGTACTGTAGGAAACTTAAGAAAACTAGAGCAAGTTCTCATATGATAGTTTTTATTTGGTAATAAACAGTGTGTTTATAATCAGATTTGACCACCGACGTATAAAATAAGAATTATGACAAAATCACCAAAGATCTAAGTTTAGAACCTCATAAACGGTTCTCTGAGGTTTCACGGGTTCAAAATCTAAGCCACAACAATCCATCGAGCAATTAAAACAGCAAATGCAAAAATAGGACCAACACAAATAACAACTGGTTGCATGGTCCCTCCCAACCATCTGCCTCCTCCTCCTCCCGCCCACACTTTCCCAATACGGTCTCGAGATGGGCGGTCCGTAAAGGATCCCCCATAGAGTGTTCTGTCTGTGTGTGTGTGTGTGTGAGAAAGTGGGTGAGAACATGAACTAAAAAGGGAAACCGCTAAGTTTGTTTGAGCGTCGTAACACGTACGTTTCTTTTCAGAGCAAATAACAAAGTACAAGGGATACCGATACCTGAGGAGGTGGCGGATTAGGAGGTCCTGGGAAGTCAAGAGTCACTTTTTGTGGTGTTATGTCTTAAGTGTTGAAAAAAAAACGAATGCTAATACTAATAGGTGGTTGGAGGATAAGCTTTATCCCAGATGGGCGGGGCTGAACTTTTCGATTTCTGATAGATTATAATAGAAACAACCTAGTTTCTCTTCCCAAAGACCTAATCCTGCACCTGCCTATGATTGACTACTCATTGTTCTACTAATCGTCGGCGTTTACACGTTCACACCTATAAACAACATGCCCATGACATATTGATACCAATATGTCAAAAAGTACTAAACAACCGTAATCCCGGAGGCTGAGCAGATGGGACCGTAATGTTCTGTGTGAAGTAATGGATGACATCGTCTAGAGGTGCCTCTCAAGAAAGAAGGAATTCCTTTGCGGTGAGCGCGAGAATTTTTGAGTGGGTTAGGTAATACGGTACTTGAGGAACATTGATGAGCAGAGAACCGCCTAGTTAGCGGGTGGAATAAGAATAAGGAAGGAATTGTGTGAGGAGGAAGAAGAAAATAGGCTAATCTGGAAACAAGTGATACTATGTATGTAGCGTTAATTCAAGGAATAGGGATTCTGGACTTAAACGTTTGAAATTTTAAGCCAGATCTGGAAATGGAAAAGAAGAAAAGAATAAAGATCAGGAGATTAGGCCATGGGGGGATGTGTTGGTCTAAAAAGAAAGAAAGACGTCGAATTATTTGTACTGCAATCCCAGCGTAAAGTGTCAGATATGTCAGAATCTTAATATTTAAAAATTTAATAGACGTGGGAGGTCAGAAAATTAAAAAAATAACTTATTACCACCCGACAACTAGCTGGTGATAATTATCAGTTATGGTAAACCTGTCTGACCCTCAAAAATAAAGATTTAGACTCGATTAATCTGAAATTATTTATTATCCCACTTCTAGACATTTATTTTGAAAAAGTCATGGCCGGAACTAAAAAAGTCAATTTTTCGGTTTTTGCAATTTTCGAAAATCTATCAGAAAAGTTGGAAAAACCGATATTTCTATTACGATTTTTGGGTTCGCACATTTTTTGCATGACGCTGTACACGAAGACGTTGATAAATCGATTTTCAGAGAATTTAAACAAAAAGTACATTTTAAAAGTAAATTCAGACACCCAAGGTTTTCTTTCTTATCAGTAATAAAAGAACAAGCAAACTAGCTGACTGTGATTGTTAAAACGCGTAGTGCTCACTGATAACATTGAGGGTAGTTAGTTCGAAAACTATCTCACACCACAGTTTTTGATCTACCCGACACATTGACAGAAACACTTTCATGCCCACCCATTCAAAAACCAATTTGCTCTATAAAGTTCTTTCATCCCAAAAAACACACACCTATGCATTTGAATACTACGTCTACTGGACCATTACTCTGTCATCATAACCCGGAATTAGTTGCACAATGTGTCAACTTCGTCTCGCATACTGTTACATTATGTTGTTTGGCTAGTTAAGCGAAGGAGAAACTAGGAGGGGGATTTAGTGACACCTTACGTAATTTCTCTTTTCGATTAACACACTCTTGACCAATAGGGCGCAAACTGTGTATGTTAAGCGAGGAATTTTGAGGGAAATCATCTACATACAGTACCGTTCAAAAATATTTAATATTTTTCCTTTTTTTGTTAGAAATGCCCAAATTTGACAGTGTGCCATGGTAAAACTAACTGTCCCACAAAATAAATTATGTATAAACCATACAGAACAATAGTAGTGATTTTTTTTTAGTTGACAGCTTTTTTGTACAGACACTCCCTAGAGAGTTATGGTCACTTTAAGGCGACAGCTCAAAAACCGCACTAATTTTGTACTGAAATTGGTCGATTTGAGGGAGAAGTTACTTTTTCGAGATGTAACTTGCTAGGGAGTGCCCGTAAAAAAAGTTGCCAACAACAAAAATGAAGTTCTACTTTTGATCTATATGATCCGTAAAAATTGATTTTCTAGGACTGTTAGTTTTACTATGACATACCCTCAAAGTTGGGCATTTTCAACCGAAAAAGGCAAAATATGATATATTTTTGGCAGGTACTGTAGCTCACTGGGGTTGGGGTTATTCATGACATGTAAAAGTGTATCTTATTACATGTTTTCCATATTCACGAGCGATGAATGAAAATTCGATGAAAGAAATGGAAATTAAATTAAATTAGCGTTGGTCTAACTGTATTTTTCCCCTTTTGGAATTTTCGACATGTTTATGTAGAAAAATGGGATAATAACAATAATGGGGAAAATATGTTTATTACGTTTAATAATATTTGGCCTGGATCAAAAGCCCGGGAAACTGGTGGCAAAATTCAAACTTCAAATTTTTTAAAAAGGATTTTTACGAATTTTGTTTGCAAAAAAGTCAAATTTTTGACAATCATTCAGAAAATGTCCCAATTTCGATGAAAAATTGAAAAAGTGAAAGAAATTTTGAAAAAATTGGTTCGTGTTTTGAAGCCGGGCCCTTGAGCCTTCCCTGGCCTTGCAGGGAATTTCCAATATGTTCTCAAATTAAACCCAATTTTGGAAATAATACTTTTCAATTTATTGCTTCATTTCAACAAACTGAAACATTTGTTCAGAATATTCAAATTTTCAGCTTTTCAGCAGTGCAACATTCCTTAGAGAGCTAAAGTTTTTTTTCAAGATTTTTCGTTCCAAAAGTTCCAGCTCTTTGCCACAATTCCCATTAAAATATTACTACAACAAAATTAAGAATAATCTCTTAAATGCCACCTTTTCAAAACGTTCCCCTTCAAAGAGCATGAGCTAAGCGACATCTAATCCCCCTCCCTCCAATTCTCTGTCATTTGTGCCGCTCATGTTCATAAAATAGACAGGGAAGATTTATAAGATAACATCTATTATGTAATAATGGAAGCCACCTGCATGTATATGAATTTGAGGAGGAGAAGCGGTGAGATGGGAAGGGAATGAGCTACATAATGATGAGGAGATGTTGAAACCGATGTACTTTTAGATTGTATCCAAATTGTATTCAGCGATTAGCCTAAATCTGGACCTTCATTTTTGTTGTTGTCAACAATTTTGTATGCTTGCACCTGTGGCTTCTGAAGCTACCGGATTTATTAAGCCAAAAATAAGTATGTGTTCCGAAAAGTGGTCAAATAAAATTCAGAACCGAAATTAGATATAAAACCTTTGGAACTTGCTTTTAGAAACAAGAAAACAGTAAAAATCATCAAAAAACTCGATTATTATGAATTCAATTTTTTCTGTGCAACTCTCTCCGCCCCTTGCGGCCACCACGCCCATTTTTTTGCGGCAGTGTTCAAAAGTGACCGCAGCGTTGAAATGGGATATTGAATTGATAATACTATATTAGAAAGCCTCATAGTGCACAAGTCAAGATTCCTTAAAATTCCGAAATGAAACAAAAAATATACACAACTGAAAGTACACATCGAAAACGACGGATGACTCACTTACTGCACTTTTTGAGTGATTTGGATACCGTTGAGGATTCAGATGACAAAAAATTCTTCTGATTTTGTCAACATGTACTTTACATCAAAATCAACCTCAAAAATTCAGAAGTGTAAAATTCTCGAAATCGAGTATATGGTTTTGTAGTTCTGTGTCGGTGACTGACATGAGGTACAAAATATAGACATGAGTTATGTTTTGATTGAAATTGCAACTGCGAGAAGGGTAGGTCAGATTGGAAAAATAGATTTTATCGGTTCATGAACGCTCATCTAATTTTTAAGAAAGGCGCATCTAATTCGTACGAAATGGTCTTTGCAGTTCTTTTCAGGCCTACAAAGATCAAAAATAAGGCATCTCTTTCAACTACAAGACCAATCCGCGAAATTCCAAATAAATTCTATGCGTCTTTAACACCCCCTGGCATGTGTTCGTGTACCGAAAATAACAGGGACCGAGTTACGTCTTGAAGATGTGGAAATATGCATTTTGTAAAACCATATCTTGTGAATCATCGACGATATGCACTGTTGATGATATGAATAGAAACGTCATAGTCAAATTAGTATTCAAACCAATTTATAGCAAAAATTAACGACTAAACCTAACAAAGTTCTATTAATGGATTTGCATTCATACCTTAGTCTGTCCATGTGTCTTTATGTCCAGACATCTTATTTTTTTGGTTTTGATAGAGATGCAAAATGTCATTGTATCTAAGATTTTTTCTGTTTAACATAGAAAATATACTAAAACAAAACTTTTGTTAAAAAGATATTTTTTTAAAAACATGTAAGTTCAAAAAAACTTATCTTCCAAGAGGTCAGGTAACTGACCTTCATGTAGAGCGATAGAGCGCAGTCACAACACATCATCAAGATTTCTAATCAGTTGACTACTGAATCGTAAAAACAGTCATTAACGGTTCTGAAGCCATGAAGCCACTAGAAACGGCACGAGAAGGTACGAGTTCTCACAATCCTGTCAATTTGTAACATCCGTACTAAACGGTGCCTCATAATTACTATCCTCCTACTCATCTTGCTCTTCCTCTCCGAGCAGATGTTCCCCAGTCAACCATTTCCGGAGATACGAATCGGAAGACATGCGCAACACAGTACGCTTCTCCAATTATACACCGTCACACCGGACTGTGAACAGGCGGCGGAAAATGGAGATGATGACGCTTTGTAACGAGATAACGATCTTGCTTATTAGAGGAAGAGCCAATAGGTTTAGATGTTTTGGGATTACGGAAAATAATATTTGGATGAAATTTTGGTTGCTTTTAACTAACATAACTTTAAAAAAGTAGACTCATCAATTTGGGCCTGTCGGGTTCAAAAATGGGTATTCATTTTTTAACGGCATGTTTTTTTTTTGAAATTTTCGAAATTTTAGAGAAAAGGGCTTGCATTACCTAGAATAATCAGATTTTGATTGAATCCTTAATTTTCAGTCAAAATTTATACTTTTTCAATGAAAAAATGCAAAAACTTCTAAACATTCAAATTTTGGTTCACAAAGGACCGGGCCCAGCAGAATATCTTTGATTTTGGCTGGAACATGACAAGTTTGAAAAAAAGAATCATTTGAACTGAAAAATAGACCAACATGTAGATCTAGGCAAATTCAATTTCTTTGGTATAATACGGCTTAGGATTCTATGATTTTCGCCTTCTTGGTACTTTAGCCCTGTGCGAGGTATCATAATAAATTCCTAGCCTGTCCGTGTTATACTTGCGTTACTTAACAAGATCCACGTGAGAATTTGGCTGATTTTTCTTGCAGTTTTGGAGTCAGCAGCATCGAAAGTATCTATGGTCAATTTTATAGAAAAAGTTAAATTCGAATCGTCATGAACTTCTCTTGTAAAACAAAAACATACGACAACAACTTCGAATAAATTATTTTTCATTTCTAAACTTCAATCAATAACCGTTGTAAAATGAACATATTCATCAGATCGAATACTCGGCACATGTTCCGCTCTATCTGATCTTCCAATTTTAGTCTTACTCTTCTTCGATACCCAATATTCAACATTCATTCCAAACCCTTTGCCATCAAACACTGGAGAGTGATAGGCAACTATTAGAATTTGACGTCGTCTCGGAGGAATCACATCAGCAAATTGTTTATCTTCATCATTCCTTGAAAATTGGATGAACGCTGTATGTGAAAAGTGGATGCTGGAAAATTTGTTGGCTTAAAGAAATACACTAGAATAACATACTGAACATGCAAGTATTTGTCGATTGTATAGTTTTCAGCCATAACCACCATGAACGAGTCTTCGTTGTCAGTATACTTTTGGATGGAGATGTCACGTCGCTAGAAATAATACCTTAAGAGACAAAAATGCAAGAAACCCTACCGTAATACCTCTCATTTCCATCCCAAACGTCCCTACCGCCTTCTGGAACACGTCGATCAAGGATTTTGGACTCCAACTACAGATTCTTGCAGAAATTGGTATAGATGTGTAGATCGCCACATTTCTTTCTTCTTTGACACCAAGTAATTCGGTTATCATTAGGATATAATCACCAGGTATCAAACTGATATCACGCGATGATTCTTGAATAAGCTCACACATTAGAAGCTCATCACACTCGTTTGAATCCAGCTCGTTGACTCGATGAATTGAAACCCATGTTCGGTTCTGAATGTGGAGTTTCTTATGGTTTAAAGCACTAAAGCACGGTGTCTGGGAGTGAGTACTGAAATCAGGGAAAATTTTTAGGGGGAATAAAATTTAAAAAAAAATGAATATTTTAGTAGAATTGATCTCAAAAAGACGCGCAACAGTCAAAAAACTGACCAAAAATGCGGGAAAACTGACATAGATCGGCTCAAAAGTGGTCGATTAGACTGCTGCGTAACAAAATGCCACAACGAAACTGCGGATTGAAAGAATTAAAATTTGAATTTACCTCCAAGGATCGCGTTTCATTTTAGTGCTCACCCCCAGACCCGTGTTAAATAGCTCACTTGCACTCTATTATTTGGATTTATAGCTGTCAGACAAATTTCACAATTTCTCGGCACATGAATCAATATACTCTTTTGGCTATCATCCCATTTCCCTCCAATGACCATATTTACACGAAGAACGCTCCAATGTGGCCGGTATCGACATATACACACTAAGAGCACATTTATGACGACTCATCCTCCTCTTTATACTTACACTTCCCGAAATATTTGAGAAACATTTTCCATTCAACAAAAAAACTTCCAGGAACCATAGGAACGTTCTCCATTTTCAGAAGGCCCGCCAATTCTGGTGAGCAAAGACTCCACTCATCGAATGTTATTTTGTTATCACCCCACGAATTCCGTAGGCGAAGATACTTATCGCCACCACGTTCCCCAACGTCAACAACTGAGTATCCGTGCATTGAAAGCAAGTTTATTTTTTGAACGGCAGGAAAAGAATTTGTCGCGCAGGCCATCGGAAAGCCGTTGGATCTGAAAGACTCAAATGTTATATTTGGATGGCTCAAGGAATGTCTAAAAATCATACTTGCAAACCGGGCCGGCACGTAACTTGCTTAAATCGCAATATTTTGAACTAAAAAACATACCAAAATCTAAATCTCGGAGAGATCTATATCCGTGGTCTGCAAAGGGCAGGAGGACTATTCGTTAATGCACCGTGGAATAGTTTTTTTGCCATTTTCGCGTTTTTGGCACTTCTTCCCAGCCCGTGGCATATTAATGACTATCCATCCATCCCGTAGCAGATCACGGATATAGAACTCGCTGAGATCTACATTTTGGTATACTTTTTAGATTATAATATTGCGTTTTAAGCGAGTTACTCCCCGGCTCGAGTCAGCCCGTGTCGGCTCGTTTGCAAATACGCTAAAAATACCTTGCATCCAATACCATATTCCAGGACAACATACTTGGCCGATTTTTAAAGTAGTATTCTATTGTTGGTGCTCCAGTGAGAAAAGAATACGTGTCCATTGAAGAGAAGCCAATTAGTTTTGAATAGCCTCCTCGCACTTTTGCTATTGCTTTCTCGACGAGTGGAGCCCAAAGCTTCAAACCCAACAGTCTTTTAATTAACTTCACATGAAAAAAAAAACGAACCAAATTATCCCAAACTACCGCAATACACCGTCTGTCACGTCTATGCGGAAACCAATCATCAACCAATATCATTTTCCACTCCCCATCAACACATAACTTGACTCGATAGACACCGTATTCCGATACAGTTGACACCGGAAAAATTCTTTCTAACAACTGTGGATTTGAGGAAACGGAAGACAGTGCTGCAACAAGAGCACAATTTCCAACACCATGTTGAAATACATCGTTTAATTCGGTGGGAAATGTCCAATATAGGTAAGGCTTCAATTTGGGATCATTTGACAAACGACGCCAACTTTTTTCCTTTTTCAACGGGTAAAAGCTTCTCTGAAATTCAAATCGTTTGATATCTACATTCAAATAACTGAAAAAAACGAACCCCTCTTAGTATCCTCTTAATTAGTATCCCCTCGTTGAAATCCTCTCCAAACGTCATAAAAGATTTAGTAGTGTGCGGGAACTCTCCATCATGGAAGCATGTGTTGAAAACTCTTAAAAACCAATAAATCGCTCTTAATGCTAACTAGGGAAGGTCATAGAGTCAGTTTGGAACTATAGGATGTGACATATATCATTGGAAAGCTGAGAAAACGCCGATTCCAAATATATTCTGTTTTTGCCCTTGAGATCGGGTATTCGAGAAAAACGCTGCCACGCTGCCAACATTTTTCGCACATCAAGATATTAATGACTTGTTAAGGGTTGAAACTTTGACCTTGTTTTTCTCGAATACCAGACCTTGAGGGCAAAAACAGAATATATATTTGTCATTAGGGTTTTCTCAGCTTTCCAATAACATAGGTCACATCCCATATCTCAAACTGACCCCCACAACCTTTCCTTGTAAGACACCAAACCTGCAATAAGCCAGAATCGCCAGATACTTCCAATTTGTCTCCTCAAAATTTTGAAAAATAAATCGAGCTTGCAATGAATCGATTCGTAGCTTCTTGGCCTCTTTCTCCGCCTTCTCTTGTTTCTTTTTGCCCATGGAAAATTTCGTAATTTGATTTTTAAGAAATGCAGAATAAGAAATGATGATGCGAGGGGGAGATAAGAGACTGTGAATTTTTCGGTATTCAAAAAAAAATCGATAAAGGACACGTCACAAAATTGACGCTCGGGAAGTATTGATGCTATTAACAGATCATTTTTATTACAACTGCGCCCCACTGTAAACGAGAGTGTATCGACGAGAGACACAGAGATTTTCTCGCGCCATAACAGATTTTCACAGTTTTGACCTAGTTTAGTCAAAATCTGTTTCGCGCCAGAAAAAAACTCTGCGTCTCTCGCCGATGCTCTCTCGTTTGCGATGGGGCGTAGTTGTAAGAGGAGGTGGGCTGCTAATAGATAATTCTCTTGTATTTGTTTGCAGAAACGTATCCTGATCCCTATTTGAACCCTTCCTCTCCGTTTTCATCTCATTTCCATCTCGCTTACCAAAAAAATTCCAGTACTCTTCTTGATAATTTATCTTCTGCTGATTTCTGACTGCTCCAGTGCAAGATCTAACGGATTGAGAGAAATGAGACTATAATTTTAATGTCAAACTTTAAAAATTAAAACTGAAAGCAGGGATACAAATGATAATAACAGAGGAGCAGGGGAATACTCGGAAAATGGAGGCATTTATTGTATTCTACGTGCGTCAGGGAATAAATGGATCCGCCCATTTCTTGAAAGCGACAAAAAAGTTTCCAGACAGACTGGGCGGGATTTCGGAATCATCGTAGGTTCACGATAAATTTTTATCTCATTTATTCGATTCAACGATGTTCAAGATGCAAACCATTCTTCTTATTCTGTTCCTTCTTGTCCCAGCAACGGTCGCATTCGTTTTTGGCAATTTAAGATCCTTCAACATCAGAAGCATGTTCTCCAATATTGATTATATGGGTGTAAGTTCACGAATCTATCATTTAAGGAAAGATTTTTGCTCAATTCCTTGTTTTTTCGCTTTTCCAATAAACTTTCGTGTTTTTAAATTTATATCTAGAAAAATTTGAAAAAAAAACTAAGAGAACTGTGAGAAAGCGAGGAATTGAGAAAACATCTTGTCAACACGGCAGCGCAAAAACTCTTCCATCAAGGCTCCTTTTGAGTCAGGAAAACGGGAAATGTGGCGTTTAGAGCGATTTTTAGCATATGCGTCAACAATAAAAGTTTCTTAGACTTGTTTGAAGAATCGGAATCTGTAATAAAAAATGTGATTTCAGTCCTCCTTTCAACCAATTCCATCAAAATGTGGTTATTTTTACAGGTGGTCGATGCTCGTCTCCGACTTGGTCTTCCCATGCCATCTGAAAAAGACAACATCACCGTTTGGTACAAGAGAAAGTAATCTGCCTCAACTCTTTCAACAATTCTGTATTGAACATTGTCTTGCACTATATTTTGAACATTTTCCAGTGCCCCGCCTTGCATAATATTTGTTACTTCATATTTAACTCATTCTATTTTTTTGTTGATTCTAGTCTTTAATCATTTTCTATGGCTTTTTGTGTTGTTTATTCAGAGTATTTTTTAGTCATCCTATCCCCCATTTATTCCAATAATCCTGTAACCGTAGAATCTTTATTGATTTCTTCTATTGAAATTTTTCGACACACTAAATAAAGTTTTAATAGATTATAATTTTCTAACTCTCAAGATAAAAAATGCACATCTCAAGAGCTACCGTACTACCGTACCCCCGAGCTAGCACCAATAATGTGTGTATGTGTTACTAGAGGCCCATACTGCATATAAAAATTAATCTGTCTTCTATACAGGCTCTAGGCCCCTATTTTACAGAGAACGCGTTATATGAGTAACATTACAAATTTTCAAGATCAGGCCGGGAGGGCGCATAACTTTTCTTCAAAAGTTTGAGGAGCTATAAGGTCATGAATTTATTTTGAATCTCCAAATTTATAATGGTGTTTCAAAAGGTTTTTGCACTTCTTTCCTGGCCGATATAGAACTCAAGAATTTCTCTCTCATTAATAAAAATATGCTGAAAAGCTGATAAAAAAGTGCAAAGATTTTCAAAACATCCTAATAATATAACCGTATCAGTTCCTCAAGTTTTTCTTCCTTCTTTTGAATTCTGACGTTGCATTCTCCGTTCCTACAATTCACATCACCCTTTCATCATTTCCTATCTTTGATACTTTTTTGTATCTCTTATCCCTTATCTTCGCCCACATAGAATACAATATAATAATTGTAATATAATAATTGTAATATAATAATTCTACACTTTTATATTGGAAGATGATTATTTACGCTGCTCAGTTGAAAAATAATTATTATTCTGTACGGTTGGCACCGTGTGTTTTTCTAAACAATTCTGTAAAGTCGCTTGAGTTTCTAGACTCACCTCCGCTAGTCACTGTGTACCGCGTTGACCTACGGGCGCCCGCGCATTTCTCGTCGCTGTTTTGTCAATTTCTCTTTTGAAATGGAAAATATAGGAACTCTTGGGCGCTGGCGGCGGCACGTTAGGTGCTCCGTTATTTTCGTTCTATATTGCTTTTCTCTTGAAATTCGTTGTTTCTCTTGGGTTTTTGTGTGTTTTCTCGTTGTTTTAGCTAATAAGTTCTGCAAGTTCGTTCGTTTGAAAACTTTTTTAAACGAAAACAAAGTTTTGAAAACTTTTGAAATAGTTTTTCTTGAAATCCATAGTTTTTTGTTATAAATAAAATCAATTGTTTTTCGGAAAAATTTATTTTCAAAGGTTTTCCAATTTTTGTCTATCATTTGATGATCGAATAGTCGAAATATTCTTAAAAATTTGTTCGGTTTTTTCTTACAATTTCTTTCTTTTCGCGTAATATTCATATCATATTCATATCATTATATTTAGATGTTGGATGAAATAAAGCAGTGGAAAAATGCTAACATGGGAAGAAAAACAACCATCTTCACAGCTGTCAACTTCAAAGACTACTCACAAGACCGGTACGATCTGGGAATCTCGCCGTTCAAGAAGTTTCTGAATACACAACAGTAAGTAATTCTCGAATCGTATTCAAGTATTTTCAACCAATTTCAGAACAGATCAACGGAAAAACTATCATATTCACGTGGCAAAGCTGCCATTCAAATCGGACAAATTTATGAGTATGATTGGTTTGAGAAGCGACAATGAGATAACTAATATCGAGAAACATCTGGCTGACAAAGACTGGCTGGTCTTCTTCTCTCATAATAGCATGGTACGAACCGGCATTTATTTATTTCATATCGGAGTCGCTACATTTTGACGAAATGTACTTATTCCGGCTTTTAGCATTTTCTCGACTTTCTAATTTCGTATCATTGCAGAGCCATGACATCAACTTTGTGTGCTCGGCGATAACACCAGAGGACGTGACGTCATTGTTGCTGCTAGCCACGAAGTGAGCCAAATTTTTTTATCTGTCTCCAATTATTCTGAAATTTTCAGAGAACAACTTCATCCCTGCCAACCATACAAGTATCGAAGCATGAGGGATGCTATAAGATCGAAGCACGACATTGTAAATGCATATAAAGACTATCAGACTCGAACATTAGTAGAATCAGTAAGTTTATAAGATTATGAGAAAAATAAACCAAAACTTGTCATAATTTCAGTTACTCCACCAAAATGCCGTGTTGAAACTGAACTCTGATATGCGAGGACTGGGATTCGATTCGGATTCAGAAGACGACGATCAGTGTCAGGACATAGTGAATGTGGCAAGACAGAAAAAGAGACAAGAATTGCTAAGGGACTTGAAGCGTGAGAGGAAGATTGTGAATACGCGACAAAAAGAGGGTGAAATGATCAGAAATGCGGAGATGCAGGCAAAAACGACAAATGATTGTACTATAGGCGAAGATTCGAAATCAGAGTTTGAGTTTTCGTAGAGTTTGAGTTTTCGTATATTGAGTTATAACTGTAAATATACATTTTTCTAATTTAAAACATTATGTGTAAAACAAAAATAATACTGTGTAAAATGTAAGATATATGTGTAAAATGTAAGATATATGTATTACTGTGTTGAATAAAATATTTGTTTGAGTTACTGGTCCGTTATTGTTGATATTGAATGATGGATCAGTAAGTATAACATTGAAATAGGAGAATCTTTTTTATTGGTGAACTTGGTTTTGTTTTTGGTTTTCAACTTTGATAAACAATTTTTAATACAATTGAAATCTTGGTGTATCTGGAGATATACATTTCTGGCGGAAAGATGCACCCTTTCAAATAAAATAATAAAAATACAAACATTGAACAATCAGAACATAACCTCGATCAAAATAATTGGGAGAGACCAAATACAAATCAGAAATAATTGAGTAATGACAAAATGATACTAAATATATTACATATTGCAAAAAGAAATTATTCTTTGTCAAATTGGGTGCCCGTATGTCTATTAGAGTAAATGCTGTAACGTAACTTCAGCAAATTTAATTGGGAAAACTTTGAACATACAATTAACTTCGACTCAATCCAAAACTATGACATTTCGGTCGGCATCCGGCGCACTTTCATCCCCCATCTGCATAATTTGGCTCACAACCCAATTTCCAAAATTTTGGGAATCCGGGCTTCTTCCTTTTGATATCACAAGAAGAAACACTCGTTTCGCGTCTTCTCCATTCTCCATTCTATAATTTTTCACCACTCTAACAACTTCGGCAACAAGGTTTTCTTTGTTTTCAGCAGACAAGTCTGGGTTGCAGAGAAAGTATACTGTAGCAAGGAGAGATGCGACTTCTTTGTGCCTATTGTATTCTTTTTTGTGTAGAATTTCTCTGAAAAATTGATAGGAGATTAAGGAAATCAAGTTGTCAAACTAACCCTAAGATTTCAATCAAATTCTTCTGGAACATTTTCTTGAGGGACTCCACTCTCAGATACGGGACGATTCCCTCTAGCATCCTAAGCGTTTTTGATTGAGTTCTATAGTTGTGATTGAAAATTCCCACATTCTCCGCAACTGCTTCAATTATCATCTCTCCCATATCGATGCTCTCCGTTACTCGGCGAGTTGAAAATTTTTCCACCACTTCCAGCCATAACAGATAGATTCCTGGATGTCGGATTTTCTTTGCTCTTCCAGCTGTCAGAAGCATCCTTTTCCAGTTCTCATCTTTGAAAAGTTGATTGTATTTATCATCCGATGTTTTGCCAAGAAACGATGCGAGAACAGTCATTGCACACTCAAAAAGCGCCGTCTCCGCTGGTCTTCTTGGTTCCCGTGTCTGTGTCAGCTGGGCGCGCACTTTGATGGCATGCTGCACAAATTTCACAGCTCGATCACACAACACGTCATAATCGAGAAAGTCGAGTTCCCGAACTCTCCAGATAGAAACCGACGGGCGACCATGCAACATGAATAATCGCCAAGAGTCCACAAATTCCATATGTCCATAGACCACTGGATACTTTTCGAAGCCCGGGAATGCGAGACACTTCACATACATATGTAGTTCTTGAATGGAGAACATTTCATGTCGTTCGTCACTAAAAAGAAACAAAATTTCAACCTCAACAAGCAAAACTCTGATTTCTCAGTTAATTTGTTATAATTTTTCCTAAAATTTAGCACAGATACAGATTAAAATGTTTTGAATCGGATACATTTTACCGTTTGGCTCAAAAAGAAAGTTGCAGCATTTTTTTTCGATTTAAAGTCTGACGGTCCACATATTCGATCCCTTTTCACATAAATTCAGATAAAACAAATCTACTTGCCTGAAAAGTTTCCATGCACATCCCCCTGCATAAAAAAGCATTTGGGCGTTCTTTGGAAACGTCTTCATGACGCGAATTACTAAATGGAAGACATTCCTCAGCACGGATTCTTCCAAACTTTCATAATTTTCCTCAACTGCATCAGCCATTTTGTCCACGAGTGCTTCTATGGTCATCTCGTGGGTGTCATCACGTTTCAGATAGAACTCAAGAGCATCGATACAGTCGGCGACAGTTCTATCAGTCAGTAACCTGACACGTAGGTTGGGCGCCACAAAGTCTCTATGGAGATCAACTTCTGCAAGAAATCATTGTTAAATGACACAATTTATCAGCAATTAGCAACTCACCGACCAATCCCATCAATTCCAAATTCGGATGATTGTTCAAGAATGTCAGAACTTGATCTTGCTCAATTCGAGTCCTGGAGATCTCCAAGTACTTTAATGCAGGGAGAACCCGTCCCTGCGCAATCAATTGCATAAAAATCTCAATCTGCTCTACTTGAGGAGGACGAACACCTCTTTCTCCGCTAAAGTTATTAATGCGCTGAGAAATGTCTAGTGTCTCCAGTTGATTCAGCTCAAAGATATCCGCCATGTCTTCTTGACTGCAAATATGGAGTGCGGCAATGCGGAGGGTTTTTAGGTTTGAGAGGTTCCGGATTCCTTTCAAACTAGTGAAGGATGTATTTGTGTATGTCATGTCGAGCTCCTTCAGGTTCTTCATATTGTCGCAGATGCTCGAAAATTCGTATCTTTTCAAGCGACAACTTGGGATGTATAGTTTTGTCAGGGAGGGAAGGATGTTTGACAGCTGGAACGTTAGCATTGGACATCCGGACATACATACTTCCACTTACGCTTTCAATCCAACCGTCTGGAAACTTCAATTCCTCTCCATTGATTGCCAGTTTTTGAAGATTGTCACGAGTTGATTTGTTCAATAGAGCATTCAGCCACATGACAACATCAAAGAGTATTGGATCCGCTGAAAACAGAAATAATCATGTTTGCAAACCGGGTCGAAGCGGTCCGACACGGGCTCGCTTCAAACTCAATGTTATAAGCTGAAAAGTATACCAAAATGAAGATCTCGGCGAGTTCTATGTCTTTGATATAATACGGGCCAGATGGCTATTTGTTAATATGCCGTGGGCCGGGCAAGAATGGTTTTTTGGTCATTTTCCTATTTTTTGGTAATTTTTCCCGGCCCGCATTATTTGTCGGGACCCCTAGATTCTCTAGAGTCTCCGGTAAATCGGTGTATAAGGGTTCAGTGGTATTTGTTGTTTATTAGGAAGAATAAAATGTAGTAGAATAAAATGGGGTGAAAAAAGGGGGAAGAATGCGATGGGGAAAGGTAGAAGAGGGAGTTTTGGAGGGGGGAACTCTTTGCTTCAGGGAAGCGTTAAATCAGGGAAGTAAATCATACCAAAGTACAGAAGACAAGAGTATTTATAGTCGAGAAGACCGGTCCCTGATTGTTGCCAAATTGTTGCGTTGCCAATGCCATCCTTCGTCCTCAAAAAACCATAAGAAGGTAATTGACGTGCTGATGCGGGAAAGCAATTGAGGCGAAACGAGAAGGTTTCGCTTGAGTAGGTGGGAGGATAATTACTTCAATAGATGGAAGGGAGGGCACGATTCGGAGGAAGGTGAAAGTGGTTGAAGATGGAAAAAATGATGCAACAATTATAGAATAATTATAGAACAATTATAAATCGCGTCCGCTGGGCGCGAAACTCCCGGGCGGCAATGATTGTGTGATAAGAGATAGAGCAAGAAAGAGTGGAAGGGAAAAACAGCTGACTGGGGAAGAAAGGGAATTGAAAAAATGGGGAAACTTGAGGAATGCTTTTAAGAAAATTACATAAAATGTTTCAAGGAACTGGGGAAGATAATGTGATACAATAAAAATACATAAAAGAAAAATGGCGGATTTCCGTCATCTTCCGGCGCCTACGCGATCGAGACGGCGGGTATAAAAGAGCTACTGTATTTTATTTTATCATCATTCGAAATGATTTTTTCATATTTCTTTCCGCTGTTTATTCTGTTTTCTATTTCTATAGAAGGTTCGGTTGTGGTTGGTTCGGTGACTCTTCCGGTTGTAATTGTCGTTACCGTTGTACTTGGCGGCTGTGGTTTGGTTGTACGTTTTGTTGTGGTAGGGCTGGTAAACGTCGTGGTTTCCGTTGTTGAATTTGGCTGTGGTGGCGTGGTTTGGTGAGGTACTATTCCTGGTACTTTTGCGAAGTGATCATCTGCTGGGGTTGCTGAGGCTGTAGCCAGTAAGCATAATGCCAAAATCATTGATGGGTATTTCCAAAAACTCATTGGAGAGTTCTTTTTTATCGACATTCTGCAATTATTCACCAATTTGGTTTTAATTTTAACTTGCTTTTCAGTAACGTTTTCATTTGGTTCTTCAACAATAGTTTTATTTATGTTACGTGTCAGGAAACTAGCTATTGACTGTTCAGGTCTATCTTCTTTTTGTTTTACTAATTCTGGTAGCTCTGGTTCGACTTTATCCGTGGTTGGACGGATTTCTAATGGGATGACAAGTTGTAATGGTCTTGTTACTTCTATTGTTTTTCCTGCTTTATTGGATTGAATATTACGACTCTTTTTCTTGGTCGTAGTTCTTACACGTACTGATCTAATTTCGCCATCTCTACCTTTTATAAGTTCAGTAATTATTCCGGTTTTCCATGTTTTACGATTCGTATTTTCCTCTTTCAAAAGTACAACTTCTCCTACTATAGGTTTCACTAAATTAGAAAAGGCTCTATTTTGCTGAGAGATGGTTTGAAAGTTTTTGTTTTGTTGTAAATAGTCTCTATGAAAGACTTGCCAAAATCTTTTAACGTGTTGGCTGACTTGCCGGTAAAGGGATGAATACTCGGAGTACTCGTCTCTTAGTTTATCTTCATCAAAATAAGGAAAACAAAGTCCTGGAGTAAAAATATCAATAGGTCTTAGGACTTTCCAGTCTTCATTATCTTCATCAATGTAAGTTATTGGTCTTCTATTTACTAAACTTTCGCATTGAATCATAATAGTTTCTAGGTCTTTAGTCCTAAATTCTTCATCGCCTAAAGCGTGTTTCAGTGACTTTTTTGTCAGTCCTACTAGTCGTTCAAAGAATCCTCCTTGCCATGGAGATAATGCAGTATTAAAGTACCATTTAATTCCTTTACTAGACATTTCTTTATCAAGAGTGCTAATTTTCTTATTTTCTTCTTGACTTTTCCTATTTTCCAGTTTAGCAATTGCTAGTTCAACGAGAAAATCGTTATCTTTCGTTGAACATTTATCTAGGATTTCAGCAGCCAATTTGAAAGTTACTGCGTTATCGGAAGTTATCGTATCGGGATATCCTCTACGACTCATAAATCTCGATAGTGCTAAAAAAAATTCGTCAGTAGTTAAATCTCGGACTAATTCTAAATGAATAAGTCTAGTTGTTGCGCAAGTAAAAAGTGCGATGTGAGATTTTTCAATTTCAGTAGAATTTCTTCTTTGAGTTTTTATGGGTCCCATAAAGTCTACTCCTACATGTTGGAATGGTCTACATTCCGTAGTACGACGTTCTGGGATTTTTCCTGGGGGAGCATCACGAAAAATTTTCTTGCGGTATTCTATCATTTTTAAGACGGTTCCTTCATTGACAATGTCTGTCCATTTTATGTTGTGGTCAGCAATGCTGCTGATAATCAATTTACCTTCGAGGTATAAAGGTGCAAAGTATTGCAAAGGATCAAAAATAGTTGCAATTTCGCTTACTATTTTGCGTTTATTCATTCTCGGAATTTTGTTTACGTTGTATTCAAAGGAAGGTTTTCTTACTTGCATAATATCGCTTTCTAGGTAATAGTTATAACCTAGTATCTTAATGTTTTCCTGATTTGTTGTTCTATCTTCTGGGTTAATGAAATTTTCTGGGCAGTTGACACTAAACTCCCGGATGTTCATACCTATTTGTTTAAAATAGTGTTTTGTTTGAGTGTATAACTCTGGTAATTTCTCAATTTCGTCTGTGGTCATGAACATGTTATCTACGTAACACATATTCTCAATAGCTTCTATCAGTTCTTTAGGTGCGTTGGAATGTTGAATTCCATAAAGAATTGCCATAGACAAAAGATACGGAGAACAATTAACTCCGAATGGGAGGTTTGTGAAACGCATATGTCTAATGTTGTCATTAGAAGGTGGCATGTTAGGATCCTTAAGCCATAAAAATCTTAAGGCATCTCTATCTTCTGGATTAACTTCGACTGCATGGAAAGCTTTCTCAATGTCTCCACTGAGAACGTATTTTCCTATTCTAATTCTTAGAAGTATTCCTTGTAAGTCAGGAATCAAGGAGGGTCCTTGATGCAGAGCGTTATTCAAACTTATTTCGCCTCGCTTTTTACTGGAGGCATCAAAAACAGTTCTTACTTTAGTAGTATTACTATTATTGTTGAAAACGAGTTGATACGGGATGTAAAAGCCTATGTTAGGATCGTTATCAATCTCTTCGATGATACTATTATTTTCCATGATTTTGAAATTTTCAATCAAATTATTCCATGCTTCTTTTTGAGAAGTGGATGAGTATTGTTGCTTCAGTCTACAAAAGGCAACTTCTTTGTTATTTGCTAGTTTTTCTCTCTGTCCATGTTTCCATGGAAGAGCGACTATCATTCGCTTAGTGTCGTTGTTTATTTTTACGGTTTTTTCAAAATTTTCGATTAAATCTTGGTTAGTTGGTTCGCTGGTTTCTTCAGTGATACCTATATTTCCTAATTGAAAATATTCTTCGAGGCTTGTTTCTGGGAAAGAGTCTTCGTTTACTCTTGTCATAAGTGCGTGAGTCAGAGTCACGGGTTTTTCATACTTGCCACAAATAAGTGGTCCTAAATGAGTTGCTATCATAAATCTACCTGATGGCAATTTTTCTTTTGCTTCATCAGCCATTAGATTCCAAAATGTATCACATCCTATAAGTGCGACAGGTGCCTCTGGTTTTGTAATATTGATGGTTTTATAATTACCTTCTTCAAGGTATTCTCTATCTTCTTTAGTCAATTCGATCGGGTTAAAAAGATCGGTTAATTTGGGGACAGTGAGTGCTACAACTCTTACAGAAGTTATATCATCTCTATCTATTATAATATCGAATTCTACTTTATTAGAAACTAAAGTAGACTTGTCTTTGCCAAAGACGGAAAGGTCGATTTCGACGTTTTTCTCAACTATTTTCATATTTGCCCTATTTGCATAATCCTCTAATATGAAGGATTGGTCTGCTCCCGAGTCTAGTAAGACTGGGATAGTTTCTATACTCTCATTCACGTAAATTGGCGCGTTTGCTATCATTAGCGATGTGTGATGTGATCCTACTTGGTATCCACTCACTTTATTTGAATTTTGGTTTCGGTTTGGTGCTGACTGACCTTGGTTTCTTTGCTGTGTTTGCCCTTGTGGTTGGTTCCATTGCCCTTTTTGTTGATTCGATTGCCCTTGTGGTCGGGTCCCTTGCCCTTGTTTCCATTGTGGTCTCTGATTTGAGTTTGTGAAGTTTTGCTGCTGGCGATTTCCATTTCCGTTTTGGAATCCTTGGTTTGAGTTTCTGTAATTCTTCTGATAAGAATTCGATTGAGAGTTCTGAGTTTTGAATGAGTTTCCGTTTCTATAGTTTGAGTTTGAGTTTCTGAAGTTTGAGTTTTGAGAGCTTGTGTGATTGTTCCTAGTCAGGTTTTGATTTTTCGGGCAGATTGACATGTTATGTCGTGTGTTGCATTTTCGGCATGCTGGGGTTCTACAGTCTTGGGATCTGTGTCCACTATTCATACAATTAAAGCACAATTGGTTGTTTTTGATGAATTCTCTTCTATCATCAAGTGATGCGACTGTTTTACACTCATTTGTGGCGTGATTGTTTCTCTGGCAATACTTACATTTTCTTTGTGTTTGCCTAGGATTTGCGTTACTTTGTCTTAGGGCGAAGACTGATTTCTCTTCTTTTTCTGGCTGAAGATTAGATCTATAAGCTAATTCTTCTATCTCGATAATATCATCGAGAGTTTTCAATAGGTCAGTTGTGTTGCTCGGTTTGGCTTTCAAGATTTCTAATAAGGTAGCTTTGGGAATTTTGCTTCTGATTACTGACTGGAAATTTTGCGATTCTATATCGCCAAATGGTTTTAGGGCATTAGTAATTGCTAACATCTCATTATGTAGCGCTCTCAAACTATTCGCAGTTTCTCTAGCTTTTGGTAAACTAGTAAGTTTCTGCCAAAAATGATCGTATTGCTTATTTTCTGCATTATACATCTTGATCAGTCTATTTAGGGCTGTTTTGAATTCAGTACCATCTGTCTTAAATGGTCTGACTATGTCGTAGGCTGCGCCTTTCAAATGTTGTCTTAATATGTTATGCTTCATAACATCTGAGAAATCCTCGTTTTTAGCTACCATTGGGTCGAACATCATGAAGAATGCGGGCCACTCCGCGATATCTCCATAAAAAATAGGGATTTCCATATCTCTACTACTTAACATGTGCTTTTTGGTTTTTTGATGATTTACCTGAATCGGTTGTTGTTCCTTTCTCCATTGTGGGGCTGGTTCATATTCTCTGATTTTGTATCTGTATTCTCCATACTTCTGGACATTTTCCTCATCTGCGACTTCGTTCGCTGTTTCGTGTCTACTTTGGAGTCGCTTTTCGATCTCGGAGATTCCTTCTCTGACGGTTGTGTCACCTTTCTCAATTTCTTCGGCATATTTGATTGCTTGTTCTGCAAATGTGGTTCCTATAGGGGCTTGGTAAAGTTCACTCAATCCTTTATAAAGTTCTTCTTTATATGTTTTGTACTGGTCTTTAAATTTCGCTTCTTCTGAACGAAGAGTAACCATATATTTGCCAAGATAATCCTCAATTTTCTCATTATTGGTATCTGCTCGGTCCTTGGATGGGACCGCGTGGAGCGTAGTATGCTTAGAACTATGAAGATTGGTGTTTATTTGTTTTTGTAAGTCAACAATTCTATCTTTTATTTCGCGTACTTCTTCTAAAGAAGACATTTTTCAAAGTTATGGGAAAAGTTTTTTGTTTTTTGGTTTTTAGGATTTTTGTACTAATGATGGATAAACGTTTGATTATAGATACTGTTTTCGAAGTAACTGATTAAAGCACCGCCGATGAGGTGTGAGGTTGCCGATATCCGTACGTGGCTTAAGCTATTATAGCTGGCTGTTATAGCGCCGATCAAGGACCGGTATATTCCACTGAGTGGAATGGGACGTACCTGGATAAATCCTCCAATTGCTCGATTTGGTCGATGCACCAATGTCGGGACCCCTAGATTCTCTAGAGTCTCCGGTAAATCGGTGTATAAGGGTTCAGTGGTATTTGTTGTTTATTAGGAAGAATAAAATGTAGTAGAATAAAATGGGGTGAAAAAAGGGGGAAGAATGCGATGGGGAAAGGTAGAAGAGGGAGTTTTGGACGGGAAACACTTTGCTTCAGGGAAGCGTTAAATCAGGGAAGTAAATCATACCAAAGTACAGAAGACAAGAGTATTTATAGTCGAGAAGACCGGTCCCTGATTGTTGCCAAATTGTTGCGTTGCCAATGCCATCCTTCGTCCTCAAAAAACCATAAGAAGGTAATTGACGTGCTGATGCGGGAAAGCAATTGAGGCGAAACGAGAAGGTTTCGCTTGAGTAGGTGGGAGGATAATTACTTCAATAGATGGAAGGGAGGGCACGATTCGGAGGAAGGTGAAAGTGGTTGAAGATGGAAAAAATGATGCAACAATTATAGAATAATTATAGAACAATTATAAATCGCGTCCGCTGGGCGCGAAACTGGGCGCGTCTTTGATATAATACGGGCCAGATGGCTATTTGTTAATATGCCGTGGGCCGGGCAAGAATGGTTTTTTGGTCATTTTCCTATTTTTTGGTAATTTTTCCCGGCCCGCATTATTAAAAACTAGCCATCCGCCCCGTAGTAGGTCACGAACATAGATCTCGCCGAGATCTACATTTTGGTTTTTTTTTCAGCTCCTAAGATAGCGTTTTAAGCGAGTGCCCGGATTGCGTATAGAAATAACAGTATATTTTATGAAGAACACCAACCTTCCATATTGTCCATCCACAGTGATTCATCATCTGAATCAGAATCGTGCGTGTGTTCTTCCACTTCTACCACCTCCTTCAATTGGTTGTTAACTACTAAAATCGGTATTTTTGTACAATTCACTATTTTCAAAAAAAACTAACGTTTCTGAGTCTCCATCAACTCATTGAGTCCTTCTCGTACTCTTGGTAGTGAAAGCTCGAACGGATTGAGATTCGAGAGAAGCAAGCAAGAGTTGTACTTGTGGAATGAAGGACCCCAAGCCACTTTGGTCACTTTTTTGAACAAATTGTGAAGCAAGTTAATGTTCTCCGGGGTGATTTCCACATCATTGCTGGTGATTGCATTGAAAACTTTGTTGACGAGATGTTTGGGGAGTGCGGATTTGAGGCAAGAGTTGTTTCCTGGAATTTTAAGTCCAACAGTGGCTGGGGGCACCTCTGGCGCGTTTAGCAGTAAAAGAAGCGGAATTAGAGAAGTCTGGGGCGCCGTTGACGCGCTTCGGCTTGAAACCACTCGATTTTGACCGTTTTCGAGCAGATTTTCAGTCAAAAAATGCAATTTTTGAGCGATTTTTATCAAAATTTAGCAGAAACCATAAAATCTCGAATATTCTCAGTCATGGTTGAATTTGATGATGAAATACGACATTGCGTGCTTCTAACTTTTTAAAATTTGAGACAACTAACCACTCTTGAGAGCATCCACCAATGTATCGATACAAATGTCTTGGAGTTTCTTCGCATATACTGGAAGAGGTTGGTCTTCCATTGAGCCGTAACTAGTTTTCTTTTCTATCGAACTAGCTGCAAAAAACGAAAAACTAGACAGAAACATTCATCGAAACTGAGAACCAGTTTGGAAAAAAAGAGAGAATTCAGAAATATCGGAAATAAAATAAATAACAGATAGTCGAAAACAAAATAGAGATAGGTTCAATATGGAAGGAGACGCAGAGAAGTCATAGCGGCGAGATACTACATATTGAGTGGAGTGCTAACCTAAGCGAAGGGGGCTCCTCGTTGTCTTCTCTAGATGGGAGAAAGTATAAACGAAAGTGAAATCAGAAGGAATTGAGTGACACTATAAAATTGTGGGTTTGATGAGAAAACGTTTTTTTCGAAACTGTGTTCATGTCTACGTCTATATGCACATACTGAGAGTGCGATCGGTAATGACAAGGAAAGATCTGGCGCGCCTCACGCGCGTCTCTAGACACGCGGCTTTCAAACGATCTATGAATTTGGTCATAGGTACTTTCGACTACGGGGAGTCCATTTTTACAGTCAAAACCTGTTGAATGTCTCTGCAAGCCGAGTTATCGGCTCACAAACTTTTCATATGGTCAAGCTTTTTCACATGGAATTCCAAATCGGCCGCATCTGTTCCATTTGTGTTAGCCAGCGGTTTTACCTGTGCTCGTACGTTAAAGAGAATATATTGCGTATACTGTTTGCCGATTTGGAATTCTATGTAAAAAAGCGTGATCATAAAAAAATCGCAGAGACCTTTAGTCGGTTTTGATGGCACAAATGGATTTGACGTAGTCGAAAACACATATGACCAGATTTATAGATAGTTTTTTCATAAAAAGTAAGAAAAAAAATCCAAAAAGTAAAATTTCTTAGCTTCTTATTTTCAAATTTCGTATGTTATTAAAAACTAATGCTCTCGAGAAACAGAGGCTGTATAAATTATTCAAATTTCTTCGAAAAAATAGTAATTTCTAGTGGCAATGTGCCATACGTCCGTCAACAGCGGATGGCTCAATCGGAATAATGACTCTCATTTGTCGTTTTTCGAATTGTGAGGAGTAGCCAGAACAAAAATCAGAACCGACACGAGATATAGTGGAAGGGCCGATAGTGAGAGAGAGAGGAGTACGTGGCTCTCATTCTTTTGACAAAATGTACACATAATCGTTAGAATTTGTCCTTTGAATGTAATTGCCGTATATGTACGCATTTGTGGCTATCAAGCAAAATACTAAGTTTAAAAAGAAGCACAATCAGTGGAGACACGATACGGCCAAGGCTACCAATGCAGCCGCACTCTATTGTAAAGAAGGTACATTTTTTGCGTCACAGTGAATATTCGAACTTATGTGCATATTATACCGGCTATATTAATTCTAATGTTCACCGTAACGCAAAAAATCAACCATTCTTGTCAATAGAGCGCGGCTGCATTGGTTTCCCTGGCCCCATCATGTGGAGACTATATAAACCATGCAACTAATGATAAAATATGTAAAGTTGATCTTATTCAGATGAAAAATGGGTTGCTTAATACAATAAGCTTCATGAAGAACGCAAAGAATATAAATGGATAGAGTGTACACTAGACAACGGAGAGCTATCAAAATTATGCTAATTTTGAGTCTGTTTGTTTGGTGAGGTCATAATAGTTTTGCATGGATTGGTAAAATGAAGACTTACCGTAAATACTGTATTATAACGGCGTGCCTTTATATTTTTCAACTGCCTCCCAGAGAAATTTTGTGGTTTCAGAAACCCATTAAAATTGAAAGGAAAAACTTTTTTTTGGACGTTCTGTTACAGGTGCCGTTATAATACAGTATTTACGGAATATAATGTATGACAGAACTGGAGTGGCACTAAGATGCATTGAGATTGTAACAATCAAAAACTGGCAACGTCTGTTCGATAAAACACTTGTCTTCACAAGACACGCCGTTCAACCTAATGTAACCATACAAGAGAAGGTGTCTGTTACATTTGGTTTATTCGTTTATAACAGACAGATTGACCTCATCCACAAAAAGATGTCGATTGCATTGAGCAAAGGAGAGGAGAAGGTTGCACATTGGTTAGGAGAGGAACGCAGCTGGGTAAGGTCACCAGAGTGGAGAGCAGGAAGAATGACGTGTAGTGTAGGGCAGGCGTCAAGATTCTTGACTCAAGAAGGAACATGTGTAAGCTTTGTTTTTGTCTATTAAGGATATTTACTAAAAATTGATTCATACAGCGAAACATTCAAAATTGTAGTGAACCCACCTGTCTGTCCCGCCTTGGGAGGTTCATCCAGCTGGATTCTCCTCAATTAAATGGTCTAA
Organism: Caenorhabditis remanei; assembly: GCF_010183535.1. NCBI lineage: Eukaryota > Metazoa > Nematoda > Chromadorea > Rhabditida > Rhabditidae > Caenorhabditis > Caenorhabditis remanei. The sequence continues at coordinate 465,195 of NC_071329.1, forward strand.
TTACAAGGCGGCGGTCGCTGTCCAAAGCGGATCAATTCGGTTTTGTCCGCTGGCTCAGCTTCCATAGCACAGGGTCAAATTTTGTCCATATGAATTCAAATAATTTTCCCGAGAAAACCGGAAGCTCAGTGAAGCGCGTTTACACACGACTTGCCTGGTTGCCAAGCGAGTCGTCGATCAGCATAATGCTGCCCGCATGCGGGACTTATAACGTGGACACAGTAAGACGAACGATAGGGACTGCAATTTTTCGAATGAAGCTGACTGTTCTTCCATTTTTCTCGCTATTTTCGAGAAAACTTCGCACAAAACATATCGAATTCATCAAAAAAGAGAAAAATACAAATTTTTAATACACAAAATTTTTTTTAAAGATAAATTTTTTGAATTTCGCTCTAATTTCACGCTAATTTTTTTGAAGCGCAGTTGCTTCATATGGACATTCTATGACCGTCTGTATAGGAAGTTCGGCTCGTCTCGTTTCATCAAGCAGCAGGTTTGAACAAATGATGGATGAAAGTGTACGGTTAAAGTTAACCTCAGAGACTCACAATTCCCTTTGGCTTGGCCAAAGGGAATTGTGAGTCTCTTTTCCAGGTTTCCATTCAAAAAATTTCAAGATCCCTCTTTTTTTGAAATCCATTTATGGATTCTCGCTGCTTTTATCTAATCCTTGAATATAAGAGGACTACATTCAGGAAAGTTATTTGACGTTGTGGGATTTACTGACGACTCACGGAGCTGTAAGTCAGGGATTATTAGATTTTGAATCTATGATATGAAAAGGCTATCAATCCCAAGAAATATGCGGAGATGAACAAAAGTGTAACAACAGCAAATATTGTTTCAAATATTTCTAAATCCCCTTTTCAGGAAACTAACAAATGGAAGCTCTGAATATTAATGTGCCATTGCATCATTCACACTATTTCTTCATGGCACATATGTAAATGTAATTAAAAAATGCAAAGAGATGAAGTCTTGTGAACTTCATGTATCCAGAATTAGATACCAGAATTAGATACTGAGTAATTGTTTATTAAAAACACAACGGCAGCAAAAAGTGAGAGCTTATTTAATCTACACAAGATTGAATTAGGTTAACAATGTTTTGGTTCTTTGAACTCTCTCATACCTTTTCCCTCATGTTATCTAATTGCCGTTAATAAAATGAAAAAAAACCCTTATCAATCTGATCTTATCAGTCACAATTCTTGTTCAGAGTTATCGTCTTAGTTCGCCGCGCTACTAAAAAAACAGAACTGTTAAAATAAAAAATTTGAATAGCCTGCTTTATTTCTGAGTTGTGTATACACATGAGAGACTACTGGTCATTTTTAGCCCATATTAAACGTATACTCAAACAAAAAGTTTAGAGACTGAAATTCAAAAATTTTAAGACTTTTGAGTGTTTGATATAGAATACATAACTAGAAACTATTGGAAAGCATTGTTACTTTATCCCTGTTAACGAAATGAAGCTTTTCTACAAACTTATGTATGTAAAAGTTATATAATTTATTTAAAAACGATTAAAGATCGTAAAAAAATGCCAAATCTCACCGACTGGCAATCCAAAATGATTTTGTATAAATGCATTATCATGACAATAATTTTTTTGCTGGTAATAAGAGAGTGCATTAATGCAACTGAGAGATGCATGGACCGGGATAGTGCTATTACCGTAAAATCTTTAATAGAGGTGCCTCCAGCAAAGTCTATTTAAAGCAGTGTGTCTTTTTTCTCAAAGGAGATATCAAAAAGTTGCCAACAGACAAAATATAGCTGAATTTTTATAATGTTTCTTTAGTTTAAAATAGCTCTCAAGGCATTCTCGCGACTGGGAGCACATCTATTAGAGACTTTACGGTATATGGATATTCGCGTTAGTGTTTAAAACTTTTAAGACTTTGACTGATATTGCTAAGTCCTATTTATCTTCTGAGGCTCTGAATTCTGTTTTTCCTTGATCTCCCTTATAATTTCCATTCGAATACATCAATTCTCTCTACGCCGAACCTTATTATCATTTCTCTATCAACGAAAACCCCTTTTCATGAACTTTTACCCAATTGCAGGCCGGACGCACCAGACGCGGCCGCCGGTGGTGCGAGTAACGCGGTATAGAGAGTGATACTCTCTTTTTCTCTCGTTTTCTCTGCCATACGTTATTCGTCCACATGTAGTCCTTCACCCCTTATTTTGCCCCACCGCTGCAGCCGCCACTGCTTCTTCTCCTCCTTCCCCGCCTATTCCATCTTTTCTCCGTCTTCTCCCACTTTTCACTTTTTTGATTCTCTTTTCTCCCGAACAATAATTCGTTCTTGAAGATGTCACAACCTTTGCTGAATATGGTCGCCAAGAAGGTTGGGAACAGTATTATCAGAGGTGAGTTCGAAAATTCAGGTGTCCTCTTCTGAAATCTTGTGTAAATAGAAGGAATTAAATACGTTTTGACCGTTGAGAGAATGAGAGACGCCGAGACCGGAAAAAAAGCGCATGGAGAGAGAGTGTCTTCTCACAAAAAAAGAGAGAGAGAAAGAGAACACACGTATCCCCTATTTCTATCTTTCGTGATGTTCCATTTTCTTAAAAATTTATCTGGTCTTTTTAAAGACGCTAGGGTGTCAGAAGGAAGATGAAAATGGAGAAATTGAGTTCAGCGCGTAAGGAGATTTCGAATGAGTGGTAATAGTCATATCCTAATGTATGCGAAAGGGTTTCAGCAGCTTATGGGAAAATTGAAGATGTTGATTGGCTAGAGAAAACAGCTTGGAAATACAGCAGAAAAACTAATTAAGTAACTTTGGGGCTCTTAACTTTAGGGGCTCATAACTCGGTCCAAAGTCCCGAACGTGTGTCAAAGATTTCAGGGAAGTAGGCAAATATATGGTAGCAATATCATCAAATTCCAAACTCACAAGTGCTTGGGGCTCTCTTGTAAGACCTGATCTCCAAGCTATTATGTTATCAGTTTAAAAAATGTTCCAATTGGTATATAGCTAAAACAAAGATCTTCGTTTTTGTAGTTCAGTTCTTTTTTGAGAAAGTACTCCAGAAATAAATACCACAAGAGTGCCGTTCCAGTCTTTTGTTCAAAATTCTGCAATTAATTTAACCCAAAGTTTGTTGAACGAAACAGATTTGATGTTTTTCCGAGTCGCGTCGTGGTTTATATCAAAGATATACTATTGACAATCAAATACCTTTATTTCCCCCTTTTCCAGGCGAATATTCAGATGTCGACTTCACGCTCCCTGAGAATCTCAGCAATGTTGTCTACCAAGCCATATCTCAAGAGTGGCCAAGCGCTGATTCCGATGAAACCAAGAAAAAGCTAGGAGTGACTAGTTTGAAGTTGTTCAACAAGCCGTTAACTGACGATGAGTACACCTTCATCAACTCTCAAAGCTTGAAAAATTTGGAGCTGAAACGATTTGATTTTGCGGCTCCGTTTCGTCAGAGGTCTCGTCAAGATGGTTCTTTTAATGTGAACATTGTTGGTTTGTTGCAAAGGCTTCTCAACAAAGAAAGTCAAAAAATCCTTACAAATCTGACCATCAATGGAAAAGGCGCCAATTTCTCAGACAATTGGATAAAAGATGTAAGATTTTGGAGAATGGAGATATAGAAAACAATAAAATTTCTAGATTCGTCCGCTACTCCCAGCAATCGACTTTCTTAACATCGCCAATTGTACTTTGAGCCCCCAGGAATACACTAATCTCTGCAACTCATTTATCACTATCACAAAACTGGACATCAGCAAATCAAAAGTTCAAGATCTCACTGGAATTTCGAAAATACCAAACCTACAGTATCTCAACTTAAATGAACTGGTCTTTGACAACCGCGAACAAATGATAGAATTATTCGAGCTTCAGCAACTCCGCGTATTAAACATTGGCGCGAGTGCCTCGTAAGTTGTAAGTAGGAAAATCGCAATTCAATAGTGAAATTTTCAGTAGTGCATTCACAAACAACTTCAAATACTATTCGCAAAGTGGGAGGTCTCTCCCAGAACTGAGAATTCTGGACTGTAGAGGCGCTGACATCAATTTGGAAGAGCTCAACCAGTTGGTGAAGTCTCACCCTTTGTTGAACATGGTAGTATTGATTGGTAAGTGTTCGTGAGCAAACGATATACAGTACCGGTCAAAATTATATGGACTTTGGCCGTTTTCAGTTGAAATTGTCCAATTTTGAAAGTGTTTCATGGTAATACTAGCAGATTTTTAAAAAATTATACAGATTAAAAGTAGTGCTTCATTTTTGTAATAGACAAGTTTTTTGTACGGGAACTCCCTAAAGAGTTATGGTCATTTTAAGACGACAGCTTAAAAATCGCACTTTTTGTATTGAAATGGGCCGATTTGAGGGAAAAATTACTTTTTCGATTGTAAAAAAGTTAACAATTACGACATCGAAATACACTATAAGAGACAATCTCTGACTGCCTCGAGCATAGGCCTACAGGGCATGTTACACATAAACCAAAGGGATCTGTTTCAGCTGATTTTTTGATATGTTAGTACCCGAGGAATTCTAAGATTTTTATACCATACCAGATTAGGCTCCGCCCCCTTTCACCTACCTAAACCATCGATTGAAGTTGAAAAATGAAAATTTTTGTTTCGAAAGATAGGGTCAAAATCTTTTCAGAAATGAATTGCCAATTTAATTTCGTGCATTTTACAAGATAACTACTTTTTTCTAGCTCTCCTGCATCATATAGAAAAAATCACTTTTTTGAAAAAATTGTCGATTTTTTCGTATTTTTTGGATTTTTCGGGATGACGAAGTACTGCGGTCCGAAGTAAATTTATAATGGTAAGATACATATTTGTGTTGGCTATCTGAGAATATAAAGACTTTCTTCAGATTCCACTGTCTAGGTGAGTTATGATCAAAAAAGTGGCTAAATTTGATGCATTTCAACGTACCCCCCTCCATCGTAAAAAATGGCTGGGTGATGAAAAATAAAAATATTTTTGATTTGAGTTAATGAGAGCTAGAATAGTACTCACACAACTTTTCAGACAATTTTAACCATGTTTCAGTTAGTTACAGACACCTCCTCCATTTTTTCGACACAAAAAGTTTGAGCTCTCGTAACTTTCCAGATTATTACTTTAAATCTTAGAAACTTTTGGGAAACAGTGGAATATACTTTAAAAACACAAATGAATAAAAAAAAGTTAATTGCAAAAAAGAATGCTGGCATTTCATGCCCCAGAATACCTCCCTATTGTAGACACGTGAAGCTATCTTATATGAAATGAGACGAAAGTTGAACAAAACGACAAAACTTGACATTTATCTATTCATTTATGTTTTTGAAGTATATTACACGGTTTTCCAGAAGTTTCTAAGATTTTAAGTAATAATCTGGAAAGTTACGAGAGCTCAAACTTTTTGTGTCGAAAAAATAGAAGAGGTGTCTGTAACTCACTGAAACATGGTTAGAATTGTCTGAAAAGTTGTGTGAGCACTACTCTGACTTTGATCAACTCAAATCAAAAATATTTTTATTTTTCATCACCCAGCCATTTTTTACCATGGAGGGGGGTACGTTGAAATGCATCAAATTTAGCCACTTTTTTGATCATAACTCACCTAGACAGTGGAATCTGAAGAAAGTCTTTATATTCTCAGATAGCCAACACAAATATGTATCTTACCATTATAAATTTACTTCGGACCGCAGTACTTCGTCATCCCGAAAAATCCAAAAAACACGAAAAAATCGACAATTATTTCAAAAAAGTGATTTTTTCTATATGATGCAGGCGAGCTAGAAAATAGTAGTTATCTTGTAAAATGCACGAAATTAGGTTGGCAATTCATTTCTGAAGAGATTTTGACCCTATCTTTCGAAACAAAAATTTTCATTTTTCAACTTCAATCGATCGTTTAGGTAGGTCAAAGGGGGCGGAGCCTAATCTGGTATGGTATAAAAATATAAGAATTCCTAGGGTAGTAACATATCAAAAAATCAGCCAAAACGTATCACTTTGGTTTATGTGTAACATGGCCTGATGGCTTGAGCGAGACATTGTCTCATAAAACTTAGTCATTTTCCACTGAAAACAGCTAAAGTTGATTAACTTTTGGCCGGAACTGTATAATTATCAGTTTTAACTAACTTATTTATCTCAATGTTTTACTTCAGAAACACCGTTGAAAAGAACACCTCAACTCGACCTACCCAACAGGGCCATTAACCTTTTAACCACTGAAAATCTCGCCTGTTGCCTCAAGTCCCTGAAATACTGCACTGAAGTCGTCGCTGCGAAAATTCCAGTCGTAACTGCTATTCTTGGTGAAATGGATCGCTGTATAAAAGAACAAAACTGTAATATGGAAGACCGCAAGGAGTGTCTAAAAGTGATACTTGCATTCATCATCAAATATAACCGCTTTCCGAAAATTCAAGAAAGAGGGTTCCGTTGTTTGCAGAGTCTCTGGAGGCAAGGATTTAGGAATGGAGATCTTGTTAGAACAATGTTGAATTTGTTTGCAGAAAACCAGAAATATTCGAGTTGAACGAGAGACAACAAGTTATCGGGGCAGTTCTTAAATCTATGCCCCGATATGAAGGACCGTTCCAAGAAGAAGAAGAAGTCGAAAACTGTCATACTGCTGGATGGTCAGTTTTGAGCAGTGATGAGATTATGGACACTATGTACAGTACCCCTGAGAATACGGATACAATGTGCTTATTGGCTGCGGAACTAGTGGATCACGCGGAAACTATTAGCGAGATGGCGAAGATCGGTTTTCTTGTGCTTTCACGATTGTTGACGTATGTTTTCTCATAGATTTCAAACCAAAAATTTCAAAACGTTCTAGAAAATTGACGCCGCGCGGTGCCGAAGCATTCATTGGTCGTAAGCCATGGCTCAGAATTCAACTCACCGCATTTCTTCGTAATCACTTTGAAGTTGTCGAAGAACGTTGTCTTAATGTGATACTAAAAATTATTTACGAGCTGACCTATCTGGTTAGACACAATCCTATGGATCCAATGGTTTTTAGTGTCAATCAGGGATGTTTGATGAGTTATGTGGAGATTCTGCAGCAAGTGGCAGATGATGCGATGAAAGAAAGAGTTCTGGAAATCATGGAGGATTTCTTGAAGTTGATTGATGTGCGCACATTTGATGTCTTCTTCCAGAGAGATGGGATTTCAGCATTCTTGTAAGTTCTAATGAGAATTTTTGACCTAGAAAGCCTGGACGTCCGTCAAGACAACAAAACAAACTTATTCAAACGTACTTAACTAAGTCTGCTTGGAAAAAAACATGAAAATGCTAACGAGTGTCTAGTATTCTGACGCTAATAAGCTAAGTTTGAGCTAAGAATAGTCTAGTCTAGGCACCTCACCTATGTGATCGGAAAGCTGAAAAATCGCTGGTGCCAAATATATATTCAGTTTTGGCCCTCGAGACCTGGTATTCGAGAAAAATAGGGTAGGTAAAGTAATAATTATCTACTTTCCCTAACTTTGAGCCTGTTTTTCTCAATCACCATCCCTCAAGGGCAAAAACTGAATATATATTTGGAATCAGCGATTTTTCAGTATTCCAATGATGGGTACCGTCCCATTATTTCAAACTGCCTCCATGACTTTTAGAAAGGGAAAAACGTCTAGTAAACATATTTAAATAATCTAGCTGTTCTATACTCCTTTTCCCATGCGTTATCGTTTTATATCTTTGTTTCCAGACCTCTCCTCCGTGATATGAACACTGGAAAGCAACGAGCTGCCATATCTGTCCTGGTCACGATGCTCCACTGTATAGAAGATAACGAAAACAGAGCCGCCCCAGATCGTAACAAGGAGTGGCTTGTCGATGACATCCTAACGAGCATTTCTTTATTTGAGGAACCAAATCATTTTGACAGATACGATGTTTTGCAATGGGTTGGATTAAATCCAAGGAGTGTAGAAGCGTTCGATTGGGCCAGGTGGCTATTGGGCAGATGTGGTGTGGATATAGAGGAGGACGCAGAGAATGTTGCGCCTGTGCATCGAAGAAACGTATAACATGAGACATATATAATTTTGGATACTTCACATATTTTTTCTCGAATTCTTGCATTCTTGCTAGTTTTTATTATGTTAATAAATATTTATTTTAACATTTACAATCCACAGATTTAAAAAAGTATAATAGTTTCTTACTGAAACATAATATATTGATGAACTTCTTTTTTAAACAGTAAATAGAAGAGAATACGCTAGGCCGCGGTGATAAATACGTGTAATACTATTGCTGCGTCTCCGGTCTCTCCTTTTCCGCTTTCAAATCAATTCTTTTCAGAGCTTTCACCTATTTTTCGCCGTAACCATGGTCGCCACGCTTCAGGACATAGCTATGCGTCTATTGGTGGATTCACTTGAGAAGTGTAAGGATATTTTAGCATACTCGCCGGGCCGGTCCGGATTATTCGCGCCAAAATTCAAAATTTTTCGATTTTATGATATTTTTTTGAATTTTTTCGCGAATAAGTCAAACTTTAGACTATCATTCAGAATTAGAACAAATTCTGAAAAATAACCGGGAATGTTCGCATTTCCGATGAAAAATTGAAGCCAGGCCTTGACAAGTGTGTATTTAAGCTTATTGACAATTTAAAATCTCATCATTTTAGGGTCTATCGATTATTACAATGGGGACAGGAGTGGAAAACAGAAAGTAATTCTGGAAAATTCGATGGGTAGTGGATTCAAGTGTCATGAGAAACTCAGCAACACGCTTTTCGTAAATTTGATAATGAGACAGTTTGAATTCCCGCCTGATATGACTTCTGAAATGTGGAAAGTGTGCAATGTAACCAAAGTAAATTGGATTTACAACACGGAGCCGATGATCGTTTATGGTTTTGAATTGAAGGAACTTCGATTGATGATTCCTTCAAGAAATAAAGGTGAGGGGTATGCTCCTTTTGAAAGTATGTATATTCTCTGGAATTTCAGATGCCGTGCTCAAAATAAGGGAACTGTTGAATCAAAAGAGTGCCGACAAGCTGAAACGATTGGTCATTGAATTTGAAAAAAGGAGAGCTCTTTCAACGGATGAAATTCGAGAGGCGCTGGAAGGGTGCAGGGAATTAATAGAGGAAGTGAGTAGTACTAATCTTCAGGAGAGTCAGATTTTTTGAGAGAAGAGGAAAAGAAAACATGCGCCAGCGGCACGCCAGAAAATATTGGTTCATAATGTTTGTTTTCTAACTGTGAAAAAATGAAGTTACGACAAAAATGTTCAAAAAGAACATTCGCTGGCTATAAAACGCAAGTGCGGCAGGGTATCGTGAGCGGAGCTGTGGATGTAATTTCACCTGATTTTTTAACGAGCAACATCGAATTTTCAGACAAACATGAAAAATATGAAAATATACAACTAAAATGCAAAAAACATTAATTCAAATACGAGTATGTCTTGAAATTCATTGTTGCTCGTCAAAAAATCAGCTGGAATTTTATCTTTGTAGTTTAAGCTCCGCCCACGCAAACTTGCAACTCAGGCCGCGAACTTTTTTTTTGAAAATGCGTCAGCGGCGCGCCAAATAATGTTTTTTGTCTTCTGAGTATCTTCATCTTTTCAGAATACCCCCATGCTTCCGATGCTTCAAGAACTGGCACTTATCCGATGCGATCTGTCCAATGATGTCTTTGAGTTCATCCATAAGAACTGTCCCACACTCAAAAAACTCAATATTTCTTTCACGAATCTTACTGATCTTACAGGAATATCTGTTTTGGAGAATCTGGAGTCTTTGGCGTTGGAGGGAATAATATTCGAGAAGAAAGAAGATTTGATGGAAATTTTTGAATTGAAAAAGTTGAAGGACTTGGATTTGTCTATGCAATCTCAGAGAATTGATTTCGGACCTTCTCGTGCGCGATTCGACAATTTAAAATACTTTCGGCAGTGCATGGATCTTGGAAAGGCTCTTCCAGAGCTGAAATACATTGATTGCTCTTATAATGCGGTAGATGAGAGTATAATAACAAGATTGCTGGATGTTCACCCAAATCTCAGAAAAATTGGAGTGCTAAGCAAGTTTAATAATATAACAACTTTTGTTGATTGAATTTCTTTACAGCGGAAGAAAGACCCTTTAACATTCCCAACCGCAATGTGGACTTTCTAATGGTTAACGATTTGGCGAGTACTCTAGAATATATTGAATTTTACAATTCACACGACGTGGAAGCCAAGGAGTCTCACGCATTGTTTGTCTTTTTCCGAATGGGTATTATTTATATAGATAATAACATGAGTGAGATGGAGATCCGAAGAAGTGTGGATGGTATAACTATGTTCATGAAAAAACATTCTTATAACGGAAGGATTTTGTACGTAGCTGCCTTCTGCTTGCACTTGATTTGCAGGTGAGTTAGTTTGCTATCTAAGGAAGGTCATGGAATCAGTGTAGAGATATGGGACGTGGCATTTATCATAGGAACGCTGAAAAACGCTGATATCAAATATATTTTTAAAGAAGACAAAAACTAAATGTATACTTGGAATCAGCATTTTCTCAGCTTTCCACTGGTATAGGTCACTTTTCATAACTCCAAAAAAACTCCATGACCTTCCCTAATAGAGTCTTGATAATTATGACAGTTTTCTAATACCGTAACTCAAGTTTCAGTTCCCAAATCCTTAATGTGCAAGCCCGTAGTATAATCCGTTTGCGAAAACTAGGCGACCCTTTTTGAGGGCGCGTGGGATTTGTTTGGATGGGTTTTGCAGTTGAACACCTGAAAAACAATTGCAAAATGCGGTATTTCGAGCAAATTACATGAGCTTTTAATACCCACCGGCCAGTGTTCACAAACCGATAATAGGTCACAGACGTAGATCTCACCGAGATATACATTTCGGTATATTTCTTGCAATCTCGGATAAAAGCCATTACTTCTCTATTCTCCAAAAAACAATTTGATTTCAGATATAACGACAAATATCTTACCACTACCCATCGGCAATCGATTATTGAGCACGTTCTTTTTCCAAAACTATGGACCATTGAACATAACCATAAACTGAACATTCGCTATCATTGTTCCGAAACACTTGTATCGAAATCAATGATCGATACTCCTGGGATCAAAGCCGACATATATTGTAGGCGTGCCGCCGATTTACTTATGGAGTGTGATTTCTTGGACCTTCCTTTCGAATCCTGCATGCATATACTCTGCGAATTCTTGGAAGACGTAACTGAAGAATGCTATTTGAAGTTATCTGGAGACAATGCTTTGAAACTGACGATCTCCGAAATTTCAACGCATCACGTTAACCCACTAAACATTGCAGTTCTTATCAAGTTGCTCAATTGCCGTGGAAAAGAAAACAAAGAGATCAGTAGAAATTATGTTCAAGCCTTTGCTAACACCATGCGAGAATATCGAGATTACGGTACTGTGGTAATGCTTGGTATGTTAGAGGAAACTACATTGCATTTGGAGTTGAATCCACTCAACGAGATTTTCCCGTGGGAAATCTTCGCCTTTTTGGAGTGAGTTTAATTGCATGTAATTACGCCATCCATAAAATACACCGATTTGTTTCCAGAGAACTTCTGGCATCGCCTGATCTAGAAATTCGACGTGCCACGGCTTCTCTACTTGTCACTCTATACCATCAGTACATGTTTCCCAGAGATATGGATGATAGCGTTAGATCTGAAAAGAAAGAAGACCTTATCTCAAAAATAGTGGATTCTGTCGAAAAGAATGTGAAAGATGCATTTCGACATATCAAGAGAAATTCGAAACACCCGCAAGCAGTTTTGTGCATGAATTGGATTTTGGTACATTATGTATAGATAATACATATTTTTCGACGTGTTTTATTTTAATAACTTTTTGATAACACATATGGGTTTTTAGTGATAAACATTTTTGTAAACCTCGTATTCAATAAACGTAACGATTTGATTGAAAATGATTAGATTATCTTTCTATTGCATTTCTCCAACATCCACGTGGCCCAACTGATGGCTTCTGGAGATTCAGATTTTGAAACAATGTGTTTTAATACATCCAATGTCTTCGATTCATCTTTAACCTCCTCTTCTGAACACTCGAAAGTGTTGATCGCATTCAGAATCGCATCCAAATGTGTCCTGTGGCTAAAATCTTCGGGGAAATTTGACGGGTGTCGCTTTTTGATGTAACGATACATCATTTTCCAGAGTACAGCAACCAAAACTTTTTGCTTGAATGAGTTTTTCCTGGTGAGAAATGATCTGAAAACGATATAGCAGTTTTTAGGGGAACCTGGCTTCATTTTGCAGTTGTCTACCGTAAAACCTGTAATAGAGGCGCACCTAGCGGTGCCTGTGCCTTGTTATATCTTGGTTTCCAAAGGAAATTTCAAAAACTGCTAACTGACAAAATATAGATTATAATTCATAGAATATGTCTTTAGTTAATAAAATTTTCATATTTTCAAAGACAGCCGAGATAGGATGCTCCAAACTCTTGCTAGCGATGCGCCTCTGTTACAGATAATATTGAAAAGAGACTCACATTAACTCTCCATTGAATATCTTGGGAAGAACCACTATGTAAACTCGTACGCTAATCAGACTGATATACCGCTCGAACTTTATCAAAAACCATGTTCGCATTCGTCGTTCATCACTCAAATTATACAATGTTGATAGAAAAATTGTAAATACGGCAGCATCCAAATCGATAGTTCTGCTATCATGGTATACGTACTTCTGTATGGATGTCATGATATGAAGGGTCTTGATTAAACTGTAAACTGTGTCTCCATCGAGTCTCTCACTATTCACAAAACAGAAATGGATTCGCTCCTTCAATATTCCGTCCTCCATCACTTCTCTTGCATAATTTGGAGTGATTTTTCTGGAAAATATCAAAGATGATATGAAGCAAACTCCACGAGGGAAGTCCTGTCTTAAAAACGTGGTAAAATCCTAACCATATGGAAAGTTTGACGGGTCACAACTCGGCTCATAGCAGAATTTAGGGAAATTTTTATTCGAATTCCGAATCTACGTACTCAAAAGTATGAAGGACCAAATTTCAAAGTTTTTTGAAAGAGGACTGTTTGAGGACTTCCAATGTTTGATATTATTGGTTCTCAAAACTTTAACACATCCCAGGAGGTGTTAAAGACGCATCTAAACTGTTCGAAAAAATGGTCTCGAAGGGAAAACATGATTTGCAGTTCTTTTCAGACCTGCATTGCTCAAAAATACAACATTTTATCGTTTTAAACTACGAGACCGTTCCTCGAAATTCCGAATAAACAAGATGCGCCTTTAACACCCCTGGCAAGTTTTCGTAAACAGAAAATATATATTTGTTAACTGACCTCATCAAAACACTCAATACTCCCAGACAAATACGTGTTGCATGTGAATTTAGATTCATCGAACGTTTGACAACCATTGCTGCCTGGTCACATATCTTCTCCATATTCTTCATAGAAGTTTCTAGAAACCCTTGAAGAACAATCCATCCAGCTCTCTGAATTCTGGTCACAACCTCGTCGGGCTCGTTTGGTTTATATTCAGGCAAGGCGTCTAGAATAGAGTTGATGAGTAAATTCTTCTCTTCCTCATTGAATAAATAAGGTCTTCTGGAAAGAAAATCAATTTGATTTCTCCTTGAAAATTTAAAGCAAACCTTCGACATCTGCACAAATAGATTAGTGATTCCTGTTGAATATCTGTGCAATCTTTGAACCCATTTAGAAGCGAAATCATTATATTAAAATGCTCCCTATGACTATCATCACTGATATCCAAATCATCAAGGTTTGAGATATCTCTGAAAACCTTTGAGACCGCTCGAGCTTGAATTTCCTTTGCTTGAGTATAAAATTTCAACGATTTCAAACAACAATCCATATTCTCCACAGTCAATAGCTCAATGTTACGATTTGGTAGTGTTAATTGGGGAGTTCGTTGCAGTGGGGTGCCTAGAAAACTTTAGGAGTTACATAAATCCCACTGGGAACTTACCAATCAAATTAATCATCTGTAGTGTTGGGTGAGACTCAATCAAATGCAAGAGGTCCGCCAAACTGATATCATTATAAGAACAATCGAGAAATTTCAGTGATGGCAGTGTCTTGCCACATTCTAGGTAACATTTTAACAAGCTTGAATTGATGTCACTTCTAAAGCTTCTAAATTAATTAATTATGCATATTTGAAATATTTCAATTATCCAACTCACCTGACCAACCCGCTGATGCTCAAAATTTTCAGTTTCTCCAATTCAAATAGATCAACCATATATTCTTTTGTTTGAATTTTCAAATCAACCAAGTTTAAGAGTTCCAGATTTTGAAGATTTGAGATTCCAGTCAGACTCTTTAAGCTTGACGCATTGATATCAAGTTTAGTAATACTATTAAACAAATAACATAGACTGGAGAACTCCGCTTGAGTTAAAATACAATTTGGGAGCATGAGACTATCCACGAATGGTGCAAATCCATAAATCTTTAATAAAAAAAGCTATAAGAATCATATTGAGTTAGGAATAGAATTAAACTCACTACTCGTATCCAGCCACTGGGAAGTTTGACCTTCTTTCCATTGATTATCAACTTTCTTAGAATTTCCTGACTTTTAATGTTCAGAAGAGCTTGTAAAACCTTTGCAATATTTATAATGGGTCTGCGACCTGATTTTCCTTCACGGAAAATGAAAAGTGGTTTTAGATCAGTGAGCTCTAGACTTTCAAGGTTTTGAGCTATGGCTACAGTGAAAATGGCATCCGTAAATCCACCAAGACCACTGATTTTCATTTTTGATATGCTCAACTTTTTGATGAGCTCATTGGCAATTTTAGGAGTGATTGGATTGTTATTAGCACGCATATAGTCATACAAGATATTGCTGCAGTTCTCGTCTAGCTTGAAGTCGATGTTCTTGTAGTCACCTGTAGAAGATGAAAATGTGAATAGAATTAGCTAAAATTAGTATCATTTTTCAAAATAATACCTATATAATTGCAAAGCTGAGAAAACGCTGATTCCAAATATATATTTAGTTTTTGCTCTCGTGGCCTCGTATTTGAGAAAAACAAGGTAAAAGTTTAGGAAAAAAGAGATTTAGCGTGTCAGAAAGGTAATAATTTGTCATTTTTCAGAACTATGGTTTTATTTTTCTCGAATACCAGGCCTCACGGCCAAAAGTTGAATATCTATTTGGAAAAAGCACTTCCTCAGCTTTCGGGCAAATTTCACTGCGAATTTTGGGATGAAAATGCTTTTAACTCCGCCCATTTATGCATTGAGAAAAAAATGAATACATATTTGTAAGCTCCTAGATTTCAGCTATCTAATGAAATAGGTCATGTCGGATAACTCCAGTTGGTCCTAGTTAATCTCGTCTTAAATCTATTTTGGACACTTCTCTCAAGACATGTTTTCTAGTTTTCATACTATGACTCACCATTCACAAGACTTTTCGCAACTATCTTTGCAGAACTTCTCAGAAGCGATTCGCTCATGCTTGACCGGAAATACGTTTGAGTTGGAATGAAACAGCGAAAAGGAAAAAGAGGGATTATGGGTTAAAAATGAAGAGAATTGCTATGGAAACGGAGCATTGATGTGCGAGAGAGTCGGAAAGAAAACAGACATTTTACTTGTGAGAAGAGCAAAGAGGGGATTGTTGTTTTATCAGTTGTAAAGCAAGACGTACTTAGGGGACTTGCGATATCATTTTTTTTTAGTTTTCAAATTGCACGTTGTACATGAGATAAAATAGGAATGGAGAACAAATAAATAGAAAAGTTAAATAAGTTATCACACTCTTCGTCTCTTGGCTTCTGGCTCTTCTTCCCTCGCTTCTTCTGGAACGATTTCTTCTGGAACCATCTCTACCCAAGCTCCCTCTTCTTCTGCCACCCCACCACACTTTCTCAAAAACCATTTTGCCCAGTTTACAGCTTCTCTGTTATCTGACGTCTGCACAATACATCTCATCGGATGTGTATATCCAGTTGCCTCAAATGAATTAAGGGATTGCAGAATGGCATTGAGAGTTTGTTCGGTGAACGGAGTGGCCTGCTGGTCTTCACAACACATCATTGAGCCCAGAGCTGATACCGCAGCTTTCTGTTCCTCGCTATTCTTTGCAAGAAGTGATGACCTAGAAATAGTATAAATGAAGAGAGATAAGAAACTCTACTTCAAGAAACTCACATCATAATTTCTTCAAATCTGTGAAACAGACTCTCAAAAACCAAGACGTTCACATGCTTTACATATCCCCCTAAAATATTCAAAACGTCTCTTTTCTGAGAGTCGTCATCGAGGTTTGCCATCGTGGCTATAATTAAATGGATAACGGCGGTGTCAGACACGAGAGCTAATTCTTCTGCGCAGAATTCTCGGTTGATGTAGGTCAAATCATATATGACATTGAGCAGTAGAATGAACGTTTCTACTCCGTTTTCATGAATATCGTATTTCCGAGCAATCTGAAGAAGAGGAAGTTTCAGCTCCGCGACATCTAATGCGTCTGGGGATGTGATTCTTCTGAAAAGTAAGCTATGAGATGTACAGATTTAGCCCAACAGTTAGTTCAACATACCTCGCCACCTCTTTCAATATCAATAAACAACAATACGGTGTCGTTCCAGGTCTCACAAAATTCGCGAATCTGAACACATCAGAAATTCCTTTACAGACAGCGTCGATTGCTTGTGGCGAAGCTTCAAAGATTTCGTTTCTGGATAAAATGTTAAACGCGTTATAATAAACAACTGAAATCGGGTCATCATCATCGTCGTTTTCATAGGGTGGATAGTCCGATAAAGAATCCAAAATGGTTCTGATAAGGTGATGTTTCTCGTTGATATCAAGAAGATTTGCTTTTCTGAAAAACATGAGCGACTCAAATTATATTTACAGACGAACACACAATACTTACAGGCAGGCATACTGCAAACAATCGAGGGCATATTCTTGATATGTCTTGCTATCCTTATATTTTTTGATAAAGAAGAGCATAAGCCTCATACAATCCTTGTAATCTTGGTCGCTTGTATTCAAATTTTCCAGAAATTCTGCACATTCGTTGAAAATCCTTTTGACATCGCCTTTATATTCGATGGTTTGCATACAGTAGTTCAAGGATCTAAGACAACAATGGGCGTTTTCAGTTGTTAACAGTTCGATAGTGCGCCCAGGGAACTCAATCTGCGGACACTTCTCCAGTGGGGTTTCTGTAAAAGAGATTTTGATTTACGGATGCAGAGCAGCGCAAGGCGTAAGGAATGCGCAACACTAAACGACGTTTCAGTATCTCAGTTGTAAAATATCAGTATAATGAAAACGCACGGCTAACTTCTCTGAAAATGGTCTACATATTTCTTGGGCAAAACGCTGTCTGCTTCTTTCATATCTTTAGTAGTTGCCCATTATATGTCCCGCCCGTACTTACCAAGCAGGCAAACAACCTCTAGCATTGGATGTGTCTCTACCAGAACACTTAGATCTTTCAAATCGATATCGTTATTCGAGCAGTCAAGAAATCTCAATTGTGGAAGCGATTTTTCACATTGCAAATACAATTTCAAATTTTGTGAAAAAAAATCCTCGCTGGAAAAAATCTTTTAATAATGATTTCTTCTTTTTCGAAGAGCATAACTCACTATAGAAAAGAACTCATATTTAAAACTCTCAATTGTTCCAAATTGAACAAGTCCATAACATCCTCTTTTTCCCGGAATTCCAGGTTACTCAAGTTGAGAAGCTCCAGATTTGTAATGTTGGATATTCCAGTTAAGTTGTTGACTGCCGAATAACTTATATCAAGTTCTGTGACATTTTTGAACTGGCAGAGACTTATGAAGTTGGATGGATTCATGGTACAAGAAGGAAGATGTAGTTTGGCCACTGATGGTATAAACTTGTAGACCTATAAGATGGAAACTGAATACCTGCTGAGAACATTTCAAATCTTACCTCATCTACCCAATTGTTCGAGAGCGTTGCATAACTCCCATTAATCCTTATTTCTTTCAATATCTCCTGACTTTGTGAATTGAGAGATTTTTCCAAAATTGTACCAACATTAATTTTGCCATCATCATCACGGACACCAGACATTTGATAGAGATATTTCAAATTCAATTTTGTCAAATTTTGAGCGATAGCAATATCAAAGTAGTCTACTAACATATGTTCTGTGTCGATTGTCATCTCCGTGATGTTTAGTCTTTTTAGAATCTCCTTAGTTGTTGTTTCAGTAAAAGACAACTTTTTATTGGTTCTAGTATATTCATACACCAGATTGCTAACTCTTGGATTCAGCTTCAAGTCGACATTCCGAAATTTTTCTGAAAAAAGGAGACATTGGTGAGGGAATTGAATTTTTAAACATTTTTGGCACTAAATAAGGATGGGCTTATGGTTGGACAAGTTTGAAAAGTTCGTGTAAGCAAATATTAAACAATCAATTCAAGGCATGGTGCCCGACGATCGATTTATTCGAAGAATTATGTTTTTCGAATTATTGATGACCCACTATTCGAATAAATGTATTATTCAATGCTACTTCAACACAGATACTATTTAAACCGCTATTATTGGTTCACTCTTTTTTGTTCGGATGTGACTAGTAGTTGAAAGTATGAAAAACCGTGGTAAAATACGGTTTTTAACCCATTTCAACTACGCGACCCATCAGAACAAAATCCATCCGCTTTTAACATCGCCGAAAAGGGTTCGTGAACTGATATTAGCTTTGAATTCGACAAAATTATCATCCCAAATGCTCTACTCTATAACAGATTCCTCCGGAACATCGCTCTAAGTGGAAGAATTACCGAGCCATCTCTCGTCATCTCCATCTCACACTCTCTCGTTTCACTCTCTAACGTCTACTTTTACCACCCTGTTTGGCTCATTTTAAACGAAACTCTACGATATTTAATTGTGACTCACCGATATGAATAAAATCTGCAACAGATTTCGCAGCGATTGTCTGCAACGAGTCGACGACCATTTTCTGAGTAGAAACAATTGATTCTTAATGGAATGAAAAAAGAGCCGCGAAGAATGGAAAGTGGACGACACGAGAAAATGTGAGAAGAGAAAGTGGAGGGCAAAGAAAGGAAGGAATCAGAGAAAGAGAGGAAAAAAATAGAATGCATTTGGAAAAAAACCAAGTGTTAAAAACTGAGAGTATTGCTATGTCAGAATATTTATTGTAAGGAGTTCACAAACAAAAAAAAAGAAATACATAGTTTATCAAAATTGAATATAGATATAAAATTAAATTGAACTATCAGAATTACGATTGTCTAGATTTCATAATTAACAAGACATCTGAGACCCAATTTTCTTAAAAATGAGCAAAGTTTAGCAGATTTTGAAATTAGAGCATGGTCGAAAATGTATCTCTGCAAAATTGCAGCCAATTCTCAACCCTGATATGAATAAGATTCCCTTTTCAGAGATTTTGATGTAGAAGTGGTCATTTTGCATTAAAATAAGAACATACACGTCAAAAAATGGGCAATAAAGAATAGGAGAAGGGAATAATGTTTTGAAATGACATAGAAAAAAGGGAAGATTGTGAAAAAAAAACCCGTCAGAATGTAAACTTTCAGAAAACACAGTTCAAAAATTATAACGATTTTACTCTCTTTGCTGCTGGCTCCTCCTCCTTTTCATCCTCTTCTTCTATTTCCACACCACACCGTCCGGAAACCCATCTTGCCCACTCAGCTGCTTCTTTTGACTCACACTTCTTCACAATCCATTCGAAAACTTTTAACCCGTCTTCCTTCCTATCGTACTCATAGATATGCATGCAAATCTCGGTTATTGTGTCACCCGTGAGTCGAGACGCGTTTTGATCCACACAACACATCATTATCCCGAGAAGTGATATCACACGCCTTTGTTTTTGAGTCTTTCTGGACAGGATGAAAGGTCTGCAAATTTGTTTTCGTTACCCAAACTAGATTTTGAAAGCTTACAAAAGGAATTTCGAAAAATTCTGGAAGAACACTGCATAAACAGACGTGTCAATGCGTTGCACATAGTCCGTAAGCATACTCAAAGGCTTCAGCACTTTCACCTCGAAGAATAAATCCGATACAGACTGCATCAATGTGAAAATACATTTTTCATCGACACTAATTTGCAATGGATCCGAGCGTTTTTCTCGTTCAATAGAGGTCAATGCATTTATAACTTTGAAGAACTTGTAGACTGTCTTAATTCCAATCGAATCCTGGTTCTGTCCGGAAAGAAGGTCGACAAGGTGAGATTTCAGATTTAGACTCGTAGCCATTGCCAACGCACGCTGGGGAGTCATTTTCCTTTAAAAAGTGAATGATCAGAAAGCCTGTCTGTCAAGAATTCTTACCTCAACAACCTTATCACTACATTCAAGCAATATTTCGGGGTGGTCAGTCCAATATCTGCAGTGCGTGTCAAGTTTTCTGCTGCTAATTGGCATATGTTATCCATATTTTCCTGTGTCGTTTCAAGAAATCCAGCGCATTGAAAAATGAACCATGTGCATTCCCAAGCTATTTCATCATCGCTCTCAGTTGCTGGGGAGTATTCAATTAACTGATCATGCAGTATTTGAATAAGCCTCCGCTTCTCTTCATAGCTTAATACCCGAGGTCTCCTGAAAAAATTTGCGATCATGGGTTATAAAATTTTGTATTTAGTATTACCACCCAATGCATTGCATACATCTGAATGCGCTATCCCGAATGAGAGGGATGTTGTATTGTGTTAATGGAAACATAGTTTCTAAACATTCTCTATAATCTTTGTCAGTAGGCAGCCTTGAACGTTCCATAAAGTAATCACATTTGTCGAACAGTTTCAGAAGAATCGAAGGGGAATTTACTCCTGTATTAACACAATACATTACAGACTTGAAACAATGGTGCGCATTTTCCAAAGTTAATAGTTCGACCTTCCGATTTGGCAGCTCTAATTGACTAGAAATTTGGAGTCGCGTCCCTGGAAAACGATTTAGTTTGCTGGTATAGATTTTTATTGTGAAAAAATAAAGTTTAGAAATGAATTTTCAAAAAAATGTTCGCGGGCTGAAACGCAACGGCGGCAGGGAGTTGTGGGCGGAGCTTACACTGCAAACGATGACACTCTAGCTGATTTTTTAACGAGTAACATTGAATTTAAAGAGGAACGTTTAAAAAACCAGTTTCAATCGATTTTTTCATCGTTGTCTCCTCTATATTTGCTGATTTTATATGTTTAATCAATTATAACAATGTTTATCGTTAAAAAATCAGCTGGAATGTTATCCTTGCAGTTTAAGCTCCGCAAACAACTGCCTGCCGCACTTAAATTTCAGGGCGCAGAGTTTTTCTTTTGAAAATCCTTGTCGGGTATTCTTTTTTTACAGTAAAAGATAAACCACTTACCTATCAAACTGATTTGCTCTAACTTCGGATGAGTTTCAATCAAAAGTATAATATCTTCCAAATCTACATAGTTGTTTCCAATGTCTATCATTCTCAACTCGGGAAGAGTTCTGCCGGATTTAACATGACTTAGATAACGTTTGAAGTTGTGTACGGGTCTCTCACTAAAAATTTGAAACTTAATTATATTGTATGGTATTTTCATACTCACGTATCATATGCACGAATGTTCAGCACTTTGAGGTTTCGCAACTGAAATAGATCCGTCATATTACCCCTCTGATTAAAAATGGATTCAGCCAAGTTCAGGAGCTCAAGATTTGGAAGATTCGAAATACCATCCAAACTGGAGATTTTCGTATCGCATAAGTCGAGTCTTTTCAGAGAAGTGAATAAAGTGCAGAGGCTCCTGAATTCTCGAGGTGGGAGATCACAACTGAAGAGAATCAGATTTTCCAGTTTTGGAACCAAGGTATGGATCTATAAATAAATAATGTATGTCCAAGTTTTTAAAAACCATTCACCTTAGAAATATATTCATTTTGAACAAATAATGTTTCGGTTCCATCAATTTCCAACGTCCTCATAGTCTCCCCACTCTCTTTACCGATAATTGCTTCTAATAACTTGGCGATATCAACAATAGCTAGTTCGTTATCTGTTCCTTCAGAAATTATGGCATCATGAAAATCTCTGGCTCCTCTTAATTCACGAAGTTCCAATTCTTTCAACGTTTTCTGTGCATTGAGGACTCGGCATCTAGGTGCATCATACTCGTCAAAATCAACACGCACTTTACTCAGTTTCAGTTTTCTGATGACGTCATCGGCAACTTCTTCCGTGAATTCTTTATTATCGCGGTGGAGGTTTTCGTAAACAAGATTACTCAAATCTTCTTCCAAATTGAATCCCCAGTTTTTAGTGTCGCCTGAAAAGAATCGAATGAGAAGTTGATAGTAAGAACTCAATAAGAACTTCATTATATTAACTCGGCACCGAAATCCCCAAGAAAAATGTCTATTTTACTCTGAATCACTCACAAGTTTCTTCGGTTTCGGCAGAGCGCGGTTGTAAGAACCGTGCCGTGTTAATAAGTATCGGTGTCAAGGCTTGCCTTATTATTTTAAATTTAGGTAAATTTAATATATGAAATCAAGACTTTTTTTTCTCCGGCGCATAGAAAGCGGCGAGTCTCGGTGGCCCACTTCTTTTTTCATTAAATTCCATTTTGATCTACTTTTTTTTGCAAAATTTATGACAAATTTCTGTGTCGCTCGTCAAAAAAAATTTTTTTAACAAAACTTTTTCTAAAAAGTCCTTCTCCCTGCGCCGCTGTTGCCTGCCCTTAATAGGCTCTTCCCACAGATGAACTTTTATTGAAAACATAACAGAATAGAAGTTTCTAGCTCTAAAACTATGTTTTTTTCTGGAAGAACGGGATTTCTTCGTCTAGGATGACTATATATACCATGCAACCTATACTTTTCACACGCCTTGAGGGTAATGACTTGCGAGCGATCCTAAATTTGACTTCGGTTTTTTCGAAAACCAGACCTCAACGGCAAAAACTACACATATATCTGGAATCGGCGTTTTCGCAGCTTTCCAATGATATAGGTCACGTCCCATAGTTCTAAAATGACTCCATGACCTTTGCTAGTAAGAAAAGTATGCTTCCAGATCTGGGATAGTCAGAAATTCGTCCAGGTGTCACAGCGAACGCAATTTATTTTCATTTGAATTTTGGAAATGACTTAAATTTTGAACCTTATTAGTTAATGTTCTTCTCTTCACTCGGAAGTATTTTATTCGGTTTGTGTCTGCATTTTGCGCGCCTGCGTCTCGCGCTCTTTATGCCGACCACTTTCTTTTTTTTTCATAACAATCTTCTACCCTTTTCTCGTTTTTCACATTGATTATAAAATATAAATGTATATTACTCACCATCCAACATATATGATGCGAGCATATATGCAGACGTGTCCCGTAATGAAGTAAAATCATCAGCGAACAACGACATAATTCACAATGAACTGAAAAAAGAAGGAATAGAAGGGGCAGAAATAGAGAGCGAAAGAGAGAAAGATGTGGTGGTGGTGTCTCGAGAGAAGGGCAGAAAAGCAGTTCGATATGTTTTGATGGTCAGAAAAAGGAAAGAGGCTGCAGCAGCAGCAAAGTATATGTGGGGAGAGAAGAGAACGTTGGTCTTTTTTTTAATCAATGAACTAGCGCTCTGGAATATGAAGAAAAAAAGGAAAAGTGCGTTGTTGGTTCATGGGGAGAAAAAATCACAATAATGGGCATAGAAATCAAAGGAACTCTAAAAATGAAAGTTTGAGTCCAAAACTGAGATAAGTATGAACTTTTTGCTAGTTACCGTAAAACCTGTAATAGAGACGCACCTAGGGGTCTCGGTTCGCAGCAATATATCTTGGTTCCCGAAGGAAATATCAAAAAGCTGCTAACTGACAAAATATATATTAATATTCAAAGAATATTCCTTCAGTAGAAAAAATTGTCTTATTTCTAAAGACAGCCGAGATGAAATGCTCCAAACTCTTGCTAGGGGGTGCGCCTCTATTACAGATTTACGGCATTTCAGTTTTTACAAAATATGAAATTCCCGATATTCTGTATGAAGCAAAGCATAGTTGATTGTTTATCCTAAATAAATTGACACAGCAAAACTGCAAGTTAATGAAAATTAGCTTAAAAATCTGTTGCTCTTGGAGTGCCGAACTAATGGACAGACGCACGTGGGTGCAACCATTCGTAGGTTTTGATAGTTTAACATTTGTGAAAATACTCTTGCTCACAAGGGTGTGAGTCGTAAGGTCAGCAACAAACAGATTTGATTTTTTTTCCAAGTCGCGTTGCGTACGCGTCGCGGTCTATACTGAAAGATACAAAAAAAACATAAAATTTGAATTTGGCACCGTGCCAACCGTTGCGTTTCGCCGCCCTTACGCCTTGCACTGCTGTGCTGGCTAAACTCCGTTTGCTTTTTTGTTTATATGCATATACCCACAATTCCAACAACAAATTATTGTTAACCTAAAATCCATCACCCCAAAAATGCCCTACTCTTTTTCGCCAGCTTCGTAAACATCTACTCCCAAATTTTAACTATTCTAATTTCCTCCTGCATATTACGTGTACTTTTGTTTAAATCCTTTCATTTTTGACTCTCCTTCATAACCTTATAATTAATCCCCTTCTCTATTCTCTTCATCTACTCACATGTCTCGTGTCCCCCTTTTTTCTCTGGCTCACAGAGACCCCCTCCCTCACTTCTACATTCGTTGTTGTCTCTATTCGTATACACTTTTATTGTTATTTCGAAAATGGTCGAGACATTGGAAGCGCTTGCTGAATCAAAGGTGGCTGAGTTAATTTTTGAAAGTAAGTTCTATTTAAAAAAAAAGATTTTCTAATATAAAGCATGCGAGAATGTATGAGACGCAGACCGCAAGAGGATTGGATTCTGAAACAAAATTGTGATTCCAGACAAGTACAAAAACTTTGAATTCAAACTGAATGAGTATCAAAGCAACAATATGTATGAAATTATAAAAGAATGGAATATCAAATATAAGAACGTCAAGCAAATCACCCAAAAGTTGGACATCACTGACATGGTTTTCGAGGAAGGCGAATTCAATAAGGAAAAATTTAACATTGCCAATGCCCAAAGACTTAGAAGAGTGGAGATCAGTGATTTGTTCGCTGCTACACAGTTTCTTACACAAAATGAAGAAAACGAAACTATTGCGGATATTGTACGACTTTTAAGAAATATTATCAACGATAAGTATGAGCCAACATTGAAAACACTAAGAATTAACGGAAACGGATTCAAATTTCAGGAAGATTGGATAAAAACAGTAAATTAATTTTGTTTTCAAGAAAAATGCAAAAGATTGTATTTTCAGATCAGCTGCATGGCTCCATCGATAACAAGTCTCAGTCTCCCTTGTTGTTCCATAAGTAGTCTGGAATTCACGAAATTATGTTTCAACTTTGCAACCCTCACAAAACTTGATATTAGTTGGTCAGGCGTGAAAAAACTTAATGGAATCTGGTTTCTGCATAATCTGGAAGTCCTAGACATGATTAGTTTGGAATTCGAAAAATCTGAAGATGTTATGGATTTGTTCGAATTGAAGAAACTGAGAGTTTTAAATATTACCGGGTAAGTTGAAAACATATTTTCTTTGTTGTAAAAAGGATTTGCAGAGAAGGTTTATCAAATAATCTGCAATGCTACTTAAGTTGCAACAAAGTTTTACCTGAACTTCGATTTTTGGATTGCTCTTGTAACGTCATTGATTCAAATAATCTTGAAGAGTTGGTGCAAACTCATACAAAATTAGAAATGGTTGTTTTGTTTGGTAAGTGTCTTATTGTAGAAACGTAATACCATTATTCGAAAGTTATGGTGAAAAATGTGAATTGCACAATGGAGTCCGCATAAAAAAGAATAGGACGTTTAGAAATCAAACTTTGGAAACTATGGCATTTGGACACTTAACGGGAAAAGGTTTACTTACTAGGAAAGGACACCCACAACAGTGCAAGGCGTAAGGTCGCGGAAACGCGATCTGTCGCACGACGATTGGCACGGTGCTAAAAAATACTTGGCAAGAATTTTAACGTTTGCTTTTCTTATCTTTTAGTATAACCCGCCCGGCGCACGCAACGAGACTCGGAAAAAATTGAAATCTGTTCGTTGTGGGCCTTTTCTTGTTTAATCAACTGAATTATGAGTTTATCCTGAAATAAAAAATTGCTTGTTAATAAATCAGGTAGAATTTCATCCTTGCAATTTAAGCTCCGCCCACGATCACCTGCCGCACTTGTGTTTCAGCCCGCGAAACAAGAGCCACCTTTAGTTTTCCTTATGAATAAGGTATTTTAGGCACCGCCCTCGAGAGAACACCACAACTCGAAATACCAGATAGAAAAATTGAATTGCTGACTGTTGAGAACATCCAATGTTGCATTAAGTCGACGAACTATTTTCTAAAGGCATCGAAAGTCAACATGGATTTTGTTAGACAAATATTCTCGGAACTCTATAATTATATGAACAACTCGGAAATCAGTGACACTGATTTCAAAGAATGCTGTATGTTCTATATTTATGTTATCAATCGATGGAATTGGGATGTGTTGCGTGATTTCGCATTCTGCAATTTGCAAATAATTAGAAGGTGAAACCAGGCAATTAGGTCTACCAATAGAAAAAATAGAATTTCAGTAGACCTCACCTATTCGACTTTAACGAAAAACAACGTCTTGTTCAAGTTATAGTGAGATCGCTACCGAAATACAATGAATCTGAACCACATCACATGTCAATTCATGCATCAGCTTGGTACATTCTCGACGGACAAGAATTTTATAGGAATTCAAATGATACTATTAATGCGATATGCGAAGAGGCAGCTAACGTTGTGATGAGCTGTAAAAATTTGGAAAATTATACGCCGAGTTTTTGTGTGTATCTTATATACAAGTCGCTTCAGTATGATGTCTTACTGAATTTATTCTAACTCAAAAACTCAGTATTTCAGCCACATAGAACCAGAACCATCATCACTTTTAATTGGAAACCATTATCTCAAAATGAAGCTTATCGACGGTGTTATAATTTTTCAAACAACTTCAATGAGCTACTTTCAACTATTTACAATAATAAAAGCAGTATGTATCCTGACGTACCACGACAGGGACAACTGTTCAAGTGCGGAATCCATATTTGCTGCTGAGATCTTCATTGGATCGGTAGTCGGTCTGGTGGATCATTTCTGTGAGGAATTGATGAGGGAAATATTTGTGTATTTGATCAATCACTATATTAGCAACATCGACATGTCTGTATTTAAAAAAATATTTAAGAGAGATTGCGCTGAAGTGTTTTTGTAAGTATTTCTAAATATGCTAAATAATAAACTACTCAATTTTCAGACCAATCCTTCTAGATAGACAATCAAAAGAGCAGGAGAGTGTGATATACTATTTGCTTGCGTTAATGAAGGAGAGCGAAGCCAGGAACTCTGACATTGAAGACAACTATTGCATTGAATCAGAAATAAAGGAAATTCAGACATCGATTGAGTCATTTGAGAAGATAAAAGGAGCTGACCATATGGAAGTGTTTCGGTGGTTGTGCAGAACATCAGAGTCAAAAGACGTCGTTAGATGGGCTAGATGGTGCTTGGAGACCAGTGGTTTGGAATTATTAGAGGGAGAAGAAAAGGTGGGCCTTGGAGAAAAAGAAGAAGAAGACGACGACGAAAAAGTGAGCAAATCTAATGAAAATCAACAGGAAGAGGATGAGCAACCGGATTCAAAGCGAAGACGGGTTGAATGATAATATTATAATATGACAATGATGATAATAACATATCTGATAATTTATATTAATTAACTTGGTATGTACATGCTTTCAAAACAACTATAATACATATTGAAATGTGACCGGTTCTGTTTTCCCCAATAAATAACATGAACAGGATGAGCAACCAGACGCGAAGCGAAGACGGGGTGAATAAACACATATGAGATAATTGATATTAATTAACTTGGTCAAAACAACTACATATTGAAATGTAACGGGTTTTGTCTTACCTATTTTACCCCAATAACTATCACAACGTTTTGATTTGATTTTCCGTGAACTTCCGGAAAAAAATATATATTCCCGCAATAAATTTGTTTTGATAGGTTTTTTTGCCAAATTCCTGCGTGACCATCACTTCTTATCAATTCGATCTTCCAACTCATCTGGCACATTAGATCTAGAGCAAAGATAATCGTGCCGCATATAAGGAGCCCCTCGCCACAGAGAAACCTCACAGTTTGTCAAAAACTAGCAACCAACGCCATGGCTCAATCCGTCCCACCAGGAGACATCCAAACCCAACCCAATGCGAAGATCGTCTTCAATGCTCCGTACGACGACAAGCACACCTACCACATCAAGGTGATCAACTCGTCGGCCCGTCGTATTGGATACGGTATCAAGACCACCAACATGAAGCGTCTCGGAGTTGATCCACCATGTGGAGTCCTCGACCCAAAAGAGGCTGTTCTTCTCGCCGTCTCTTGCGATGCTTTCGCCTTCGGACAAGAGGTTAGTTACAGTGAAATCGAAGGGATCCCGGATCCTAATTTCCTTTATTTCAGGACACTAACAACGACCGTATCACCGTCGAGTGGACCAACACTCCAGATGGCGCAGCCAAGCAGTTCCGTCGTGAGTGGTTCCAAGGAGATGGTATGGTTCGTCGTAAGAACCTCCCGATCGAGTACAACCCTTGAGAGTGGAAGAACGATGCCAAATAGCTAAACGACACTTGTCGGTTCAGGAGTAATCAAAAATATAAATCAAAAACCCTTTTTTTTGTATTGAAAAAATAAATAGTAGTGTATTTTGCTCTTGTTGTTTTTTGCAGTCACGCGGAACAGACTAAAGTTTCAATGAAGATTTCTTTTCCGTGCGAATCTTATCATAATTATTCGATTGACTAGAACTTCTTTGTTTCTATTCTTACTGAAATTATTCAAATGCTTAAGAAAAGTTTGAATTTCTTATCAATAAGAAAAGTTATGAGTTGAGCTGCTGAACAGCTAAAGAATGGCAAAGGCACTGATGTGAAAATTTTTGTCTGGTTTCTACAAAAAAAAACATTCCAAAAATAACCATATTATATTCGCTAATTGATAAGTACTGATAACTTTCTTGGCATTCTCTGTTTACCTTTTTTCTGAATTATTTCTTTGAAGACTAATATCTGAAAAACTAAACAAGCTAACAAAAAATGAGACTCAGTGAATAAATGTAGCACTAGGCTTGCTCTCTTTTTTGTAGTAGACAACGGTTCTGTAATTTTTCTAGATCTCGTGATAAGGAGGCCAGAGAGGGCAGCAGGCACCGGAGCACGATATTCCGAGGTGGACCTTTGCAAACATGTCCTTTTGAGAAAAATCGCTTTTCAAAACACTTTGTCTCTCCTTGATTGTGCGTGTTCTCTGAGCCCCTCTTCCTCGGCACCTGCTGCCCTCTCTGGCCTCCAATATCAAGAGACGCTCTTTTCCGCTGCCCTTCGGCGCCAGCTAGTTGACCAGTACATGTCTTTTCAAACACTCTGCTTCTCTAACCGCTCACACCAGAATCTTGCAGCTGACACTGCCTGGGTGTCCAGCCCCGCGGCGAACATGCTACGCGTTTCTTTTCTCTTTTTTCGTTGTTGTTTTCTTTTTCTTGCTCACTCTAAATCTCCAAATCTCGTGGTTCTTTAAGAATTCAAAGCTGTTTTACAGAATGCCAGATACTCTATACAACTTATGCATCGAAAAATATTCAAATTCTCTTTGTGAAGGTTAGTTTTTTCCCTTCCAACTTTAAATAAAACAAAACATTTTAGGACAGCTACATCTGAAAAGAAACGATTTGGACAATAAGTTAGGTGTCGCAGTATACGAGAATCTTGCACAACCAAAACGAAATACTCCTCCAGAAGTTTTCGAGAACTTTGTTAGAAGTTACAATTTCGATAGGCTCAAGTGGAATGTTTGTAATAATGATGAGGAAAGTTATTGGACTGCTCCAAGTACGCAAATTTTGAAAGAGTTTCAATTATGTACTCAAGATCGTATTGATGGAGAGAAAATTGAAACTTTACTGCAAAAGATGGTTAATGAGACTAGCCGGCAAACAATGACCAGACTCGAGATCCGATGCCGCGTAGTTGATTTAGCTCTTTTCAAACGTGGATGGATGAAATCTGTGAGTCTTACAAGGTGTCCTTTGTCGAACAGCTCAAAAATTCGGATACTTTCGAGTACGTAGATTTCGAATCTAACATAAATTGTGCAAAATTCTTCTGTTTGTCGAGTTATGACCCGTCAAACGTTGGAAACGGGGGAAATAGGTTTGGGTAGACATTTCGGCAAACCCCGTGTAAACACTTAACCATAAGAAATGTTTGACGAGCCATGATTCTGCTCAAGAAGGATTTAACAAAATTTTAATTCAGAATATGAATTTATGCACTCGAAAGTATCAAGGACCAAATTGTGTAGTCGTTTGACGGATGACACTTCAAGTAATTCCGTTGTTAGACATTTGAGACCATGAGCGTGTACTATGTGATTTCAGATAGCTCAATTTCTACCGAACCTCCAATTTTTAAGCCTTTACAAAGTTCAATTGGGGAAAACAGAATTCGCAGGCCTCTGTAAATCATTGCCAACTTTGAGAGGTTTTGAACTCCGAGAATGTCGAGATTGGAATATTGATGGTATTTCGCTCTTGTCACATCTGGAGCATCTATGTCTACGAAGAAAACAATTCACGCTCAGCGAATATTACGAGGAAATTTCCCAATTGCCAAAATTGAAAAGTTTGGATACTAATGTTGGTTTGTGAGTTGTCATCAATCGCAGTTCCTAATAACTAATAATAATAACAAATTTTTAGATTTTATCAAAATGACTTATCAGTGCGCAAAGAAGCATTTCCGGCCCTGGAACAGTTGGATATTTATTGCAGTCGGGTTGACATTTCATGCTTTAAAAATTTTGTAGAGACACATCCAAAATTGAAACATGTTAACTTGATTTGTAAGTTATTAGCACTGGAAATCCGTAGAAACTGATAAAAATTAATTGCAGACACAGATTTAAGCGAGCATGCGGACTTCAAAAACTCGAATACCAAGTTTTTAACAACTGGAAGCTTGAAAAGTTGTCTTGCATCACTCGAATTCAATGGAAGGCCGGAAAGATTCCCTAAAATTTATGAGATTATCAGACAAATGCAAATTTATCTGCACAATTATGAGCAGCAATCAGAAGACATTTTGAGAAAGTGTCCAGAAGTGATGATTCGATCTTGTAAAAAGGTCAATTTGCAATTCCAACTCTTGATATCAACAGTTCGTTGTTTGTGGCTACTATTAAAGTAAGTTTTGATGTTTTAATGTTTTAATTTTTAAAATAACTTTTTTTTTAATTTGTAGGGATGGTCGCTCCGAGATATTCACCTTTGAAGAGAAACAAAGTGTTTTGAAATTTCTGCTGTATGAGAGTAATAAAAAGGATCCAAAAAACGGAAAACTGTGCTTCAAAATGGTAGAAGAGGCATTCAAGGTGTTCTGCATCCCAGAACTAATCAAAAACTCTAGAGAAAATGTTGACTCTATTTTGAAGCTTGCCGAACAATTCTGGGCGCAATCAATACGTGGAAACAGGTTTCCATTGAACTGTTTGATGGCTGTATCGACATGCTTGAAGTTAGTGACACCGGATAAGAGAGAAAAACTGAATTATGAGGTTACAGCATCGATTATCAGATACGCGAAACAAGCAGTATTTGATAATGATGAAGTACATCTGGAATTGCTTCGAGTTGTTCGACTGTTATTGATGTTTGAGATAACTGAAGATAACTGGAACGATAAGAAACTTCTGAAAGAATCTTTGTTTGGTTTATTGATAGATATGGATAAATACAACAATGAAGTAGTTCAAGTCCAGATATTAGAAGTTTTGGAGATTTGTGTGCAGAAAGTGGAAAGAAAGCATCGGCTCTGTCTTTTCCGCAAAAGCGTCTTTTTCAAATTGGCGTAAGTTATTTCAAAACACTCTAATTCTATCTATGAATTTCAGAAAATTTCTGCAACGCAATGAACAAGTACAAAAAGCCGCTGTATGTTTATACGTTACTTTGATGAAAATGGATGATTTTCTTATCACTGGTTCGGAAGAATTGAAGATCACCATTTTGAATTGTATACAAGGTTACTATAGACCGGATGACCCTGATGACTTGGCCATTTTTAAATGGGTAAAATCGTTGTTCAGTATTCCTGGAGTTGTTGTATGGGCAAATTGGGTTTTGGAGAAGTTTGAGGAGATCGAGGAGCCAAAAGCGAAAATTCGGCGAAAGGAATAACGAGTATAAATCAGTTTTATGTTGATTTTGTTGTTCATTTTCTTTGTTTTTTCAATCATAAACTCTGTTGATCCGTTGGGTTTTGAAAATTGAAGGTACGCTCAGAATTTTTAGAACAACATGTTCATTCTGCCAGCCGTTGGTCAGAGGGATTAGCTGCCACGATTGGGCCATCTTCAATTCTCCATTGCAGAAGAAGGGTTTCTGGTCAGTATATCTTCCCTCTCTACTAGCACACGTGTCGTCGTCAAACTCATTTGCCAGAGAACAGGTGGAAAAAGTCAAATGTGAGAGCAGACGGAGATATGATAGGTTAATTTGTTGGAGAGCGGCAGAGGACGACAGGTGCGGTGCGTGAAAAGAAGAGAGAAGAGGAGATATGTTGTTATGTTCTTATTCAATTCTAAGCAGACGAAGAATCGAGAACAAATGTGGCAAGTAGGAGTGCAACAAATTCAAAAAGCAAATGATCTGACTAGTCACACATCATTGGAAAGCTGAGAATATGAAATGAACTACAATGTAACTAGAAATTGCTGAATTTCTTACACTAGTGTAAAGTAATAATAGAAAACAATAGGATCGATAAAAAAAGTTTATTATTTGTTTTGTACGTGAACTTTCCAAAAAATGCTTCTCGAAAATTCTTCCCAACTTTTTTTCCATATTCCCGCGTGACCACAACTTCTTATCAATTCGATCTTCCAACTCATCTGGCACGTTAGATCTAGAGCAAAGATAAGCGTGCCGCATATAAGGAACCCCTCACCACAGAGAAACCTCACAGTTTGTCAAAAACTAGCAACCAACGCCATGGCTCAATCCGTCCCACCAGGAGACATCCAAACCCAACCCAATGCGAAGATCGTCTTCAATGCTCCGTACGACGACAAGCACACCTACCACATCAAAGTGATCAACTCGTCGGCCCGTCGTATTGGATACGGTATCAAGACCACCAATATGAAGCGTCTCGGAGTTGATCCACCATGTGGAGTCCTCGACCCAAAGGAGGCTGTTCTTCTCGCCGTCTCTTGCGATGCTTTCGCCTTCGGACAAGAGGTTAGTTTCAGTGAAATCGTGGATCCGGGATCCTAAACTCTTTCATTTCAGGACACTAACAACGACCGTATTACCGTCGAGTGGACCAACACCCCAGATGGCGCCGCCAAGCAGTTCCGTCGTGAGTGGTTCCAAGGAGATGGTATGGTTCGTCGTAAGAACCTCCCGATCGAGTACAACCCTTGAGAGTGGAAGGATAACGCCAACCCCAACAACAACGACACTTGTCCGTTCTAGAGTTTGATCAAAAACATAAATCATTATTTTTATAAAGAGAATAAATTGTAGTGTAGTGTGTTCTTGTTTTATTGTGAAATTGCAGGTTGTAAATGCGCTCGGATCCTTGCTGAACCGAATGAAATTGCTTGACGTAAAATCTGTAATAGAGGAGCATCTAGCGGTCCCTGTTCGCAACGGTATATCTCGCAACGGTATATCTCCAATTCTTTTCGAGAAACATTTTGTTGAAAGTTCACGTACAAAACGAATAATAAACATTTCTATTGACTTTATTGTTTTTTATTATCACTGAACACTAATGTAAAAAAAACTCAGCAATTTTTATTATTCCAATTCACTGGATGCGTGGATATTCTACGGGTCGAATCGTTAATGAGCCACGGGTCGGGCTAGAATGTGTTCTTGACCATCTTCGCGTTTTCGGTTTTTTTCGGCCCATTAACGACTAACCACCCGGCTCGTAGTAGGTTAAACACATAGAACTCGCTGAGATCTACATTTTGGTATATTTTTCAGCGCATAATATTGAGTTTGAAGTGAGTAACGCGCGGGCCCGTTTCGAGACGGGTTACTTTTATTGCAAAATCAGATTCTCCAAGCTCGAAATTATGTATAAACGAATTTTCCGCAAAATCAAAGTAGCTCTGTCGAGTGACGTTAATTTTGTCGTGTGATCCACGACTGTCCAGTTGAAGAATCCGAGAACAGCACTTTTTTATACCGATTTCGATAATAACAGCAGCATTAGAACTGATCATCTTTATATTCTGAAACTTTGCGGGCTCATAACTCCCTTTATTTTCGCATTTCGCTTGTTTTTTTTGCTTGCACAGGTGGTTCGCGATGGAAGCATTGTGCGTTCGCGCGGTGTCGAACATGGGAGTCATAGGAAACTTATGTGCTAGTTATATGCCAGGTATATGGAAGCATGTGGTGCAGCGGGAAGCATATATGACCCACGCGCGATCCGTGTTATTCTTGCCGTTTATCATGTCTACCGACAGCTCGTACGATGCCCTCGCCCACTAATTCCACCCATTATAACGTGTTGCTACTTTGCTATTCCATTCCGAGTCTGTTCAGCTCTATTCTTTATGACATATTCATTTTTTCCGTTTTCAGTTTTCATTGAAAACAAATTACGACTATATCCTCAGTAACAAAAGCACGAATAGTTTTAGAGAAAGCACAGAAAGCTATAACTTATTTCCTTTTTCTTTCATTCCATTTCTTACCAAAAAAACAGAAATGAATTAAAAAAGTTTAAATCACCTAATCAACGAAATGAATGTTTTCCGAAAACCGTATAACACAGTGATGAGCTTCTTACTTTTCTTACTTCGTCTTGACAAAAACTTACCGTCTTACCTTTTTCCATCTAAAAATAATTATTATAGCCAATCCGAAGTAAGAAAAATAAAGACGCTCTTACTTTCATGGAATAAGATAACTTTATCATTTCATTTCATTGAGCTTTCCCTAAAAACTCGCGATTCAGCTTGAAAATTAAAATTACACTTTTCGGACATTAATTAAAAATTAATTTTTATTTAGTCGTAATTTGTTTTCAGCAAAATTTGACAAAAAGTGCATGAAAATCTTCGAAAACGGAGAAAATTATGAAAATGTCTTTGAAAAAAAATTACAGTTTCAATTACGATAAACAGCACGCCATGGTGTAATGGCGGAGTGTCGTTGCAAGTTTCAGGTTTACGGTGAAAACATGGATCCTATATGCGAGCTATATGGAAGCACGCAGGATCCGTGCCACAAGCACCACGCCTCGAAGCATATCACTTCCGCGCGCGAAGCACATCGTTTTATGCGAGCACATGGGAGGTTATATGCTTCCATTTCGAATATGCCCCATATAGCATCCATCGCGAACCACCTGTGTGTTTTCCCTTTTTCACTACAGAAATAAATTCACCGTGTCTAAAAGTATATATTCACAAATCGCCAGCAAAATCAGATCTCATTTACCCCTGGAAGAACTTCAAAAAAGTGACAAGCGGTCTGAAGGTATCAGGAAGGCTGTGGGCGAGCGACAACTCACAAGCGCTATCCGGCCACTGCACCGCGCGGTGGCTTTTGCCTGCTGCCTTTCGGCCCTGAGCCGTGCACCACTCCTTATGCGCCCGGGATCACCAACGTCTTCCGACGAGTGACCCCTGGCTACGTGGCGCTTGGCGCGGACGCTCGGTCGTCGTTGCCGACAACACCCACAGGACTCCTCCCTTCACTCCATCCACACTTATCTACCGTCAAGAAGCTGACTCACAGACGCCCGCCACGACGCCCGGTGGTTTTGCAAAAACGGGAAGAGTATAAGAGCGTGAAGGGAAAATAGAAAAGAGAGTGTTTACGCGTTGGCCTTCGCTGCGGGGAAGGGTCACTCGTTTTCCTCTTTCCTTGCAAAGACTGGCGTGCGTGCGGCGCGTGGATTTTCTATATGTACATAGAGAATAGTGGAGAACAACTTTATTATGTTTTTTATGTTAATCCATACAAGTTTTCAATTTTCAAATCAAAAATTGAAAAAAAATCAAAAATCAAGGAAAGTCAGGATTCATGAGGTACTCGCCGAGGTCGCTGAAATTTTTATTTAAATTTTTAACTCAAATTTTCTGTAACTCACTCAT
This sequence comes from Caenorhabditis remanei, assembly GCF_010183535.1. Lineage (NCBI taxonomy): Eukaryota > Metazoa > Nematoda > Chromadorea > Rhabditida > Rhabditidae > Caenorhabditis > Caenorhabditis remanei. The sequence goes on from NC_071329.1 coordinate 501,538, forward strand.
AGGCGGGTCCAGACACCTGAGCACGCTTTCCGATGATTCTGAATGGCGAGAAGAAGACGGAGTCGACGTCGCCGCGGATTCTCTGAAAGAGAAAAAAAATTGATTTGAAAGTTTTGGGATTACTGTAACTTTTCATGGTGCGCTCCACTGAAATCCTTTATAAATATCTCTTTAATCCTTTATAAATATCTCTAAGACTCTCAATTCGCACGCAATTTTCTATCGTTACGATGGAGCGCGGTTGTAAGATTTATGCGTGTCGTGGTAATATTTGGCCTGCAAACGTCAGAAATCCATTCAAAAATAGTATTCCGGACACCTGGACATCCAGCCACACAGATTTACAGAAAGACAGCTTTTTGACGTTTTTTCGTGTTGAACCACTAATAATGCATTTTTCCTGCTTAAAACACTCAAAAAATTGTTTTTAGCAGAAAACCCAGCTTAAAATGGGCATCTGGACTTTCAGACACACATACAAAGCTCCGTACCAAAAAATTTTCTAAAACTAAAGTAAAAAATTCTGACAATTTTCAAAGGCCCGCCGTTCTGGAACCTTAGGATGTCCTTTTGAAAAATGTTGCAACTTTTTTATTCCGATAAAAACCAGGTCATAATTATAATTATATAATTATACTTTTCTGAAAACTCACTCTCTCTGGAAGTCTGACACCCGGATAGGCGGTACATGTGCTCAAGAAGGCGAGGGCGATCACAAGAACGATGAAAGAACGGAACATTATTGGGGGAGAGCTGAAAATGTTTTTATTTAATTTTGAAAAAATTGGATTCTTTTTATAGCAGGCAGAGGAATTAAGAATAACAAAATTAAAATAACAAAAATCCTCGATTCAAAACGAAAACAAATGTGTTTAGTGTCAAATTTCATTTTAAAACTAAACTACTAAAGGCTTCGATTTTAAGCCGTACCACGAAATAATGGTCAACTAATCTTCAGTTTATTTTCCTCCAAAATGGGAGAAACCCTGCGGAAAGTATAGCAGAATGTGATGGATTAGTTTTGGGGAATGGGAGAAAATGAGCAATTTTAGAGCAATTTTATTAGAGAATTCAGAAAAATCAAAGGATCGAAAATTATTAAAAATAAACATTGCTATTTATTCAAAAAGTCTGACAATTTTTTATTCAAAAATCTGAAAAAGGTTTCTTTTGTCTTAGTCAGAGGGCGGTGCTTAGTTTATTTCGAAAAAACACTCACCACGAATTTTTACATTCATTTATCGTATCTTTTAACATAAACCGCGACGCGCACACAACGCGACACGAAAAAAATTCAAAACAGTTCGTTGCTGACCTTACGCCTCGCACTGCTGTGACGTTTTGAAACGATGGTTCCGGAACTTCCCGGTTTTAAAAAGATACATCCTGTTCTAGAGCCCAAAATTATGAAAAGCTAAGAAACCTTGAAACAATAATGTTAGTGTTTAACTTGTCTCATGGTCTAGAAATCCCTTCATTTTTATTCCCACACTAAATAAATTATATGGTTCAAAAGCTCACGTCTTCAGAATTCTGAAACACTTTTTTAGATGTTTTGTAGCACAAAAATTGAATTGTTACACACGGTTTAACATGATTTACGATCAAAACTGAGCAAATTCTTTTTTCAGTTTTTCTTGCTTTTCAGCTGTCTAAAACGTGAAAAACAGGTGAAAACCTAAAAAAAAACGACCAAACTTCGTCGTCTTGACCACCATGACTAACTGAAAACGAAATTTCAGACATGATGAAAAAGTTGTCAAAATGTCAGCTGTTGTTGTCTCCTACGTGATGTACGAAACTACAGACCACGAAAAGAGTTGTTAGCTCGAAAGCTCTCTTTTCTGCGAGAAACATATGTATCCAACTGGAACATGGGATATGCACGGTTGGGTACGTCATTAATGAGGTTAATTAGCAGATGTGCATACATGTATGTGGGCGATGTTTCATAATGTATTTTTAGAGAACAAAAATATGAGTAACAGAATTTTTCGAGAACGTGATTTCTGAAACTTTGACAGGAGTTATGTATTTACCGTAAACTTGTAATAGAGACGCCTGTTCGCAGCGCTATATCTCGGTTTCCAAAGAAAATATCAAAACGTTGTTAACTGACAAAATATAGCTTGATATTTATAGAATATTTCTTCAGTTCAATTCTGATTACGTGCTAGACGTGGCTTCCCTAAGAACCTGAAATGAGGTATCTTAAGTGGAAACGGTCATGTTATTCGCAAAACTGAATAAAATTCATATTACAGGAAAGATGGTGCTATATAGGAAATCTTCTAAAATGAAGTTCTGCAAAGCCTAAATATCCCCACTAAATCGTAAAATGATGCAAACTGAAGCACTTCATTCAATTGCTCCTCCTCTGACGCTTCCCCCGCCCATTTCCGAAAAATGAATTAAAAATTATGTGGAAATCTCTTCCGCCCCACTATACGCATACACTTCAATAAATTGGTATTTAGTAAGGGGGAAAAGGGAGGAAATGTGCTCATGTTAGGGGCGATGAATAATAAAATGAAACAAGAGAGGATGTGTGGAAATGACGTGAATTTGGGGTGGGTGGAAGGGAGGGAAGTTATGGAAGCAGCAATCTAAATGTTGCGTCTGAGGTGAGTGGGTTATTTTGGGTTTGCAATGGATCTATGAAATAGATCGAGCCCAGCTAGAATTTCTGTCGGACTAAAACAGGAGGTGGAATCCATATTCCCAGTATTGGTTTTGCTGATTTTAAAAATCTGTGCACTGTCTCCCAGCCTCCAAAAAGAACTCTAAGGAAATGTTCGATCTACTCTCGCAAAACTAATTTTTTGAGAAAATTGCAGGTCTTACACTGTATTACTTTAGTTTTAGCGCAAAGCTCGAAAGAAAATTTCAGTTTTATTATAGAAATATTCTGAGGGCATTCTCCACCCATTCATTGCAAAAAATCCTGGTTTCAGATATTATTTCAAGTCAAAACGTCAAATTTTTCATTTTTGATTTCGTAAATAAATTCCATCATTTTAAATACTCCTCAACATTATCACATTTGGCTCATTAGTTTCCCAGAAATCGAATAAATTTCGAAAATTTTGTGATTTTTTCGGAAACTATTGAGTCAAATGTAAAAACGCTGACAGATATTTTATTTATTTTATTTATTTATTTCAAGGGATAAAAGACCATAAGATACAATTTACGAAACCAAAAATGAAAATTTTTGCATTGAATGGATGAATAATGCGCTCAGAATCATTCTAAAAATGAAAAAAATGAAATTCTTCGTGTTTTGGCACTATTACCCGGCTCGCGGGCCGTAAACAAATATTAATCCGGTTTATAATAGGTAACGGACACACAACTCGCCCAGATCTACATTTTGGTATATTTTTTAGCTCGTAAAATTCAGTTTGAAGCGAGTTACGCGCCGGTCCGTGTCGGCCCGGTTTTCAAGAATGAAAATGTTCACGTGAAGACCGCCTACTTTGGAAAACAAAAAAGTATCAATTCATCTCCTACTCATTCCCATCACTTTCCATTTAAAAAAATGAGTTCCAAAACCTTCATCGAAGTCGATTTAAAAGCAGAGCAAGCCCGAATCGATTCGATACAAGCAAAATTTCTAGAAGTCGGCACGGAGGAGGATGAGCTCAAGTATCAGACTATTATCCAATCATGCAGGTATGTACAGAACTGTTTAAAACGTTATCAACTTTGGCCGCTTTCAGTTGAAATTGTTCAACTTTGAGAGTGTGTCATGGTATAACTGATTGTCCCATCAAGTAGATTTTTAATGTATCAAACAGGTCAAAAGTAGAGGTTCATTTTTGTAGTTGACAATTGTTTTTCTGTTTGGGCACTCCTTAGAGAGTTAAGGTCATTTTAATAGAACAGCTCAAAAAATCACTGTATTTTGCACTGAAATTACACTATTTGAAGGAGAAATCACTTTGTCGATATGTTACTCTTTAGGGAGTGTCCGTACAAAAAAGTTGTCAACTACAAAAAGGAAGCTCTATTTTTGATCTGTATAGTTCATACAAAATTTTCTTTGTGGGTCAGTCAGGCATACCGTAACATCCTCTCAATTTTAGACAATTTCAACTGGAAAAGGTCAAAGTTTCTATCTTTTTGCACGGTATGAGAACCGGTTTCCAGAGAATTCAACACAACATTCCATGACGACGAGTTCCCTCTCACAGATGAGAGTATCGGGAAGCAGTTGAATAAGAATATTCAGGAACAACTGAAGCAAGTGAAGACGCTTGACTATCTTCCACCGCATATGAGACAACCGATGATGGAATTTGTCAATAATGCTATAAAAATTCAATGGGCACGTGCGGAATACGATAGCTTTTGGTTCGACTACAACCATTTCCATGTCTATCAGAATTCCTATGGAAACTGTGGTCTCGTTGCGTCGTTATCTGCAATTTCAGCACATAACAGTCTCATTAAGTTCTTGTTCCGCGACTTTGAGATCAGTCCGTACGGGGTTTATCAAGTGAAGTTATGTCTAGATGGAGAGTGGAAGATTATAGTGATTGATGATTATATCCCTTCTCTAGGTCAAGTTTTCAACACTACTGGCTGCTATGCAGGTGTGGACAATGATATGGTGAGCAGCTGTACGATAGAGCGCATTTACAGTACCGGCAAAAAATAAATCATGTTGTGCCTTTTTCAGTTGAAAATGTCCAACTTAGAGGGTGTGTCATGGTAGAACTAACTGTCCCACAAAATAACTTTCTATGCGATCAAACAGAACAAAGGTAGAGCATCATTTTTGTCGTTATTAACTTTTCTGTACGGACACTCCCTAGAGAGTTACGTATCGACAAAGTAATTTCTCCATTCTCTAGTGCAAAATAGAGTGATTTTTGAGCTGTCCACTTAAAATGGCCATAACTCTCTGGGAAGTGTTCGTACAGAAAAGTTGATAACTACATAAACAGAGCTCTACTTTTGATCAGTTTGACCCATAAAATGTACTTTGTGGGACAGTTAGTTTTACCATGACACACTTTCAAAGTTGGGCATTTTCAACTGAAAAGGGCAAAATGTGATATCATTTTTACTACACCTTCCTTACCAAAATGCTTCAGATTTGGGCGTCTCTTATCGAGAAGGCACTTGCTAAGCTCCATGGAAGTTACGATATTCAGGATGGTTTCTGTGATAAGTTGGCACTGACTGTACTCACTGGAATTCCAGCAATCCATTTGATAATCAAGACTTTTTCAAATAAGCGGGATGAGTTGTGGGAAATATTGAAGGATGCAAGTGCCAAGAAGTTTCCGATGGTCTGTGCGAATAAGGTTACGGGAGAAATTGATAGGAAGGATCGTCGACCTGATATCCTAACCAAGCCCCATTTCCGCCATGCCTTCACAATCATGACTTGCTTCGAATTTGGCTCGAATCGTGTCCTCAAAATCCGTAATCCGTGGGGACACAACGGAGAGTACACTTTTAATGGGAAATGGACTACTCCGGATGGCTCATGGGAGATTTATAAGAATGACACGGAGAATTGCGGGTATTGGGAGATGATTGGCTCGTTTTGGATTGATTTCGATGAGTTGTTCACCTATTTTTTTGATGGTGAGTTTCGAAACGTCCCGAGATCATATAATCTGGATGGTTTCAGTGAGTATAAGCCGCTATCGTGATTGCTGGAGTGAGATTCGTTTAAATATGGCTATCGGCGGGTTGTATGATGATTCGCAAAAGTGAGTCTCCGTTTTAGAACTGTTACAAATTGAAATCAGTTCTAACCATACTTGTCAACCGGGCCGGCACGCAAATTGCTTCAAATTGAGTTTTATGAGCGGAAAATAAACCAAAATGTAGATCTCAGCGAGTTCTATGGCTATAAGCCATTGTTAATAAACCGTGAGTCGGGCTAGAATGCTTTTTTGGTCATTTTCACGTTTTTTACACTTTAACCCAGCCCTCGGTACATCAACGACTAGCAATCCGGTCCGTAGTAAGTTAAGTCAATAGAACTCGCTGAAATCTACATTTTCGAATATTTTTCAGTTCATAATATTGCGTTTTGAACGAGTTACGCCTAGTCCCGATTGATAGGTTTGGCTTTGACATTTTTCAGTTCTGAATAATGTTCTGAAATGAAAACGTTGCAGAATGATCAAAATCAGTGTCTCCGAAGAGTGTGATGTCTGCGTGAGCGCCGTCAAACCTAAGTATCATAAGCAACGGGTAAGCTAGCAAGAAAATTTTCGAACCCAATCATCTTCAAACATGTTACAGTACCACACATGGATCTCAATTCACCGCTCGGACCCATCAAACCCGGAGAAAATCCTCCAAGTCATGCTATGTGAACCAATTGACAGAATCTCAGAAGACGTTCACTTGCCACCTGGAGACTATATTATGATTGTCTCGAATTTCTACGAATCATCTAAGAAAGAAGAACGAGTTGTTGCTATCCACTCGTCGAGAGCCGTCACTGCACAGTTTTGTACCTGGAATCCGAATGTTTTAGTCAATGTCTATCAGAATGTAGTGGCAGAGAAGGGAGAAGAGATTCCAAACAAAAAAGAAGAAGGTGCCAGTATCAAAAAGTATTCAAGTGACACTTTTGTTATAGTAATGGCTGAAAATTGCACAGATGACAAATACCTCCATGTGGAGTAAGTTTTGCTCTAAAGGTTACCATCCCTATGACTACTTTTCATTATTTTTCAGCACCCGCTGCTCAAAAGTTGAAAAAAGTTGGTTGTCAAGAGGAGATGTATTCAATCATCACTATGAAGATGTGATTCCCCCAAAATCTCGACAGATTCTGATATTGATGTATCGTTACAAATGGATCGATCAAAAGGGCTTCCCGATGAAGATCAGCTATTATTTATCGAATAGAAAGAAGAAATTTTGGAGATTGTATACAGTAGAACATTTCCCAAGTATTGCTCCAACTGATTACGTTCATCAGACGGTTTTGATGAATTAGATGAGAAAAATAGAATAAATGTTGTTTTGGTTTACATTTTGTCTATAAAAAAAACAAAAAAGTGTTCCGACCACGGCAGGATTCGAACCTACAATCTTCTGCTCCGTAGGCAGACGCGTTATCCATTGCGCCACGCGGCCACATTTTGTTGGAGGGTTCAACGCCCAATAAAAACTTGCGCTCTCTTCCTCTCTTTGAAGGCAGCTGTTGCGTTTGCAATTGATAATAGCTGCTGGCGGTAGCTATTTCACCTCGTAGATAAAACAGAACGAATCGTTTTTATTTCAATCTATTTTAGCAATCTGATGAATATAATCAGTCGGGCGAAGACTCGGAATATGGGAAGCTCGATTCAACATCCCCAGCACTGTAACGTTTTCATCCGATAGGTAATAATCAATAGCCATCGGGAATCCTTTTTGCGTGGAATACTCATTACGACACATTGTTATGAGTATCTGTCGAGATCTCGGAGGAATCACATCTCCATAGTTATGATTATATACATCTCCTCTTGATAACCAGCTCGTTTTTACTTTGGAGCAAAAGGTGCTGAAATAATTTCAGAGTTATTAAACGAGAAGGCTTCCCCAGAAAAGAACCGGCCGGATAAGACCTGGTACAGATCAGAATAAAATAGGCATGAGAAATTGTCATGTACGTTTCAATTTGATAGTCATGATCAGGACCGTTCTAATTTGGGTGGTTATCATCATACTTGCAACCCGGGTCGACACGGGCCAGTGCATAACTCGCTTAAATCGGAATACTATGAGCTGAAAAATATACCAAAACGTAGAACTCTCTGAGATCTACATTTTGGTATATTTTTCAGCTCATAATATTGAGTTTGAAGCTAGTCACGTTTCGGCCCAGTTTGCAAGTATTGACAGGACTCACTGAACATGTAGATACTTATCATCTGTATAATTTTCAGCCATTACCATCACAAAATTGTCTCCTAAATACTTTTTGATACTGACATCACGTTCTCTTTGTTCCAAAGTCTCTTTTCCCTTCTCTCCCATTATTCTCTGATAGACGTCAACCAATACTTCTGGGCTCCAACTTTCCAGTTTTGCACTGATTGGTATGGAAGAGTGTATAACAACATTCCGTTCATCTTTTTTGAATGACTCGAAAAAGTTCGAAACATAAATCATGTAATCTCCAGGAGGTAGGGAAATGTCTTCTGATGATTCATATATCGGCTCACAAAACATTATTTCTTCTGGTACACAAGGATTTCTTGAGTTAACTCGATGAATCGAAATCCATGTGTGATACTAAAATGTTTGCGTATTATTGTATACACAAGTAATTGCAAAAACGTACCTGTAGTTTCTGATAACTCGGTTTGAGGGCACTAACACAAATATCGCAGTCTTTGGGTACATTTATTTCAATGACTCTGAAAACATTCTATACTAAGATTATATAGATTTTTCTCACTTCTGTGAACCATCCTCTAATCCCCCAATAGCCATATTCACTCGTAGTTCATCCCACGATGGACGGTATCGGCAAATGTCAAAATGATAAAAGTATTTCAGAAATTCATCGAATCCTATCCAGAACGAGCCTGCGACATTTCCATATGCACGATTTTTTGTATCTTTGGAATCAAGAATTTTGGTGTTCGTGTCATCTGTCCATTTTCCTGTCCATATATTACGTCCCCATGGGTTCCGAACTTTCAGTAATCGATGGGATTTGTATAAGATCACGGACATAATTGTGAATACGTGACGGCTTTTATGAGAAGGTCCTTTTGCTTCCCAACCGTATTTTAAATGAAGCTCTTTTTGTGACCAACATGAACAAACCATCGGATAGTTTTTTATGCTGAAATAAATGTGATGGTTTGCTTCAAGTAGAAAGGATACCTTGATTTCATTAACATTTCCCATAATTGATTGGTCTTCCCTCTGAAATCATTAATTTGAAATGGTTTGACGGGCGCTCCAGTAGTAGTTCTCAATGCTGTGGTTGAATTGAAAAATTCGAGATTAGCATAGCCATTATACAACTTGGCGATAGCTTTTTCAATCAAGGCCGCCCATAACTGAAAACGTTTCCATGAAGAATAAATAACCTGTACACCCAACCTACCAAATTCTGGCCAAACTCTGATTTAGACATTACACCTTTTAGATTTTTCTTAGTTGATGGCATCCAATCATCAATTATAAAATTTTCCCATTCTCCATCAACACATAACTTCACTTGATACACACCATAATCATTAATTTTAAAATCTCGAAAAAGAGACTCAATTAGTCCTTCATGAATGGAAATTGCTGCCAGACTTGCAATTAGTCCACAGTTTCCCAGCCCATTCTGATAGACTCGATAGGGACACGTATTCCATAATTCCCAATTTTGGAAATTGGGTTGCACAAGTTTTAAATTGAATTTCTTTTTTCCTCTTATCAAAACATTATCTCCAAGAACTTCATACTCTCCATCCCAAAATGTTGTATTAGATTTTCTAAAAAAAAACCATTTGTTCGACTGATACCATTTCATGCATAGTTGTCAAGGCCTCAAATTTTTTTGAATTTTTTCGCGAAAAAGTCAAATTTTCGACTATCATTCAGAATTAGAAGAAATTCTGAAAAATAGTCAACAATGGTCACATTTTCGATGAAAAATTGAAAAAATTTCGAAAAAAGGGTCATTTTTAAAGTCGGGCCTTGAAAATTTTCTACCGGCCCGGCCCTAGCCTTCGGGCCTTGCCGGGCCTTCACTACTATGATTTCATGTCACTTACTGGCAATGTTTCAGAGCAGTCTGGTACTTCAACTCATCCTCTTCTAAATCTTCGTGCAGAAACTTCGCTTGAATTGAATCAATCCTATTTTGTTCCGAGTTCTTGTCGAAATCTCCGGTATAGCTCATGGAGTCTAGCAGAAATGATTAAAAAGGAGTTTTTTCTAGAAGGAAATTAATTTTTCTTTGGTTATACAGATAATGTCACGTTTCTAATTCGGAACTTTTGGGAATACAACTGATTTATTGATATTAAAGCAAAAAAATCATCTATTCCATTAACACAGTCTGATGAATATAATCAGTCCGGCGAATACTCGGTATATGGGCGGCTCGATTAGACGTCCCCAGTTTTGTCATTTTTTCGTCAGATAGGTAATAATCAATAGCCATCGGAAATCCTTTTCGCGTAGCAGATTCAAGATGACAAGTGGCTATAAGAATCTGTCGAGATCTTGGAGGAATCACATCTCCATAGTCACGGTTGTTTGAATCCCCTCTTGACCACCAACACATTTTAATTTTAGAGCAGAAGGTTCTGAAAAATTATATAGCTTCGTTTCATAGCGTATTAACATGCCTTACTGTACATGAAGATATCTTTCATCTGTGTAATTTTCAGCCATCATTATCACAAATTTGTCTCCTGAATACTTCTTGATACTGACGTCATCTCTCTGTTTCAGAAGCTCCTCTCCTTTTTCTGCCACTATTCTCTGATAAACTTTTACCAAAACTTGCGGATTCCAGCTACACAGACTGGCATTAATTGGGATGGAAGAGTGGATAACAACATTCCGTTCTTTTTTGCTATAAAAATTTGTTACATAAATCATATATCCTCCAGGAAGAAGGTGAATGTCTTCCGAAGATTCATATATCGGTTCGCAAAATATTATTTGTCCAATTTCATCGTCCTGGTTGATTTCATGAATAGAAACCCATGTGTGATACTGGAAATTGTGATTTCAATGTTAAAACGGCTTATTATTAGGGAAGACCACCAAGTGACCGTGGAGTTATAGGGCGAGGACGTTTGGTAAGATAATGACTTGTCAGTGGTCCAAAGTTTGACCTCGTTTTTCTCAAATACCAGGCCTCGAGGGCAAAAACTGAATATATATATATATATTCGGAACCAGCGTTTTCTCAGCTTTCCAATGGTATAAGTCCGATCCCATAACTCCTCGCTCAGCTTTTTAACGATATAGCTCATGGCCCATAACTCCACGGTCCCCTAGTTAGCATACCTGTATTTTATAACAATTGGGTTTAATGGCACTAACGCAAATATCGCATCCTTCAGGTACTATTATTTTAATCCCTCTATAAAATTACTTTTGACAACGTCTCTACGGAACATCCGGCCCTTACTTTTGTGAGTCATCCCACAGTCCCCCAACAGGCATGCTCAATCGTATCTGACTCCATGATTCACGGTATCGACAGATCTCCACTGAAATAATCGGTAATAATCAGTAACCATGACGTCAAATTCACCAACCGCTATCAAAGTATTTCAGAAACTCATCGAATCCTATCCAGAATGAGCCGCTGATCTCTCCATATGCACGATTTTTTGTATCTTTTGAATCAAGAATCTTTGTATTCGTTTCATCAGTCCATTTGCCTGTCCATATATTATACCCCCATGGGTTCCGAAGTTTCAGCAATCGATGGGATTTATATAAAATCACTGACAGAACTGTAAACACATGCGCATACTTATGAGAAAATGGTTTCGCTGTACGTCCGTATTTTCGTAATATTTCTCCCTTCGATAAGCATGAACAAACTATCGGATAGTTTTTTGAGCTATAAAATGAAACATTTTTAAACGATCATTGTTTCAAATAACAGTTTTACCTAGATATCAGCAATATTTCCCATAGTTTCTCAGTTTTTTCTCTAAAATCTTTGAATTGTAGTGAGGTTACAGGTGCTCCAGTAATCATTCTCAATGCTGCCGCTGAACAAAAGGCGTAAATATTTTTGTAACCATTGAACACTTTGGCGATAGCTTTTTCAATCAACGCAGCCCATATCTGAAAACATTTTTCTCAAGAATAAATAGCCTGTATCATCTGTTCATGAACTTGTGTTCATGAATCGATTATTCACATGGCTTACCAAATTCTTGCCCAGTCTTGATGCAGACTTCACACCTCTTAGGCTTCCATTGGTTAACGGTATCCAATCATCAATGATTATATTCTTCCATTCTCCATCTATACACAACTTCACTTGGTATGCACCATAATCGTTAATTTTAAAGTCTCGAAAAAGAAACTCAATTATACATTTATGAATGGAAATTGCTGCCAGACTTGCAATAAGTCCACAGTTTCCCAGACCATTCTGATAGACTCGATAGGGACATGTATCATTCCATAGCTCCCATTTGGACCGAGTACATATTTTAGTTGTTCTGTGTTGTGATTTGATTTCTTTCACCACATAAGAAATTGGTCGTGCCCACGTGGCTGTTTGATTCGGATTGAATTTTGAGACAAGAAATTGCATTTTGTGGGACCTCAGAATCTGAAAAATGAGATTTCTGTAACTTCACGTTTTACGTTTCTTGCCTGCATCAGTTTTAAATCGATTGTTTCTTTTCCGTTTCTCAAAACATGTTTTCCAAGATTTTCATATGTATGTGCAAACTCTCCATCATGAAACGGTGTATTAAATTTTCTGAAATCTCAATTGTTTGGCTGACAACATTTCATGGCACTCACTCGCAATAGGCCAGAATAGTCTGGTACTTCAACTCATCTTCTTCTGAATCTCCATGTAGAAATTTCGCTTGTAATGAATCAACTCTTTTTTGTTCTAACTCTTTGTCAAAATCTTCGGTCTTCATGGAGTCTAGTAGAAATGATTGAGAAGGAGTGTTTTTCTAGAAGAAAAGTTATTTTTCTTCAAGTATACAGGTAAGGTCAAGTTTTTGAATTTGAGTGTTTTATACTTTTTAAAATGTAGTGCATGTTTATGCACGTACATGATTTTCGAATCAACGGCATAGTTTCATTCTTGAAAAAAACCTCCGTAGTCTTCTGTGATGTGCCCCCTGCTTAAACTCTTCAGTCCCCCGACTTGCCCTTTCTCTCGATCATTTTTTGTTTCCTGTCGAGTGAGACAGAGAGAGATGGCTCAAATTCCTTTGTCTTTTCTTTTTTCTCTACCCATCAAACATTTTACATCGACTCGGGGAGTGCGCGAAGAAAAAAAATGGGTGAGCGCAAACACAGCTCTTCTTCTCTCTGACCATCTCCTCTGACCGGTTCAGGTGTCTTCTCTCTCGAGACTTTAAGGGAGAAAGATTAGGAATGAGAGATGATGAGCATACAATATGATATGGCATCTCCGAGGGGGGAGGTAGACTCTATCATTTCATTTCCGGCAGATTATTTTTTAAGGCTCTCCTGCTCAGTCTCAGCTCTATTATCAATACCGGTGCCGATGCACCCCCTCACCCGAATCAAATAGAGACAAACAATCCGGAAGTGAGGAGGGGATGGAAAAGTTTCAAGAGAGAGTAGAATATCAAAGGAGTGGCAACTGATCCGTATAGTTTGTACTTTGGCCGGCCAGGAACTTGAGCAAGTGATAAGGAGTGTGATAAAACACTGTTGTTAGAGGAAAAGAACTAGCTGTGTTAAGGAATTTAGAATTCCCTAAACTTTTAATGCAGATCATACAAAATTTAATGTAGCTTAGAAGAAAAACTACAATTATCGGGGTTGAGCAAGCCCAGTTTTACTATGACAGTACCAAACACAGCGTACCGTTGCCCCTTTATAATAGAACGGTCCCTTATACCAAACTTGGAAACCGGGCTGAAAGCTCGCTTCAAATTGAGTCTTATGACCTGAAAAATATACCAAAATATAGATCTCGACGAGGTCTCTATCCGTGACCTACTACGGGCCAGCGAAAATATATTTTTCAACCATTTTCGCGTTTTTCACACTTTCTCCTGGCCCGCACTACATTAACGACTAGTCATCCAGCCCGTAGTGGCTAAAGCCGAGATCTACATTTTGGTATATTTTTGAGCGCATAGGATTGTGTTTGAAGCGAGTTACGTGCCGGCCCGGTTTGCAAGTATGATTTTTACTATGGCAGTACCAAACACAGCGTACCGTTAGCCTTTTAATGGAACGGTCCCTTATACTACATGGTCCTCACAAGATAGTGCGGTCTCCTCTGCATTACAGTACAGCACATTCAGTGAAAAGTGTGACGGGAACTATATAATGTTGCAAACTTTCTCCAAATCTGAAATTATGTTTATCCTTGCATTCCTGAAACGGAGACAAACTTTTTTCATGAACCTTTTTAATTTACCAATAGGGAATTTGATGAAACATTGGACACATATATTTTCGGATATACTCAATTAAATGGTTGTTTCTTATATTAAGAAACTCTGAGGGATGGCGAGTCTTGAATTTCCAGAAATTTCAGACCGAGATTTCTAACCGTTGAGAGAGAAGAACTCTGCAAATTCTGACAACGCGATTTCATTAATCATATTTGACATATCTGAAAGCATATGTGTGATAAGTTTCATCAAATTTTTAATCGGCATATTATGAAAAACTGTCCCTGCTGAGTCTGGAGCCTGCATCAGTTCTAACAATACGCAGTTTTAAAATCCTAACAAAGTTTAGTCCATTACAACTTGAACAGACCGTATCTAGATATTTTTCTGAAAAATTTATCGTTTAGCAGCATTGAAAAAAATATCTTAGTTTCTTGTGCCTCACCATTAAAACGTTAGCTACTTTGTACTTTATAAGTACGTCACTCTAAAATCCCCCCTCCCTCACTTGTTGAGCCTGATGAACACCATCTTTGTCCCTCCCTGTCCTTCCAACAAATAAGACCAATTCCGGAAAATATGGCAAAAAAGTTTCTTGAGTGTGCTCTTTCTCTCTTCTAAAGAACAGAGTATAATAATGGGCATAGGGTGCACCACCGTGTCAACGTATTACGCGTCTCGGCGCATTTCCTCCGAAGTTTTTTTGTCACCGATCCGGTTATTGCCAATCAAAGAAAAAAGAAATGTGAGGCAGGATGTAGGAACATCTGAGGAAAGTACACGTGTTACTACAAATTCTGACATCAAACATCATCTGTGTTTCGCTGATCAAATTGTTCCGCGCGAACTATTGACCTGGTTTGTTGAACTTGGTCGTCGAATCAGGAATCCGTTGGAATGCGGCATGGAGCATTGCTAAGGATGAGCAAGAGACTAGATACTTTTTTATATAATTAAGAGTCTCATTTTAGCTTTGTTTTGAAGTGGTCCACTTGGAACTGATTGTGAGATTAGAAATTAAAAATGTTTAATTCAAAAAAAGAAGTTTATTTGCTCGTAGTGATTGAAATATAGTTTTTACCGTTGTGTAAGTTTTTAACACGGCCGTTCTAGGCACAAGGAAAAAGCTTACCGCAAAATACTGTCTACACTGGTCTCTAGTAATTTAGTGACTATAACAAATACCAAAACAAAAAATGGTAACTCATAATGAAGATCTTGACATGCTGTATCTCCCATAAGTTTTGACTTTTTTGAAACCGAACTCAAAATCCTCACGTTTTCAACTTTCCAGTCATCCGGGCAGTTTGAACACACAGACATACACTATTTAGGCAAGAAACTTTCGGATGTGTCTGTCAGCGTGTCCAAATTTGATTGGAATGGAAATCGGCAGACGTGAGGATTATGAATCTTTTTTCAGATTTTTGAAATAGTAAAAATTGATAGATTTACAACAATTTTATATCTGAAAAATGGTTTTTTTTGTGAAAATTGTTGTGAATCGATTAATTCTCACATTTTTTCAAAACCTGAAGCCGAATTCAGAATTTGACCCAGCAAGATTACACGACCACATTCAATTTTCCAATAAAAAATGCTTCTCCCCACCACGAACTGACCAAACAAAAAGTGTCCAACTTTCTGGCAACTCAAGTACTTGAAAAGCGCGTGTTTATTGACATAGTGATTCTTTTGATTTGGTCACTTTTATTGACAGATTAACTAGTTGCCACTATTCCTTTTTGTTCATGTTCATTTCCACGTCACGCAATGTTTAGGCCAAGTGGACCAGTCGTTTACAGGAGTCAGTTATGGATGATGATGAGTCATCATGACATGTCAAACGTCATTTCTTAGAAAAAAAGAGGATTAATTTTGTTTCAGGCAAGAACTTCCGATTAGCAAATAGAAAATTGGCAGGGCAGACATGGGGCAAAAAACGAGTGTTCACTTTTTGATCTTCGTTTCGTTTGGAAACGATAATTCGTCATGGACACGTCATGAGCTGAAAGTGACGTACATGTGGTTTTGGTATTAAATGAAGTTTTCAGGAGGATGGATCTTACTAACTGGGGTAACTGGGGTACGAAAAATTGCAGATATATCAACTCACTGAAAATCGACAGAACAGAGGAATCAGATAATGGTTAACATAGATATATTGCGACACAATATATTTTTTAAAACCCATTAGAATAAATTGCTTTTGACAGCCATTTCAGAGTTGCATATGAATATTCAGTACCGGTCAAAGATTGTAAACTTTGGCCGTTTTCAGTTGAAAATGTCCAACTTTGAGAGTGTTTCATGGTAATTCTGATTGTTCCATCAAGTAGGTTTTTAATGGATCATACAGATAAAAAGTAGAGCTTCAGTTTTGTAGTTGACAACTTTTTTGTACGGTCACTCTCTTAAGAGTTATAATCATTTTTAAACGACAGCTCGAAAATCGCTCTATTTTGCACTGAAAGTAGTCGATTTGAGAGAGAAATAACTTTGTCGATACGTAACTTGCTAGGGAATGTCCGTACAAAAAAGTTGTTAACTACAAAATAAAGATCTACACTTCATCTGCATGATTTAATAAAAATTCTTTCCCTGGAAAGATTTCCCCTGGAAAGACCAAAATTAAATGTCTAATTTCACGGTACTGCAATAGAACAACCCCAAAATTCCTTATTCCAAAAAAGTTGTAAAATAGGCTCTCCAAAATCCTCGAAAACCGTTCCAAGGTTCAAGAGGGAAGAAAAGCGACAAGAACATGTGTTGTTGTTTTTTTCCACTCGACACAAAAAGATGCGCATCTTTTTATAGCCATCGTTTTGACCCGATATATACTCGAAAAGATAAGAAATTGCGCAACTTGAACTAGCGAAGAAGAAGAACAAGAGAGAAATAATCAGAGAAAGGGAATGAGCAGCTGCTATTCTTAGATTCGTATTTCGAACGGGGACAGAGAGAGGAGACAAGCCGACCCGAAAAAGGGCAACTTGTGCAAGGGGGAAGAAGATGAAAAGATGTTGAGCAGAAAACATTTCAGGAATCCGACAAAAAGCATGCTTAAGTTATCTAGGTTTTTGCATAAAACCTTAAAAACTACTGTACCATGGGTTACTGTACTTTTCGTCATGACCCTGAAGTCTATTCGGAAGTATAAGAAGAGTTTTAGGTCCTGGCTCAAGTCTCGCCCCAATTATTAGCAAGAAGTTCGGCCAGAGACTCAATCATTATCTTATGAACATTTTTCCAACTGAAAATTTGTAATTTTTTCGGTGTTTTGATGGCAATTACAAAAATACACTGACCAAGGTACAGTGACAAAGATAAACTGACCACGTTGCTCTACCGAAATCCACGAAAAGTTGTGTACGGTATATCGGTGAAGCGCAGGTGTAAGAACTGTGCTGAGCTAATAACTACAGTAACGTGATTCTGTGGAACAGGAGCATATACGGTTTGGGTCTCACCACGAATTCTAGAATCCTAAAGAATGGTCTTATCAGAAAAACTACAATGTCTACTGTAGTTTTAGTAGCTTCCGGAAGGTGACGAAGGCACCCACCGCCACGTTGTAACAAATTTCGCAAGGAGATGGTTTCCGGCTATGAAAATTTTACGGTCGCGTGGAAAAATGCGTTTCGTAATTTTTGAAAAAGCGAGGAGCTATGTCTGTTTTTTCTCATTGACACCTGCGTCTCTTCCTCTCCCACACTATTTCCATCCCCTCACTGATATCCCGATTGTCTCCTATCTCCAGGGAGGGTGCATTGAAGAGCACCTTCTCCAATTCAAGGAGTTGTTTCGAACGCAAGAGCTCTCTCTCTCTCCCTCTTTTCCATCTCTCTCTCTCTCTCTCTACGGGCGGCTCCGTTGCCGCATGGGGCGGAGCCAAATGCCGCGCGCGCGCCCCCTTAGAGCACCCGATATAAAAGGTACGCGGTGGCATTTGGCAAGAATACAGAGCCTTCGAGTTCTAGTCTCTTCTACCCTTCCACTCATACATTTCCCAAATGGCAGCCCGCAGAGCAGCATCGATTCTTCTTGTCGCCGTCCTGGCACTTTCCAGCACCTTTGTCTACGCTGACGAAGAGACTGCCAAGGTATTTTTTTTTCTTTTTTTCTTTGTGATTATGATGTTCCTCTCTTATCTTTTACATATACCATTTTCTTAGTTTCTTACGAATTATCTTCCCCTTTAGTACAACTTTTATTGAAATTGAAATTGAGCAAACAGTCCATTAGGGAAGGCGGATGTGTGCGCCGTGGGTCTGGACTAGTTTTAACCGTACTTGGCTATCTTTACAGCTGAATACCTTTAAGCCTAAGACACCAATGTCATTTAAGCCTAAGCCTAAAGAGCTACGCCTGAAAAAATTATTAAGCCTGAGGCATTAAGATTAAGCGGGATGGCTTAGGGTACCTTAGGCCTAAGAAACCATTTCTAAAGTTTAGCCTAACATTCCAATCTCAATTAATCCTAAGCCTAAAGATCTAAGCCTGAAGAATTAAGCCTAAGGAATTCATTAAGCCTAAGTCTAGACGGCTCCTTGATATTTTCCTTCTTTCCCACCACTAATAAACTTCAAGTGGTCATTTTGAAGAGCGCGAGAGGTCAGCTGTGTCTCTCCCACTTTCTTCTTTCATTTTCGGCGATAAAAACAGGAAAAATGATAGTGTAAACACCGCGCATGAAGATTTTCGGGAGCACACACTCTCGCTCCCGCACAGAACTCTCCGCTCTCTGTATACACAGTCTTAAGACACCCCTCTCCCGAATAGCCACCCCAATAGCCCAACAAACAAATGGGGAAAATAAGCCAAAATAACTGCAGAACGAGACCGGATTGGCGTTGTCGCGTGCCAAGCGTCAGTGTTGTTCATCATCGTCCAACTCATGCTGCGGTAATAACAACAACGTGCAATGCATCCCAATTTGTCTGCAACAATGCCAAAACTCGTGCCAATCTGTGCAA
This sequence comes from Caenorhabditis remanei, assembly GCF_010183535.1. Classification (NCBI taxonomy): domain Eukaryota; kingdom Metazoa; phylum Nematoda; class Chromadorea; order Rhabditida; family Rhabditidae; genus Caenorhabditis; species Caenorhabditis remanei. Next base: position 520,589 of record NC_071329.1, read on the forward strand.
TGCGTGCAACAGTGTCAGCCAGCGTGTAACCAACAGTGCGGCGGTGGAAACCAGGTCATCCTTCTCCCACAAACCAGCTCATGCAACCAGTGCCAACAACAATGCATCAGCTCGTGCGCCACCCCAATCTGCGCCCAATCGTGCAACAACCAGTGCTCCAGCTCGTGCGGCAACTCCTCCCCACAAATTGTCGTTCTCCAACCACAACAGAACCAATGCGGATCGTGCCAATCGTCCTGCCAACAGACATGCCCAACATGCAACTGCCAATCGGCTTGCGCTCCAGCCTGCGGAGGAAACAACAACAATCAGCAAATCATCGTTGTTCAACAGGACAACTCATGCTCATCCAACTGCAACAACCAATGCTCCAGCTCATGCTCCACACCAATCTGCATTCAGTCCTGCCAATCCTCCTGCCAACAGGCTTGCCAGCCAACTTGCCAGCCACAATGCATGCCATCATGCTCGTCTAGCTGCACTTCCAACCAGGCGCCAATTGTGATCGTCGCCCAGCAAGGAGACTCCTGCTCCAACTCGTGCTCCAACCAGTGCCAGTCCGCGTGCCCAACTCCAATCTGCGTCCAACAGTGTAACTCGCAATGCCAGAACCAATGCTCCAACTCGTGCTCCGGAAACAGCTGCAACCAACAACAGGTAACAATTTTCAGATAGTCCAAGACACCCTAACATCTACAAAATCCTTCCAGGTCATCGTCCTCCAACAACAAGACAACTGCCAGAACCAATGCCAATCCTCATGCATGAACACCTGCCAATCGTCGGCCACCGTTCTCCAATGCCAGCCAATCTGCCAACAGACATGCCAGAACACATGCCAACAGGCCGCCCAGATTGTCGTCCCATGCCAATCGACATCTTCCGGATGTGGATGCTCCTCCGGATACTCCCAATGCGGAGGATCATGCTGCCGTCGCCGTTAAGCGGTGACTTCTCAGTTTTTTGGTTACTTTTCTCTCTATTTCTCTCCGAGTGATCCATGTAATTGGATGTGTGACCCCCTTTTCTTATCCGTATCCGCGTTTTTTATGCGACACAACTCCCTCTTCTTTCTTCTTTTCCATTTCACTTCTCACATAACTTTTGAATGACATTGTCTGTAAATAAGTGGTAGCAATGTGAGGTGTCTCCTAATTATTATTTTTTTGATTATTTCATTGTCTTGATGTTTTGACAATAAATTATTCTAATTTAAACATGGTTTTTTTCGGGTTGGCGCAGTTTCAGAAGACACCTCAAAACTGGGAGGTTTCAAAACCGGTCGAACTTGAATAGAATTCCGAAACGAGCGCTCCTCATATATTGCCGACCACTCGACCAGAAATGTGTTCGGTTGGCGCAGTCGGTAGACGTCTCGTTTTTGGAAAATATTTTCCCAAGTTCGATTCCTCATGCTGTTTTTCCTTTTTTTTTTCTTTATAGATTTTTGTTCCCAGAAATGAAAGTTAGGGTTTCACATAGAAAAAAAAAATTTAGGTGATTTTTTAGATTTTTGTTCCAAGATCCCATCATAGGGAATTTTTTTTGAAATGCCAAAAACCCATTTTTTCAAGGTGAAACCCTACCATTCATTTCTAGGAACACGAATCTATAAAGAAAAAAAAAAGAAAACGGAATGAAGAATCGAACCTGGGTGAAAATTTTCCAAAAACGAGCCGTCTACCGACTGCGCCAATCGAACACGTTTTGAGTCGAGTGCTCGGGAATATATGAGGAGGAGAAGTTTCGAAAAATGGACAAAAGTCTACAGAGCCCTGGGACACTTTGAAACCAGACGTTTCGAAACTGGGAGGACGCTTCATAACCGTACATCTCGGAACTCAACATTTTCTGCATTGCACCTTGGTTACGAAACGTTCCACTGACATCAAAAGTGTTTTTAAAAAAGTAAATAAATTAATTTAAACAATGTTTTATAAGTAAACGTGAACTATTTACCCTGAACACGAATTTTCAAAACTTTTGATTCGGAAAAAAATCTGATAAGAGATCAATACCAATTCTCGAGAACCTCTTGTGGTAAGTCTCTCCCCGGCAACACAGCAGTGCGAGGCGTAAGGTCCGCAACGAAAAGATTTGAATTTTTCCGAGTCGCGTTGCGTGCGCGTCGCGGTTTATATTGAAAGATACGATAAATAGTTTTTTTTAGCACCGTGCCAACCGTTGTGCGACGGAGCGCATCTCCGCCACCTTACACCTCGCACAGCTGTGTGGCAATCAACCGGCACGCTGCCCAACCGCACAAATTTGAAATTTCTAGGTAATCCACCATGGCAGATGGGGGATACGAAGTGATGGGCCCGGCGCACGGTCCGCTCGCGCCGGCACCTGTCGGACCACCGGTTCCTAAGGGACAAAAAATTACTGTAGCGCCGCCGAGTGCTCCGCCGCTGCCGCCAACCATCATAAATCCGAAACGATCGGAGAAGGAGGCGGACTCGACGTTGATGAGCTCGTTGGATCCGAAGACATCGCGGACGAGTGTGTTGAGTTCGACAATGGGCGATACGGTGAGAGTCGTAACTTTTCGTGGCGGGACCGAAGAGTTATAAAATGGATATTTTCGGAATCAGCGCGTTGAGAGCTTTCAGAAAAGTATAATCATGACTTAGTTTGGAAAAAGTTGGGTCCCGCCACGAAATGCTACAGTAATCTACAGTAATACGGGATTTTCGCGTCGAGACCTAAAATAAACAGAATCTTGACGCGCTGATCACAAATATATAAGTTTCATTCGATTCCGTGCCCCATTTCGGCCTACTTTGAGAATTATGGGTCTCGCCACGAAAATCGTGGTGTAACTTCTCGTGGCGGGACCCAAGAGCTATAAAATTTATACATTCGTGATCAGCTCGTGAAGAGCTCTCAGAAAAGTATAATCATGATTATAATCCGTTCACTTTGGGTCTCAGCGCGAAAACACCGTATTACTGTAGATTACTGTAGCATTTCGTGGCGGGACCCAACTTCGCCCAAACTACGTCATGATTATACTTTTATGAAAGCTCTCAACGTGCTGATTCCGATTTTGTTCATAAATTCACAAAATCTTAAATTTTTGAAAAGTTACGCCTCAATTTCCAAAAAAATACATTTTTTTGAAATTTCAGAGTCGCCTAGAAAGTGTCGACAGCGGTGCCGTCGCAGTGACTCAACGTCCATCGTCCCTCGACATTGCTTGCTTCTCCACAGTCATCTTCATCACAATTCTCGTCATCTCCACCGCCATCCCAGTCATTTTGACCGGTACCGGCTCGGCGGATATCGAGTATTTCAAGACGAAACTATCTCAACTGGAAACCGATGATTATGGCTGAAAAGGCAGGATTGTGGCGATATAAAGTGAAAAACGGAAATGTCAAATTTTATAATTCTCTTTTTTTGTAAATATGAAGAGAGAGAATAAAGTGAATATAATGGTATTTTTAACGGGGAAGAGATGGGTAATCGGGGATAATTTTTTCAAAAAAAAAGAAGGTATTCACAATTTTCTAAAATTCAGCGTATTTTACATAAGAATGGTGAGGAAAATGAAAGAAATTTAGTTGGTTTGAAGATTGTGCACAGTCGACGAGTGGAGAGGTAGCGCCGGCTCTTTGAACACCAATTTCTCCATTTTTTGCTCCAAAATTTGCTCCGTTTCCTCCTCGTCTTCATCCTCACAAATTGGTCCAAGAGCTGGCTTCTTCGGCACTTCGACTGGTTTTCTGCTGGCTAAAAGTGAGCCGAGTTGCTCTTGAATCGACTCGACCGACTTCCAATCGGTGGGGGAGAGTGATGAGGTGGTGGTGGCGAGTTCTTGGATGATTCTGGAAGAAATAGTGTAAAATCACTGAAAATTCGGACCAAAAAAATGAAAATTTGGGCATAGCTTCCGCCTACGCGTGACTAAACGCGCTCTATTGATAATCGATGTGAAAATTCCGGGATTCACACAGAATTTTCAAATCAGATTATCAATAGAGCGCATTTGTCACAGAAGTTCTGGAATGAAATAGCAGTTTAGCATAGTTGCACAGCTGGGTCTCGTCACGAATGTCCAGGGTACCGTAACTTTTCGTGGTGGGACCCAAGCGCTATAAAATTTATATATTGGGGATCAGCGCGTCGAGAGCCTTCAGGAAAGTATAATCATGACTATATTCTGCTCACTTTGGGTCTCGACACGAAAATAGCGTATTACTGTAGATTACTGTGGCATTTCGTGGCGGGATCCAACTTCTTCCAAACTACGTATTGTTTATACTTTTATGAAAGCTCTCAACGTGCTGATTCCGATTTTGTTCTTAAATTCACAAAATTTTCAATTTTGAAAAGTTACGCCACAATTTCCAAGAAAAAAATTATTTCGCGGGGAAACGAAAATTATGGGTTTTGGATCATTCTTAACGTCAGAAAATTCAAAAATGTCTGAAAATGGTCAGTAATCTGTTTACGACAGATTTTCATGGTTTAGGAGTCAAAATTTTCCAAATTTCAGCAGAAAAACGTAAAAAATGGCCAATTTTCTAATCGAAACCAAAAATGATTTCAAAATCTCTAAAATTAGCCTAAATTGCTCAAAACTGATCAGAGTATCTGAAAACAGCCAGTTTTCGGAAATCCAGTTTAAAATCCGAAAAATGATTAAAAATCTGTCAAAAAACTTCTGAAAACACAATTCCCGTCGAAAAAATGTCTTAAAATCCCGAAAATTCGGCTAAAAATAACCAAAAAGTCAAAAATTCCACTTTTTTTTTTTCGATTTTCCACAGAAACGCCCTCACTTCTGAAGCGTGGCGATCTTCTTCTGAATACACTTCTCATCATTCTCCTTGTCCATCGAAGTCACCGTCTTTGACTCATCCATCGTCAAATCCACATCAAAATCGATCCGACGACGTGGATTCGCTGGAATTGGTGTCGCCGCGTAGCCATGGGCTTTCTGGAACTTTAAGAGAGGGTTTTGGGTGAAATTTGATGATTTTTTATGGGAAAAAACTGAAAATCACTAGAAAACTGAAAATTCGGGCATAGCTTCCGCCTACGCGTGGCTAAACGCGCTCTATTGATAATCCGAGTGAAAATTCCGGGATTTACACAGAATTTTCACATCAGATTATCATTAGAGCGCATTTGCCCCAGAAGTTTTTGAAATTTAGCTAGAAAACTCCAATTTTAGCTAGAAAATCGAAAATTTGGGCATAGCTTCCGCCTACGCGTGGCTAAACGCGCTCTACTGATAATCTAGTGAAAAATCCGTGATTTACACAGAATTTTCACATCAGATTATCATTAGAGCGCATTTGCCACAGAAGTTTTTAAAATTGGGGCCTAGAGAATTTCAACAAGGAAGATGTAACTAAAGAGGTCACTGTAGGGTGATGACTCTTTGGATGGCGCAGGTGGTTCAGTGGTATTTGGAATAAGCTTCCTAATGGGCGATCACAGCAGTGCGGGATGGAAAGTCGCTCCGTCGCACAACGGTTGGCACGGTGCCAAAGAAGACTATTTGTCGTTGCTCTCAATATAAAACGCGACGCGCACGCAACGCGACTCGGAAAACGCCTCGCACTGTAGTGAAAATCGGTATGTCTGTCTGTCTATCCGGATGTCCTCTACCCACCTTCCTCGCCGCCCGAATCGTCGTCGGCGACATCAGAATCGACGATGATGACGTGGCATTTCCAGCACTGACGTCATCTGAAACGTTCTCCTTCTTCTCATCAGACTCCGCCCCTTTCGTCGGCGTCTCCTCTTTGAATCGCACTCTCTGCGATTTCATCGGATCCATCGTCGCTCCGCCGCCCTTTTTCGCCGGTGTCGCCGCCTCGATTCGCTCTTTCAGAAATCCTTCCACCTGGAATTTGGGAATTCGGGAGAGTCGGGGGCGCCTTTGACGCATTTTTGGCGTGTCTTTGACGCATTTTAAGGCTAAATTCGCTTGAATGGCGCGCCTTTGACGCGTATTTCGAGGAAAAACGTGCCGTCTGGCGCGGCTTCGACGCGTCGCTTACCTCTGATCTCTGTGATTCACTGGCCGAGAAAATGTTGATTCCGAGTGGGAAAAGCGATTCGCGTGGCTCATTTACAGCGATAGAGGCTCTCTGGAAATGGAAAAATTGGGGAATTTTTCGATTTTTTGAGTAAAAAATGGGGGTTTCGGCATTATTTGAGTGAAAAATTCGATATCTCATCGACTTTTGACATTTTTCATTCAAAAACAGGTATTTTGAGTGATTTTCTGCAGAAATAATCGGTTTTTCAGACGAAAAATCCGGTATTTCGATGTTTCACCCAGAAAACCTATCAACTTCTCTTCGATGCTTTCTGGAAACAGACAAATAATGATTTTTCGGGATTTTTTTTAGATTTCAGCGGTAAAATATTCATTTTTCTCTATTTTTGAGCTGTTTTTAACGGTTTTTTACTCAAAAACTATCAATTTCTCTCCGATACTTATTGGAAATGGAATTTGAGCGAAAAAATCATCATTCATCACGAAAATAATGAAATTCTGAGTATTTTTAAGCTAAAAGACTTAATTTTTCGGTTTTTTCAGCTGTTTTTTCACGATTTTTCATCGGTAATCCATCAATTTTTCTCCAATTCTCTCTTACAAATCTAGCCAGCTGCGAAATGGAAAAATTGAGATTTTTGGCATTTTTAGTGGAAAAAGCATCATTTTTCAAGTAAAATTACGATTTTTGAGCATTTTAAGCTCAAAGACCTATTTTCCGATTTACAGCGATAGAGGCTCTCTGGAAATGGAAAAATAGCGGGATTTTTCGTGATTTTTCATGATTTCAGCGGCAAAATCATCATTTTATAGCCAAAATTATGAGATTTTTATCATTTTTGCTCAATTTTTAAGCTAGAAAATCCGATTTTGAGCTGTTTTTAAACAGGTTTTCATCTGAAATTTTTATAATTTCATCATTTTCGCTGAAAAATGACGATTTTAGGGAATTTTCGGGATTTCAGCGGAAAAATCTTTATTTTTCACTAAAAATGATGATTTTTTCACCATTTCTTCTTAATTTTGAGCAATTTCAAGCTAGAAAACTCAATTTCTAGCTGTTTTTAACGGTTTTTCACCCAAAAATCCATCAATTTTCTTCGATTCTTTCTTACAAATCTAGCCAGCTGCGAAATGGAAAAATCATCATTTTTCACTTAAAATTATGAATTTTTGAGCATTTTCAAGCTCAAAGACCTATTTTTCGGCTTTTCTCAGCTGTTTTTCACGATTTTTTCGCCCAAAATCCATCAATTTCCCTTACAAATCTAGCCGGCTGCATTAGCTGCGCCCTCCCTCCTCCAATAGTGTTCCGTGGCCGAGCCGTCCCAAATAAAGACGGTCTTCCCGCCGATGACAAATAATTCGTTTGATTTCTCGCCGGAATCACCACATTTCCCGATTCTATCATCGCCATCGACGACTGATCCACACGGAATTCATCGTCGAATTCGTCGACTTTTCTCTGGAAACTTGACGTCTTCTGAATCCGACGTGGCACATCTGGAGGTTTCGGACGGGCGGCTCCGAGAAGCGGTGCCATTGAGACACGTGGCTCCGGTCTAGCTGATGGCGGTGGGCGGGTGCTATAAGTCTGTCGGGATTCGATGAGTCGACGACGCAATTCCTCTTTTGTCAGCGATTTTCGCTTATTTGCTGGGCGCATTTTATCTTTTTTTTGGCTGAAAATAAACGTTTTGCTGGAAAAATTCTTAAAATACTCTTAAAATTCCGAAAAACTCGAGAAAAAACATAAAAATTGGAAAAACAAATTCAAAAAGCAAAGTTTCGCGGTCACCGAAACCTCAAGTTCAATGGGGCGCGATTGCTGACACCCCGAAAAAATCATCAAAAATCACAAAAATTAATGAATTTTATCGCTGAAAATCCATAATTTATGATATAAAACAAGTTGAGGTCATGGGGGAGGAAACAATAAATACCCATACAAATAAAATTTTTGTGCAAACGAACAAAAAACCCATAAAATTAGAAACACATTAAAAAACTATTAAAAAAATTAAATTGGCAGAGAAAAATACAGGGAGAAAGAGAAAAAGTGGGCAATTAAAGAGCAGAAAATTATTATGGCGGAGAATTAAAGCGTCGGCATTTTCAGCATTTTCCACGTCGACAGTTTTCGTCCCTCGGTGAGCTTGGGAGCCATTTTGATGAGGCCCGTTTCGACGATTTCTGGAAATGGGAAATTTCTGATTTTCGATGGAAAATAGGTGATTTTCAGCTAAAAATAAGGATTTTAATCCATTTTTTAGGCGAAAATCGAGAAATTCGATCAAATTTACCGAGTTTGGCAACAAAATTGCGGTGTTCCTCTGATCGGGTGACGTCGAAACAGCAGGTTCCGAGTGATCGGGCGTCTGCATCAGAGATGTCTCCTTTCTCGAGACACAGTTGGTAACAGAGAGCGGACATCTGGAAATGTGGAGATGATTCGGGATTTTATCAGTGGGGGGAATGGGGGTTTTGGTCTGCTAGCTCCACTACAAACTACAAATCAGAGAGAGAGAGAGCTAGCAGACCGAAATCGAAGTTTTACCGTATTTTTCCACTTTTAAAAAGGTTTTTTATTAGTAAACTTGATAATATTCACTGCTGATTGCAATTAGTGAACAAATTTTTAGAAAAATCGACAAAGAAAGTGCAAAAAGTGACTGAATGTCGTTTTTGGTCTGCTAACTTAATGTAGTTTGTAGTTGAGCTAGCAGGCCAAAAATTCCGAATTTTTCATAGTTTTTACGCTGAAACACCTCAATTTTTCCAATTTTCGACAAAAACGGTGAAAAATTGAAGTGCCATTTTCAGCTATTTCAGTCATTCTTTGAGCCATTTTTCGCGATTTTCAACCATTGTCAAAATATGTTAAAATTTCAAAACTTTTCCAAAATTTTCTCATTTCAAGAGACTAAATGTCGCAATTTGTCGGTTTCGAAACGTCCTGAAGCTCTATAATATCCCTGGAGAAGATGAGGAGCTCTCACCGTGCGAAACTGATAACTTTTTTGAGAGTTTTCGATCCAAAAACCACGAAAATCGTAGTTTCTGACAATTTCTAACCAAAAAATGACGATTTTCAGCCATTTTTTCCAGCTATTTCGAAGAAAATGCATCATCTCTAATAATCTGAGTCTTTGAAAGAGCCAAGGAGGCCCTAATGGCAAAAATGATGTCTTTTTAAGAGTTTTTGATTCAAAAAACGGTAAAAATAGACAATTTCGAACCAAAAATCACTATTTTCAGTCATTCTTCAGCTATTTTCATGATCTCTTACCATCTGATAAAGTGTCATTCGTGCAACAATAAGTCTCAATTTCGGCAAAACTGCTCCAATCATAAACGTCTTGAACATCTCCGAAAAGTGATCATTCACTCGTTTCAACTCTTCCAGAACCTTCAAAAACGGAAACTGATCGCCAAAACATCTCAAGAATAATCCCTCGAGATTCGGTGGAATATCTTTCCGTCTGGGAATTCGTTGTTTCGACGTCATCGACACAAGTCTCGCGATAGCCCAGAAGCATTGTCCGATGTCACAAAGATATGAGAGTCGCCAGCGTTGATCGGCTTTTCCGCGGTATTCCTCTGCGTATTTTATGAGTTCTTTCGCCGATTCACGGAATTTTTGAATGATTGAATTCTGATCGTTCGACATGTTTCCAGTGACGTGTTGCAACTCTTCGAAGATCGATGAGATGGTCTCACGGATTCGGGTATCGTAGGTACTTTGATGGATGGCACCGGACCGGGATTTCAGCTTTTTCTGGAAATTTTGAAGTGATAATGAGTAGAAAACACGATTTTCAGCTAAAAATATCGATTTTAACCCAAAAATTGCTGATTTTCAGCCAAAAAATGCCAATTTCCGAGCAAAAAATGTCGATTTTTAGCCAGAAAATGTCGATTTTCATACAAAAAATGTCGATTCTCAGCCAAGAATTGTCGATTTTCAGTCAAAAAAAGACGATTTTAAGCCAAAAAAGACGATTTTTAGTCCAAAACTGTTGATTTTCAGTCTAAAAATACGATTTTCAGCCAAAAAATTACCCAAAAATCGCCAAATTTCCCCCTCAAACCCACCATATTCTCATCCAAAAAGTACTTCTTCTGATATTTTGCATATCTCAGAATTCCAATCAGTGACGAGTTACATGAAATACAAGTCAATTTCTTGTTCTGTTCTTTGAGAGATTTCACATGCTCATCGAGTAATTCCACTGGGAAAATGTGATGACATTTGGGAATCATGATGAGACGGTGGACACGTGCAGCCGCTTTATCGTTGACACATTTCAGGTATTCCGCGCGTTGGCACGTGCCACAGATGGCTGAAAATTTGAAGGTTTTGGACCGAGATTTTCTCTCACTAGGGAAGGTCATAGAGTCAGTTTGAAGTTATTGGACGTGACCTATATCTCTGGAAAGCTGAGAAAACGCTGATTTCGAAAATATATTCAGTTTTTGCCCCCGAGGCCTGGTATTCGAGAAAAACAAAGTCAAAAAGGCAACGAAAGGCAATAATTTGTCATTTTTCCGAACTTTGACGCTTTTAATCTTGAAAACCCAGCCTCTAGGACAAAAACTGAATATAAATTTGAAATCCCCGTGATTTAAGCTTTCCAATGATATAGGTCATGACTCCATGACTTTCTCTAGTCAGACAATAAACTCACTCGGACACTTTTCTCCACACATTCCAAGACACGCGTGTCCACACTTCAGTTTCAGAGTACACGCTTCTGAGCACGGCTTCACATTGCACTCCTCATAACATCTCATCGTACAACTTCTATGTATACACTTGTTGGCACACGTACTGATACACATGACACACAACATGGAGCACTCCCTTCCGAAATCCTTCTCTCCGCCTCCACAACTCTGATGCTCACAGTTGTTGCTGCAAAACGATTTGCACGGTGGACATGGATCACTGCACTTGGCACTGCACGAGTGACCGCATTCGAATGTTTCACGACACTTCTGCTGACACAGATGAGTTTGAGTCAGGAAACAGTGCCCGCAACGATTTCCGCACAAGTGTCCGCAGTCTTTGATCAGTTTTGGACATGATCGAGTACACATATCGGTCGTGGGCTCCTTTCCGCATTGAATCGGTTCGGTGTGGCCACATGGAGTGAGTTTTTTGGAAACTTGCGTCTGAAAATGAAGAGAGTTGGATGAAAATGTCTGAAAAATGACTTAAAGTATAAAAATATCCAATTTCGGTGTCCATTTACGCAGCTTTAACGCCGTAAATCGACACCAAGCTTAAGATAGCTAGAAATTTGGATGAAAATGTCAAATTTTTACATTAATTCTTAGTTTTTGGGACCTTTTTACTCTGAAATTGTTGGTTTTTAAGTAAAATTGAAGTAGAAACTAGTGAAAACGGCCTAAAGCGAACGAAAAGTCGACCAAAAGACAGGAGACCGTACTCATATGAAAATATATGACTTTCGTGTCGATTTACGCAGGTTTTACAACGCAAATCGACTTTTTCTAGATTTTGAACAAAAAATGACCGGATTTTCAGTCAAAAATATAGAAATAGACAACACGTTTCATAAAGAAAAGCCGACATTTGCCAGGACGCCAAAATCACTGAAAAACTGAATATCGTGTCGATTTACGCCGCGTAAATCGACACGAAACTCAAATTCTCTCGATTCTGATCGAAAAATGACCGAATTTTCAGTAAAAATCTAGAGAAAATCTGAGTTTAACAGTTGGACTTCAAACTTTTGTCAAAAAACTGAATATCGGATCGATTTTACTCGGATTTTCAACATTTTTCATCTAAAAACTGTTATTTCCGAACTTTATTACCTCGCACTCAATCAACTCCAATCTCTCCGGCATATAACTCGAACACACCACCTTCTGCTCATGTCTACACGGCAGAATGACCTCCACAATCTCCTGACACTCAATAGTACACGGCTCGCCACAGTACTCCGCGCACTGATGATTGCAAGTGAGCATTCGATTCTCACACCGTTGATTGCACGCTCCATCGAAATTTCCAGTCATCAAGGCGCCACATTTCACGGGTTTCGAGTGTCCACACTCCAAATCTAACATCACGAATTCTTCGCACTCTGTCGATGGGATACACGGGTCTCCACACCTCGCCGCGCATCGATGTCCACATTGGAGAGTTTGAGAGCACAATTGATCACATTTGGCTATTCGAATTCGGCTACACGGTGTAGAGACAGAATGACCGCATGGTAACGTGAGATTCACCAAACGCATACATTGTCCACACTCTTCATAACAGAGTTTCGCGCATTTGTGACGGAATTCCGGATTTGGACACTCCTTCTCACAAACGTAGTCACATCTCTGATCATGTTCGTACTCGACATTCGGATGGCATCGACGACTACACAAGTGTCCGCACATCTTCTCAATTCCACACAATTCCAGACAACCTCCTTCTGGAGATTTCTCCGCGAATTCCGAGGGATCTTTGACAAGTGAAATGTTGCCATGCGCGGCGCATTTCAGTGGGATACAGTACTCGACGAGATTGTGATGACAGAGTTGAGCGACGAGTTTATTCCATAACCACGAGTTATTCTTCAGGTATGCACCGTTTCCAATGATATACATTCCGTGTTGAGCACGAGTTAAAGCGACACAGATTCTGTTAGCGACTGCCAGAAATCCGATTCCAGTGTTCTCCGGAGCGCCACGATGAGAGCGGACGAGCGAGACGATGGCAATTTTCGATTCTCTTCCTTGGAAACTGTCGACGGTGTGCACTTGAATGAGATTCTGATCCTGAGAGGGCAAACCGAACATTGATGGATATTCACGATTGAAGAGATTGCGTTGAGCGGCGTATGTGGTGAGGACGACGATCTGGAAATATCAATTAAATATAAACAATTTCAGCTATTTCAAAAAATGTCAATTTTCAGCAAAAGCACGTCAATTTTCAGCCAAAAATGTCAGTTTTTAGCGTAAAAAAAACCGATTTTCAGCCAAAAACGTCAATTTTCAGAATAAAAAATCGCTATCTTTTCATCTTGATATAAAAATTTCAGCGTTTTCAGTTGAAAAATTCAACTATTTCACTAAAAATTGCTGAAAATCCCATTTTTCACATACATCTTGTGGCTTATAGCTTTGTTTCAACAAGTGTCGAACCAACTCGACAACCATCATCAATTCGTGTTTGTTCATCCACGAGATTCCATCGGGAGTGTCCTCTCGAGCTGCGTGTGACCACAGGAACAAGTTCGTCGCCATTCCCTCGACATCCGGATATTCGGACACGTTTTCTGCGTCGAGTACGCTGAAAATTAGAGATTTTTGGTGTGAAAATGTGAAAATAACAATAGAAATAGCTGAAAACGCCTCTTTTAATGATTTTTTATGGGTTTTTCTGAATCTGTGTCAATTTACTGTACATTAAAAAGCTCAAAAACAGAAAAACACATTAGAAATCGATTTACAGCAAAATGCTTGTTCTTTCAGCTAGAAGTTTTCGCATTTATTCATTGATGATTCCATCTCAAATCGACTGAAATCGATTTTGAGTCTTTTTTCTTTCTTTTTATTTGAAATATTTGAATTTCGAAGACAAAAATAACCGATTTTCAGTAAAACTTGGTTGAAAAGTTCCTCAAAATCAATGCTAATACCGAAAAGACGTCCAAAGCGCCCCAGACATTGCCTAAAGTCAAATCTCTCTGGCGTGCCTTTGACGCGTTTTCTGGTGAAATAAGTTCGAATTTTTTCAAGCTTTCCCCTTTCTAAAAACGCACTTATCATAGAATCCTGGCTTCACAATCACATTCGAAATCATCAAATTCATTCTGTGTTGTTCTCTCAATTGCGAGTACGGTAACGCCCGTTCGACGAGTCGTTCAAACATTGAAATCTGCATTCCATACTCTGTTCCGAGCTCGTGAACCGCCGGATTCGGACGGAGTTGCTTATGATCTCCAATCATAACACAATGCTCGACACTCGAAATCATCGCTGACACAATATGAGCTTCCAACACTTCGGCCGCTTCCTCAACAATCAGAATCCGCGGTTCGACGCGCTCCAGAATCGGACGAAGACGTGAGCATCCGGTAGTTGTCGCACCAATAATCATAGGCATTCTCATAATCTCCGCATCCACTCGATCCATCGCTTCCTGCATTTTCTTACAAGCCGCTCGGTACTCGCTGATCTGCTGCGGCAATATCTCCACAATCATTTTCCGCACCTCCTCACACCAATGCATATAGAGAGCCCATCGTTTCGGTCTCGCCAGACTGAAAATGAACTTGACATCTTCCAATTCCTTCTGTTGAAGCGGTGGCGTCGAGAGAATCATCGATTTGACTTCTTGCACCAATTTGTTGATATTCTCGTCGACTGGACAATTTCCGGCGGTTTGTTTCGATTTCACTCCCATCAGGGGAACGGTGTGGGGTCGTTGATCTCCGGCGACTATCCAAGGATGTTTCGTGTAGTACTCGTCGGCGGCGGAAGGTGTCAGTTGGGTGACGATGTCTTTTCCAGAACAGCTGAGCTGAAAATGAGAGGAATTTCAGATTGAAAAAAACAGTAAAATCCATACTTAACACGCTTCAAACTCAATATTATGAACTCAAAAATATACCAAAATGAAGATCTCGACGAGTTCTACGCCTCTGATATAATTTGGGCCGAATGGCTATTCGTTAATATGCCACAGGCCGGGCTAGAATGGCTTTTTGTCTGAAAATATCGATTTTCACTCTCGAATCTGGTTTCTCCTGGAAAATCTCAGTTTTCTCACTAAATTTGTCGTTTTTCACTGAATTTCCGTTAAATTCGATCTTGAAATCTCATATTTTTTAAGAAAAATTGGATTTTTCCGGATGAAATTTGTCGAAATTATAGTAAAAATGACAAAATATGAGTTTTCAGACTCGAATTGATCGAAAACTCAGTGAAAATCGACAATTTTAGTAAGTAAACTGGGATTTTCCAGGAGAAATCAGATTGAAAAATGGAAGAATGACTGAAAATCATCATTTTTCGTGAGAAAATCAATATTTTCAGACAAAAAACCATTTTAGCTCAGCCCGCGGCACATTAACAAATAGCACTCCGGCATGGACATAAAACTCGTCGAGATCTACATTTTGGTGTATTTTTCAGCTCATAATATTGAGTTTGAAGCGAGTTACATTTGCAAGTATAGATTGAAGGGCAAATTCTTATTTTTGAGGGATTTAGCTCGAAAATCGACAATTTTCGGCCGAAAATCGACATTTTTGACGAAACCCCTTACATTCATCTTTTCAAAAATGCGATCCAACACTTGCTCATCATCCAAATCCATCTCCTTCTCATTCTCCTCATCATCTCCTTCAACCGTCAAAAACTGGCGATCATTCTCCTCATCCGAATCTTCTGGAATCTCCAGAAACTTGCTCTTCTTCGCCTTCTTCGTCTGCATCTTCGTCGCTCTTCCGAAATCTCTATCAAGCAGCCAACAAGCGAGCGCTTCATCAGCATTCAGTGGTTGCTCCCTCGTATCTATATGTTCTATAGCGAAATTGTTGATTTCGTCTTGGAAATTCGGATGCATCACATGATGGAGTACTGTATACGATAGCAGCTCAGTTCGAGAGCAATGTAACGTAAAACTTGAAACTGCCAGATGATCCGCCTTCTTTCTCCTCTGTCCACTCGCTTTCGATTGCTCCCTTTGTGCCGCATCTGACACCGTGGATCGATACTGTTCATGCACATCGAATCTCATGATATTTTTTCTCTTCAAGAACTCGGATTCACACTTTCTTCCATATCTAATCATCTTCGGTTTCCCATTGTCTTTCGACAACTCCTCATCATCTTCAATCATCATCAGAATCCTCTCCAAGAAGTTGTCCAATCCTGAATTCGTATAACACACCACAAGAATCGGCTCCGTCATTTTCCAGTGACTTCTATTCTGCAACATCGTCTTCACAATTTGCACTCCAATATGCGTTTTTCCAGTTCCCGGCGGTCCTTGAATCAGCGATAACTCGTGTTTGAAAGTGGCACAGAACGCCTGTCGTTGACTTTCATCCATATTTTTCGGGTGGAATTCATCCAACAATCGGGAGATTCTGTACCATTTCTTGTCAATCAGAATGTGATCAGATCCCTTCGTATCGACACCAATCAACTGGCGGAAAATCGGCTCCTGTAGTTGACAGTACTCCAGATCCATTTCTTCCTTGGAGGGCGCTTTGGTGTTTATAGTGATATAATCATCATCATCATCGTCTACACCTCTCGGAATCGCTTTTCCACTCATAAACCGTCTCGCCGCCGCTTGGGATCTCAACTCCAAAAAGTACTTCTCCTTCGCCTTCTCCTCCTGAATCTGCTCCTGATTCTTCTCAAATCGATGAAAATACGGTCGATAGATATCCTTCTTCCCATGAACAATGTAGCGTTCGAATGGCATCGGTTTGAACGGGCTAATCGTTTTAAGATTCTCCAGAACATGCTTATACATCGGGAGGTACGAAGTGGCCTGTACCATCTGATAAGTCTTATTCGGCTGGAACGGAGCGGTCTCCTCATGAACTGCAAAGTGCAAACATCCATTGTAAACCAGTTTCGACGTTTGAATGTGTCCCAAATGGAAATCCGTCTCGAATCTATCACAACTGAGCATCACCAATCCCAACTCCTTCATCTCTCTATCATTCTCCACCAACTTCTCTACATCGTATCTCGCCGGGAAGATGATTCTCATCTCCGCTCCATCTCTCTCTGTCACCTGCTTTCCTTCTACTGACTCAATGACGAATACAGAGATATCCGAGCACGGCTGACCATCCAATCGTTTTCCTTTACACGTTCCATTCCTTGTGTAGATTGATAATCCGTCACGCATCGGACTAACCAGATCTTCTCTCAACAATCGGAACTGGACATCCAAATAGTGTTGAGCGTTCTTATAGATTCCAAGCTCCTGAATCCGTCGGAGATACGGTTCCGTGGGATTCACATATTCTTTCAACGTGGGAACTGATGGAAACGTTCTGAAATCTTCCGGAGGCTCCATTCGTTCACATTTCATATACGGCGGCTGGTAGTCGTCTTCTTCGACACAATTGGTGTACTTATAAGGCTGCTTCGGTTTCTCATCGCAATTCGTAGTCGGTAGATCAAGATCTGGTTGTGGACCACCATCTTCCAAGTCGTCAGATATATCTAGTACCGGGAAGTCGTCGTCCTCTTCATCGACGGTACCACCGCCGTTCTGAAACCCCATCGGATGTAGACGTCGTCTGGCTTCTTCTTCTTCGGCTCGTTGAAGTTCTCGGATTCGTTGTTGCCGGTAGAATTCTTGCTCGTTACGCTGCTCCTCCTCCATTCGTTCTTGCTGGCGCCGTCGTTGCTGCTCTTCGGTGCGGCGTTGCTTCAGAAACCTGTGATCGGATTCAGAGCTTCTTTCATCGATCGAAGAAGACTTGAAGTCCGAGGAGTGCAGGGAGTGATCGTCGTAGGGTCTTCTGAATTCTGAATCTTCTTGACGTCGCTCCGCCAGAATCCTCCGCTCATCGAAATGAGAATCCACTTGTGACGATGCGGAGCTTTGTTCTCCTCTCGCTTCGGGTCTTCTGAATTCCGAATCTTCTTGACGTCGCTCCGCCAGAATCCGACGATTATCATCGATACCAACTTGTGACGAATCAACTTGTGACGACGCGGAGCTCTGCACTTCTCCTCTCGCTTTTACTATCCATTTTTCGATATGTATCACCATTTTTTGAATGTTTTCAAGCTCTTTTTCAGTGGCTCCACCACGTTGCAACTCTGTCGTGTGGCACGATTTGTATTTCTCGTAAAAGTCTTGCCAGGAAGAGCTCTGAAAATCAACCATTTTCATCAAAATTTTAAGCGAAAAACCCACAAAATTGTCTATAGTCAACATGTAACCATTCTGATATCTGGCGGTATTGAAGTAGAGCATAATTAGTTCAATGAAAAGTGAAATCAAGTCATCACTCCACTTTCTCGTCACAAACGAGCGATCCAGAAATTTCTTTTTGAGTTTCGTCTCGAATGCCCGATGGAACAGTTCGTTTAGAATATTTTTACTGGAGCCCTGAATCTGTTTATTCCGAGAAGATACCGCGTGATTCACGATGTAGAGAAGATCCAGATTCTTGGTAAGCGAGAGGAATGGATGCTCGAATCGGTTGAACAGTTTGTCGCCTTTGATGTATTGTGACTGAAAATCAGAGAATTTCAGATGTTTTTGATCAAATTTTAAGATTTTTCAGCGGATTTTGACTGAAAATCAGAAGTTTTTTTGCTATTTCTGACATAATTCAAAAGAAAATGCTTGCAAGTATTACCACGGCACGCTTCTTACAACCGCGCTCTACCGAAACCGGAGAAAATTGTTTGGGAAATTGAGAGATGCAGAGAAAAAGAGTCATTTTTCAAGGGGATTTCGGTGGAGCGCATTTGTAAGAACTGTGCTGAGCTAATATCTGAAACTCCAAATTTTCAGATTTTTCAGCGGATTTTGACTGAAAACCAGAGAATTTTGACTATTTTTGACAGATTGTTAAACAGACTCCGTATTTTCAGATTTTCAGCTTAAAATCGTAGAAAATCAGAGAATTTCGAATATTTTTGACTAAATTTTGGAAGGAAATTGCGATTTTAACGTCTAGAAATGTTTTAAGCTTCAAATTTTCTAATTTTTCAGCTTTTTTAAACCATTTTTTTTTTCGGTTTTTTATAGTTTTCAGCCTAAATCCCGTACCATATCACTCTCATGTTTCTTAACCGGCGATCCTCTCTCCGGATTCTCTGGATCTGGCACAAATCGAAGTGCTTCCAATACATCTTCATGTGACAGAATCGAGTGTCCATTCAATTCTTCCTCTTCTTCGTCTCGTGGCTCTTCACGTCTTCTGCTTGAAGCTGACGACGTCGACGGCACGTCATCACTGAATACCGAGACGGTTGTGCTCGACGAAGGGAGTGGAGCTGAAAAATCATAGAAATTCTTGTGATTAGAGTTGAAAAATCATTCAAAAACCACTTTTCGTGCTGGAAGATGAATAAGAATGGTCAGTGGTTATTATCGGAATAAAAAAGTTCCGACATTTTTTACCGACACGCAAGAGTCGCGGTACTGGTAGATCAGAAACGCCCACTCATCATAAACATTTCTTCTGCAAAATCAGGGCACGGTTTCATTGAATTCGCGGGTGAAGTTTTGTTTAAAAATACCACTTTTTAAATAAAATTTGACCTATTTCCTTTAGAATTTGATCTTTTTTCCTCAAACTTCATGGTGAAAATGAAATTTTAAGGGAAATAGGTCAAATTTTATTTAAAAAGTGGTATTTTTAAACAAAACTTCACCCGCGAATTCAATGAAACCGTGCCCTGATTTTGCAGAAGAAATGTTTATGATGAGTGGGCGTTTCTGATCTACCAGTACCGCGACTCTTGCGTGTCGGTAAAAAATGTCGGAACTTTTTTATTCCGATAATATAAATCGGCCAAAAACCTGTAGAAAATCGGCTGAAATTGGTTGAAATTGACTAAAATTGGCTGAAAATCGCGTGAAAATTGCTGAAATTGACTAAAATTAGTGAAATGACCTACTGAAATTTTTATTTTTATAAATTTCTAGGCCAGCCGTGATTTCTACAAGCCAGATGGTCTTTTCGCTTTATTTTACACAAATTCTGAACGATTTAGCAATTTTCTTGTGAATTCTGTTGTCGGTTCACGAAAAACTCCCGGTCGTGCTTAAAGGCGCATCTGATTTGTCTGAAATTCGTTTTGTAGTAGAGAAATGTCGAGTCTCAAACTGCAAAACGAATTTCAGACAAATCAGATGCGCCTTTAAGCACGACCGGGAGTTCTTCGTGAACCGACAACAGAATTCCATCAGAAAACTGTTAAATCGTTCAGAATTCGAGTAAAAATAAAGCGAAAAGACCATTTGGCTTGTAGAAATCACGGCTGGTCTAGAACTTAATTCAAATAAAAATTTTAGTAGGTTATTTCACTAATTTCAGCCGATTTTTGACTACTTTCAGCCATTTTCAGCCCATTTTTAACCGATTTCAGACATTTTCAGCCGATTTTCTACAGATTTCGATCGATTTTTAGCCATTTAACCACCGACCATTTTTATTCATTTTTCAGCCTGAAAATGAGTTTTTAACAACGATGTTTGCGTAAAACCCCATAAATATCTCACTTCTCAACCCTGGCGGTCTTTCTAACGGTATTCCAGGTGGTGGCTGAATTCCGAGTCCAGGCGGAGGCGGAATCACTTGTGAAGATGCGGATCGAGACGGAGCTCGGAGTCCTGGTGGTGGTAAACCCGGTGGTGCGGTGTTTGAGTTCATTTTGCTGCTGTTACGGCTGCTATGAGATCTGGAATTATAGCATAGAGGATATGGAGCACTTGGTGAGCAAAGGGAACGGAAAAAGGACGGAAAATCGAGAAAAATTCGAATAAAAATGGCAAAAATGCATTAAAAACCCACAAAAACCGAGAAAAAGAAAAATTATCGGGTGAAACTTCTTTTTCTCTCTTCAGCTGTCTGCGTCTCCTCTCTTCACACACTCTCTCTCACCCAAGCCAACCCGACGAAGGGGAAACCAAGGGAGGTCTCCAAACCGGTCATAATAACACAAGTTTGTGGGAAAAAAAGGCAAAAAAGAGAAAAAAAATGGCGAAAAAATCCGTTTCGTCGTCGATATTTCCAGCATTACCTCATCTTGGCGCTCGCTGCTTTCAGTTTCTGCTCCTTGAGATGCATCTCGTGAGCGTCAATTTCTAAATCGTGATCGTCGACTCCCTTTTCTTTACCGAATGTTGACACTCTGAAATTGGTTGAAATGGCTGAAAATTTTGGGCTTTCTTGTGGTTTAAAATATTTTTCTCAGTACAAAAATATGTCGGAAAAAGAGTGCTTTCAACCCCTTTCTAAGTCGATTTATATACGAAAAATTCAGAATTTTCGATTTTCGCGCTGAAAAACACTATTTTTATCGTCTTTTTCAGCTCTTTATTGCTAGTTTTCTTGAAAAAATCGTGTCTGACACTGAAAATAAGTTAAAATTGACATTTTCAGCTCAAAATGCTACAGGAAACCGAGCTGAAACAGTTATTCGTAACTCAAGAATAGAATTTTTCAGAAAACTTCTTAAAAAGAACTGAAAATTGATTTCTGAGTTGAAAAAGAGTGATTTTAACATTTCCTAAGTTAATTTTCAGTTCTCGGCTTCACAAAACTACCAAAAATACGATTTTGCGTAGAAAAACACTATTTTCATTTTCTTTTTCAGCTGTTTTTTGCCAAAAATACGGATTTTAATAGTGTATGCAATGAAAGCCAATTTTCCTGAAAAAAATCGTGTCTGACACTGAAAATAAGTCAAAATTGACATTTTTCAGCTCAAAAAGCACGGAAAATCGCAGAATTTTTGATTTTCTCTGGAAACTCCGTACTAACTTCTCATCTGGCGGCATCCACACAGCCACCGACTCGACAAGCCCTTCGGTCTCTCTCAGTGCCGCCGACAATTTCTCGCACTCTTTCTCCAAGTGATCGTACTCGAAATCTTCCATCATCTCCAGAATTTCATCCCGTTCAAGTCTGAAAAACCAGCAAGAATCCGCGAATTCCACACAAATCGCGTCGAGTTCTTCTCTATCGACTTGGTCGACAATGAGGATCACAATTGGGTTCGACAGAGGTCCCGACTCGTATTTCTCTGGAATTTTCTCCAATCCGTTACTGATTTCATTGCGAAGTTGAGTGTAGTCGTGGGCGGTCACTGTGGTCTTCAGAACGTCACGTTGAGCGTCGAGGAGGACGCCTGCTTCGATCATTGTCACATGGACGATCCCGACGAATTTTCTGGAAACAAAATTTTTATGATTTTTAGTGGGAAAAATGTAGAAAAATGCTTGAAAACCCAAAATTCCGAGTTTTTAGATGGAAATTAAGCTGAAATCGGGATTTTTAAAGTTTTTGAGCCGAAAATTTGGCTGAAAATCGGATTTTCAGCTTGGAAAATGGGATTTTAGAGTCTTGTGGTGAGAAAATGAATGAAAACCAGCTTGAAAACCCAAAATTCCGAGTTTTAGGTAGAAATTGAGCTGAAATCGCGATTTTTGATCGAAAATTCAAATTTCTGAGTTTTTGAGCCGAAAAGTTGGCTGAAAATCCAGAAAAGTAAGTTTTTACTTTCATTCGTTATATCGAAAATCCGTTTTTATATGATTTTAGTGTGAACATGTCGAAACAATCAATTATTTCCCCTAAAGACCACTCAAAATCTCAAAAAACCGGGTTTCTTTCATTCATTATGTCGAAAATCGGATTCTGATATCAAGGTGGTACTCTAATTGTCTGAAACTCGTTCTAGATGAGTTTTTCTGTCTCCGAGTCGAATTATTTTATTAATTGTGTAATTAGCACACTGTTAATAATATAATTTGACTCGGAAACAGAAAAATTCATTTAAAACGAGTTTCAGACAATAAGAATATCACTGTTGGAATCAGATTCCGATTTTCGACATAAAGAATTTTTTTTTAACCAGATTTTTGAGATTTTGAATGGTCTTTAGGGGAAATTATTGGTTTTTTCGACATTTTTACACTAAAAGTCATACAAAAACGGATTTTCGACATTATTTTTCTGGGTTTCCAGTGATTTGCATGAGAAAATAGTGTTATCAGGAATTTTTTCGATTATTCTATGATTTTCAAGCAATTTCGTCGAGTTTTGATAATACGAGTGTAAAAAATCTCCGTTTTTTCGGCATTTTCACACTAAAAATCATATAAAAACAGATTTTCGACATTATTTTTCTGGATTTTCAGTGATTTTCATGAGAAAATAGTGTTATTTCTCTGGATTTTCAGTAATTGCTTTTTGAATATTATAAATTATTACATAAAAGCCTCTGCTGGAAACGCTAGCGACGTTCCGCCGACACGAAAACACATCCACGGACGTCGTCGTTGTCCACGATACGGATCGTCGTCGTACTTCGCCGAGCCGATTTGATGGGGGAGGCGTCGGCCACCGACCTCGCGAAGAGGTTCCGGTTTCATTTGTGGATGATTTTGGTGTTGTTTTGAGATGTTTCAGTTGGATTCTGGAAGAAAAATCATATTTTATCATTTTTTTTAGAGGAAAAGAGAGGGAAGAAGGGGTTTTTAAAGCGGAAAATCAACTTTTGAGATGAAAATATTGGTTTTTCCATGAAAACTAGAGTTTTGACTGTCGGAATCGCGGCTCGACTAGGATAGAGTCACTTTTATAGCAAAAACGTTGTTTTCTGTCAAAAATTAAAATGTATTTTGGTTCGAAAAAATCAGTTTTTAATCTGGAATACGAATTTGGCCGCCAGAAAAATCTCGGTACAAAAATTAACAATTTCATATTGATTTTGGAAGAAAATAAACCGTTTTTCAGTTTTTATCTGGAAAAACAAAGTTTTGGGCTGAAAAACAAACTTTTTTTTTAAATTTTCGGTCAAGAAATCGAATTTTCCACTAATTTTCAAGAGATTTTTACGAATATTTATTTCTGGTTTTTGATCCCAAAAACTATTATTTTCGCTAGAAATACTCTCAAAAACCTGCAAAAAAGGTTTTTTTTCAGATGGAAAATTCAGCTCAAAAATTTCGGATTTCGCATTTTCCACTAGATTTGCAGATTTTAAATGAAAATTTTCGGTGATTTTCACGAATAATTCAGGTTTTTGAACTTAAAACTGTCATTTTCGCTTGAAATAGTCTTAAAAATCTGCAAAAAAGTGTAATTTTTATATGGGAATTTGAAAAAAATTATATTTTGACAAGAATAAACAACTGGAAAATATTATTTTCACGATTTTAGCTGAAAAAACTGAAAAATGTGGATTCCAACACAAAGAAACCGCTCGAAAACTGAAAAATGAGCAATAAAACTGGCGGTCTGTTACAGTAACCCGCATTTCGCTGCGAGACTCAAACACATGGATATTCGAATGTTCCTTTGAATTTAGTAGGGTTTTTTCGAATTTTTAGTGAAAAATCTTATAAAAATGTGTGAAATAAGTACAAACAATAACAGTGCATGGCCTAAAATCGAATTCACCAAAAAAAAAGATTGTTTTTCCTCACCTGCAGACGTATTTTCACTTTTTTCCGGCCTCTCATATCTCGGTCCCTGTCAGCATATAGCTAATGATCGCGGAAATTAAATTATTTTTTCAGCGATTTTCAACATATTCGGTTTGGTGACCTCTTGGTTTCTCTGTTAGCGACTTTAACCTATCAGAACTCGTTAGGAATCGCTTATACAAGAAAATGGTCAACTACAAAAATGAAGAGCTTAATTTGTTTTATAAAGTCAACATAGAACCATATTTTTCAAATCCGAGTATTATGAATTCATTTTTATCTGTGCATGGGAGGACCGCGCCGCACTCGCGCGGCGGCCACGCCCATTTCTTGCGGCAGTGTTCAAAAATGGAACGCAGCGTTAAAATGGGAGTGGGCGTGGCCGCCGCGCGAGTGCGGCGCGGTCTTCCCATGCACAGATAAAATTGAATTCATAATATACAAAATAAAAAGCTTTCAAAATTCGGAACATCTTCCTCAAAAGACAAGAAATGACAAGCCGAGTCGAAGAGTGCCCCACTGGGGGAGATCTTTGGTCCAACTATTTTAAAATTATGTTCATTGTATAGAGTAAGCCTTAAGCTACATTTTTGTAGTTGATATCTTTTTTGTGCGAGCCATCCCTAGAGGGATACAGTAGGTGAAAGTTCCCACTCACCCAATCTATCATATCCATAGAAAACTCCTCTAACAATCGGCCTATAGTCACCCGGTGTGGAGTGAGAGAGAGAGAGAACACGTGCGCACACCAGAAACCGTATGCTGAAGGGTCAGGTCTCCTTTTGCAATCATTGATTTTTCTTGTGTTGCCCTTTACTCGCAATGGAAGTGTTTGAGAATACACTGCCCCTAATGCCTAGTACTTTTCCTCTAAGAAAACTACCGTTTGTACCCTTGAAACATGTAATTCAGGTCATGGAGATCTGCGATATGTAAGTTTTCCTCTAATTTAACATAACAAAGTGCCAAATTTATGTTTTCCAGATTGAAAACTGCAACCACCTCGAAATATATGGAAGCCATTATAAAATCTTTATGCATTCGAGTCGAGGGGATGAAAATTGGTTTCAACGGGGAAAAAACTGTTATTTTCTTACATAATCCAAGTTTGATCGTTTGCTGTGGAAACAACACTATAGTACTTGACAAAAGAGAAAAAGTATTGAAAAAGGATTTGAAACCATGGTGAGTGTTTTGAAATTTTTTGAATCAAGTCCTTGTCCGTAAGTACACTTCAAGATAAGCAATTAGGGAAAGGTATACACTCAAAACAAATTATTTTCAGGTTTTCCGAAACTTCATCAATCCTCGAAAATACACGTCAAGTATTCCTCCGAATTTGCGATTTGTTCCAGTGTGGTCCATTCGGATTGAGTATTGTCGCGGGAGGCGTGAACCCGACCACCAAAGAGATATTGGAAATCCCTGAATTTAGAAACTTCAAAGACTTAAATTTGACTGGTATAGGGTTCACAAAGAAGGAATTGGATGATGTAATGGATTTCGAGAGAGAAGATCAAAATTTACACATTGGTGTAGGAAAAATTCCATTTACCTACAGTCATCCAAATGTATGTTTTAAATATTCTTCAGCTTACTAGAGTTGAACGGAATTATAATTAAATACTCCTAAAATGCCGAATTTCACAGAAAACAGAATTCGGTCATCTTAAATTCAAAGTTTTATGAGAAATTGTTAGAGTCACCGCGTCATAACCCAGTCCTTTGTGCTATCAGTTCCCTGACAGATTTTACAATTTTATTTGAGTTTTAGACTTCGTTTCCAAACCAAGATAAATAACACATTCTTTTTTGCCAAACTCGAGCTGTTTGTGCATGTTCCTGTACTCAAAACAAGCGGAAAAGGTGCAAGTTCTGTTTTAGAAAATTCAAAACATTCCAAAGTCCGCAAACACCCAGTAATCTTTTTTTTCTCGACAGGTCTTCAAGTACACCAAAGTCCATTACTGGGATGCTTGTTGGGTTCGTCTTGAACACCTTCTGACGATCAAAGACAAGTTTAAGATTACACTCGGACTCCACGGCTTACCTCTCACTGATATCAATAAATTCCTCAAGTTCTG
This sequence comes from Caenorhabditis remanei, assembly GCF_010183535.1. Lineage (NCBI taxonomy): Eukaryota > Metazoa > Nematoda > Chromadorea > Rhabditida > Rhabditidae > Caenorhabditis > Caenorhabditis remanei. Next base: position 546,876 of record NC_071329.1, read on the forward strand.
GGTGAACGCAGAGTATGATTTGTTCAAATATATGCAAATTTATAATGAAAATAGACAGCATATTTGTATCAAAACTTTGTTCGACGGACTCGATGTATTGCATGTATATCGACTCGGACAATGGCGCAATCTAATGTAAGTTGGACTATAAACGGAACTGTTCAGATGACGATATAAGTTTTGAGACAATTGAACCATTTTCAGTAAACATCTGAAAATTGAACAACTTTGATGTCATGTAATTGTGTACGTTCCCGTTCAAAATTGTTGAATTTGTATTAGTTGTATAGAGCATAGAGTAGCGCAAAGTTGCGGACGGTCTAAAGTATCTCAACGAAGTCGTTACTTCTCGTTACAGTATCTTCCTAGGGACCGCCCGTACAAAAAAGTTGTCAACTAGGGAAATGAAGCTCTAAACATGATCTACACAATCAATCAAAAATTGGCAATGTTGGTCAAGAACTCACATAATTACATGACATCAAATTTGACATGCTCTTTTTTACTTATATATTGAACTTTCAGCGCAGTGAAATCACCGGAAACTCGAAAAAGACAGATACTCAGCGTGAATTGGTCGGAGGAGCGTACTTATATGAGTGCCTGGGATATCAATGAAAGAGTTCAAGTAATGGGACAAGATGATGAACCGTATGCTCCAGAATTCGAAATTCTGAAAATGTTAGAACGGAGAAGAGCTTTGAAGATGGAATTGGATACAGTGGAAGAGGATGAGATAAGAAAACAAGAACTAACTGTAGCGATCGATCAGATAACGACTGGAATTACTCTGAAAGGTGTAGTATTTAGAAACGAACGGCCTACTCTCTTTCGATAATTATTGGTATTCATGTTAGCTCAACATAGTTCTTACAACTGCGTTCCACTGAAATTCCCCTGAAAAGTGCCTATTTTTCTCTGAGTCTCTCAATTTCGCACGCAATTTTCTTCGGTTTCGGTAGAGCGCGGTTGTAAGAGGCGTGTCGTGCTAATATGGCAAACTGAACCACAATCCTGGTCTAGAATATGTCAATTTGGGCATTCTGATATTTCCCCACAAAAATGACGCTATTTGACACAGGTGGAAACGAGTACTACCGTAATATTTTGTAGAGAAATTTCGAAATTTACTGACTTTTTTGATTGAGGGAAGAAAATTAATCATCGCCGAAAAATTGATGATGAAATTAGATTAAAAACAATGAAATTCAACAAATTTTCAAGGCCCGGCCCGGCTTCAAAAGGTATTACCAAATTTTTTGAGTTTTTCAAAAACTTTACATTAAAAATCTCAATTTTTTGATGCATAACTAACTTTTGATTGAATTCTGAAGTATCAATTTTTGGCGGGAAATTTTTCGTCATGGCCCGGCGCGTTGCAAGTATGAATACAATGCATATAGATCTCCCAAAATATTACGGTAGCACTCGTTTCCAGCTGTGCCAAATGACGTCATTTTCACGGTGAATTATCACGATGGCCGAGTTGACGTATTCCAAGGCAGGACTTTCTTTTTATCAAATTCTCATAATCACTGTGCAAAACATAAAACTAGCATTCAATGGCTGCTCTCTCTCGTAAGCTCAAAACAGGCCTACCTTTGAACCGACCCCCACCCCTTCTTTCTTTTTTCCTTCCCCCCCCCCTTAACTTGTTTCCTTTCCAGCTTGTACTTTTCTATCCTTTTGTTATTCCTTTTTCCCCAACACCTGCATACAAACAAAGATCCCTCGTATAAAGTATATGTTTTCCGAAATTCTGATGACACCAGTTTTTCCCTCAAAACAGCAGGGGGTCCTCCGTCATTCGGCAACAATTTTTCAATCAATCACTGATTGTATGTTGTATCTTCTTGTTACAAGTGTCGGTAGATCGTTTTTTGTTAAAATGTGTTGTTTTCGACTCGATAATTTCAATTTCGAGCGGACAAATTTTAGGGATTTGCGGACTGAAATGTCTGAAATATGACTCGAAAAGAGACAAGACAGACGGATTGACAGACAGACACACAGACAGAGAAGAACATAATTTTCTGATGATTTTGAACTCGAAAATGGCAATTTATCGGGATTTTCAGACTGAAAGGTCTGAAATTTGACGCGGAATCAGGCATTTGGAATCCCAGTTTGACAAACAGACGGTCCAACTATTTTAAAATTATGTTTATTGTATAGAGCAAGCCTTCAGCTACATTTTTGTAGTTGATCTCTTGTTTGGACAGGCGGTCGCTAGAGAGATACAGTAGGTGAAAGTTCCCACTCACCCAATCTATCATATCCATAGAGAACTCCTCTAACAATCGGCCTATAGTCGGCCAGTGTCGAGCGAGAGAAAGAAGACGTGCGCACACCCGAAACCGAGTGCTGAGGGGTCAGGTCTCCCTTTGCAATCCCGTCTCATTGATTTTTCTTGTGTTGCCCTTTATTCGCAATGGAAGTGTTGGAGAATACAATGCCCCTAATGCCTAGTACTTTTCCTCTAAGAAAACTACCGTTTGTACCTTTGAAACATGTAATTCAGGTCATGGAGATGGGCGATATGTAAGTTTTCCTCTAAATTAGCATAACAAAGTATCAAATTTATGTTTTCCAGATTAAAAACTGCAACCACCTCAAAATATATGGAAGCCATTATAAAATCTTTATGCATTCGAGTCAAAGGGATGAGGATTGGTTTCAACGGGGAAAGAACTGTTATTTTCTTTCATAATCCAAGTTTGATTGTTTGCTGTGGAAACAACACTATAGTACTTGACAAAAGAGAAAAAGTATTGAAAAAGGATTTGAAACCATGGTGAGTGTTTTGAAATTTTTTGAATCAAGTCCTTGTACACTTAAAGAGAAGCAACTAGGGAAAGATATATACTCTCAAAAAACATTATTTTCAGGTTTTCCGAAACGTTGTCAATCCTCGAAAATACACGTCAAGTATTCCTCCGAATTCGCGATTTGTTCCAGTGTGGTCCATTCGGATTGAGTATTGTCGCGGGAGGCGTGAACCCGACCACCAAAGAGATATTGGAAATCCCTGAATTCAGAAACTTCAAAGACTTAACTTTGGCTGGTATATGGTTCACAAAGGAAGAATTGGATGATGTAATGGATTTCGAGAGAGAAGATCAAAATTTACACATTGGTTCAGGAAACATTCCAATGACCTACAGTCATCCAAATGTATGTTTTAAATATTCTTCAGCTTACTAGAGTTGAACGGAATTATAATTAAATACTCCTAAAATGCCGAATTTCACAGAAAACAGAATTCGGTCCACTAGATTCAAAAATAATAAACGAAATATCTTAAATTCAAAGTTTTATGAGAAATTGTTAGAGTCACCGCGTCATAACCCAGTCCTTTGTGCTATCAGTTCCCTGACAGATTTTACAATTTTATTTGAGTTTTAGACTTCGTTTCCAAACCAAGATAAATAACACATTCTTTTTTGCCAAACTCGAGCTGTTTGTGCATGTTCCTGTACTCAAAACAAGCGGAAAAGGTGCGAGTTCTGTTTTAGAAAATTCAAAACATTCCAAAGTCCGCAAACACCCAGTAATCTTTTTTTTCTCGACAGGTCTTTAAGTACACCAAAGTCCATTACTGGGATGCTTGTTGGGTTCGTCTTGAACATCTTCTGACGATCAAAGACAAGTTTAAGATTACACTCGGACTCCACGGCTTACCTCTTACTGATATCAATAAATTCATCAAGTTCTGGGTGAACGCAGAGTATGATTTGTTCAAATATATGCAAATTTATAATGAAAATAGACAGCATATTTGTATCAAAACTTTGTTCGACGGACTCGATGTATTGCATGTATATAAACTCGGACAATGGCGCAATCTAATGTAAGTTATACTATAGGAACTGTTCAGATGACGATATAAGTTTTGAAACAATTGAACCATTTTCAGTAAATATCTGAAAATTGAAAACTTTGATGTCATGTAATTGTGTACGTTCCCGTTCAAAATTGTTGAATTTGTATTAGTTGAATAGAGCATAGAGTAGCGCAAAGTTGCGAACCGCCTAAAGTATCTCAACGAAATCGTTACGTCTCGTTACAGTATCTCCCTAGGGACCGCCCGTAAAAAAAGTTGTCAACTATGAAAATGAAGCTCTAAACATGATCTACACAATCAATCAAAAATTGGCAATGTTGGTCAAGAACTCACATAATTACATGACATCAAATTTGACATGCTCTTTTTCACTTATATATTGAACTTTCAGCGCAGTGAAATCACCGGAAACTCGAAAAAGACAGATACTCAGCGTAAATTGGTCGGAGGAGCGTATTTATATGAGTACCTGGGATATCCATGAAAGAGTTAGAGTGATAGGACAAGATGATGAACCGTATGCTCCAGAATTCGAAATTCTGAAAATGTTAGAACGGAGAAGAGCTTTGAAGATGGAATTGGATACAGTGGGAGAGGATGAGATGAGAAAACAAGAACTAACTGTAGCGATCGATCAGATAACGACTGGAATCACCCTGAAAGGTGTAGTATTTAGAAACGAGCGGCCTACTCTCTTTCGATAATTATTGTTGCACATGTTAGCTCAACATAGTTCTTACAACTGCGTTCCACCGAAATTCCCCTGAAAAGTGTCTCTTTTTCTCTGAGTCTCTCAATTTCGCACGCAATTTTCTTCGGTTTCGGTAGAGCGCGGTTGTAAGAGGCGTGTCGTGCTAATATGGCAAACTGATCCGCAATCCTGGTCTAGAATATTTCAATTTGGGCATTCTGATGTTTCCCCACAAAAATGACACCATTTGACACAGGTGGAAACGAGTACTACCGTAATATTTTGTAGGAAAATTTCGAAATGTGCTGACTTTTTTTGATTGAGGGAAGAAAAGTAATCAGCGCTGGCAATTGATAAAAATTGTTGATGAAATTAGCTTAAAAACAATAAAATTCAATAATATCATACTTGCAAATTTTCAAGGCCCGGCTTCAAAAGGTACCTACCGTAAAAACTGTAATAGAAGCACCCCTTTATTTGAGGCGCACCTAAAAAAGCGGTTTGAATAATAGTGGCGCACCCTCTAATAGAGGCGCCCTCTTAATACGTTTCGAATATTTTTTTCTGGTTTTCAGTCATTCTTTTTCAAAGTTCGTGAAATAACACAACTAAAGCCCAACTTTTTCGTTCAAAGTACAGCAAATTTGAGGATTTTCGTGTAATTTTGTCCGAGAAAGTGTTAGTTTGGTTGAAAATTATTCACATAAAAGTTGGAAAAATAATCGAACGAACAGGTTGAAAAATAGAGGCGCACCCTCTATTAGAAGCGCCTCTGTAATAGAGGCGCATCTGCAAACGGGGGTTGAAAAATAGAGGCGCATGCGCTTCTATTACAGTTTTTACGGTAATTTTTTACCAAATTTTTTGAGTTTTTCAAAAACTTTACATTAAAAATCTCAATTTTTTGATGCATAACTAGCTTTTGAATGAATTCTGAAGTATCAATTTTCGCCGGGAAAATTTTTGTCTTTGCCCGGCCCGTTGCAAGTATGAATACAATGCATATAGACCTTCCAAAATATTACGGTAGCACTCGTTTCCAGCTGTGCCAAATGACGTCATTTTCACGGTGAATTATCACGATGGCCGAGTTGACGTATTCCAAGGCAGGACTTTCTTTTATTCAAATTCTCATAATCACTGTGCGAAACATAATTCTAGCATTCAATGGCTGCTCTCTCTCGTAAGCTCAAAACAGGCCTACCTTTGAACCGACCCCCCCCCCCCCCCTTAACTTGTTTCCTTTCCAGCTTGTACTTTTCTATCCTTTTGTTATTCCTTTTTCCCCAGCACCTGCATACAAACAAAGATCCCTCGTATAAAGTATATGTTTTCCGAAATTCTGATGACACCAGTTTTTCCCTCAAAACAGCAGGGGGTCCTCCGTCTTTCGGCAACAATTTTCAATCAATCACTGCTTGTTCATATGTTCATGTTGTGTCTTCTTCTTGTTACAATTGTCGGTTGAATCAAAAAGAAAAAGGTTAGTTGAGTAGTGTTGGAATTTATTATTAAGGGCTTCGTAATTATTATAATTATAATTAAAACAAAAAAAAACAATCTTATCGACGACTCCTCGACATCAGACTCAACGCTGACATTCGACCAGTTCCCGGGTTCAACTGATCCGGGTTTTGTCTGAAAAAAATTTTCAGAAATTCCAGAATGTTCTGTTTCCACTCACTTTGTAAACTCCCTCATCGCTCTCTGCATATTCGGGAAACCAATATTATACTGGTTGGGAATAACATTGACACCAGCAAATGGTACTTCGATAGTCGTTCCTCCGGCCACTTTTCCTTCCGGCCAATCGACGAGTACTGTATTCGTTCCACGAAAGAAGGAGACTCCGTGATCACGCGGACGGTCGAATGTTCGATGTGTGGCTGGAAATATTCAGAAATATTCAGATGTGGTGAAATGGCTGTGGTGTCGTAAACTTTGAGCCGCTGTATCTCAAAAGTGGGCGGAGCTAGCAAAAAATGTCAATTTTGGAAATATAGCCCTTGAAATTTTCTATATTTTGTTAGTAAGAATTTTTTACATAGCTCTTCAACTTCCGTCGTTTCAAAGCTAGCAAAGAGAAAACAGTCGTTTCTCTGCGTCCCTCCAAAACATCAAACGGTTGTTTCTGAAAGCTGGGAGGAGCTAGAAAAAAATTTCCAACTGGTGAAATGTACAGAATTTTAAGGACTACATTTCTATAGTTGACAACTTTTAGGTAGCTCCGCCCATTTTTGGGATATTTTGTCTTGTACCCAATTTTTTTTAATGCGAATTTTGCCAAGAAATTTGGCAATATTTGGAAGGCTGTCACATCGCTGGTAATGGGCAAATTGTTTCAAAATTTATTTCATTGTATAGAACACGTCTGGAGCTTTATTTTTGTAGTTGACAACTTTTTCGCACGGGCGGTCCCCAGAGAGATAGAGTAGCGCAAAGTGGAGGGCTGCACAATCTACCTAGAAACTGTCACCACGCGCATTGCTTTGCGCTACCGTAATTCTTTAGGGACCGCCCGTAGCAAAATGTTGTAAACTTTAAAAATGAAGCTCTTGATATGCTCCACACACTCAACACAATTTCCTACTCACCCAATCCATCATATCCATAGAAAACTCCTCTAACAATCGGCGGTGGTGCCATATCCCTATAGTCCGCCGGTGTGTAGTCCTGACGTGGCTTCCACACGAATCGACACTTCGCCGCCCATCTCTGACAGTTATTGTATGCAGGTGCACGGGTTCCCGGGTAGCACTCGTAGTTCATCATCCATTGGAGGTGAAGACACTCACAAGCGTTGACGCATCTGGAAACAGAATCCTGAGGGATCCCGTCAAACTTCTTTTTTTGAAAACTTACACCGGATCCGTCTCCTTACAATGTGAGTAACATGTCGACATCGCCTTGATTGTTGCTTTCGGCACCCCGGCGCCTTCCCAGAATTTGGTTTGGCGGCGGATCTAAATTTGTTCTTTGTTTAGTTATTTCCGGGGATAACTCACGTGATTAATTGATGGGTAGACTCGATCCGAGCAATAAGTACGGTAGCGTTCACAAATGATACGCACTTCTTCATTATACGTGGCAATATTGGAGGAGCGACAGTAGTATCTGGACAGGTACGTAACTTTATGTGGTATGGGCGTGTATGAAAAAGTTGTCATCAACTACAAAAACGTTCAATATGTACAGTACTGACCATAAAGAATGCGACACTTGCAGTTTTTAGTGGAAATGGTCAACTTCGTCAGTGTGACACGGCCTACCGGAGAGTCTCACAATATTGATTGTCTATGGCTCAGAAATCGTACTATTTTGCACTTAAATGAGACGATTTGAGGGAGAAATTACATTGTCAATATGTAACTTGCTAGGGAGTACCCGAACAAAAAAGTGATAAACTACAAAAATGAAGATCTTGATTTATTCTATAACATCGTCAGCTACAGTAGCACCTCCGCCTGCCTATCTACCTCTCTGTATAACCCGATGTCCTCTACCTACCTATAATGATTCACAAATCGTTTGCACTGCTCTGACAACGTTGTCACTTGCTTCGTATCCTTCTCCAACTCCTCCAACGGGATATCGAATGGTTCCAAATCACCGCCAAGGACAGTTGCAGATAGCGTGGGGTCTGAATCGACTTAGTGCAAAAAAGTTGTCAAAATAAAGACATACCTTGCGCTCCGCCTATCCTTCCCGAAAATATGGTAAAAGTTGCTAAAAATAAGAAATTGGCTATCCGCAGCCTAGCCATTTGGAAAATAATGAAGAAATGATAAGAAAGGAAACGGATTGGATAAGAAATGATAAGAAGGTATTGAATAACAAACGGGATTTTCAAGAATTTAGAGATGATGACGAGGGAGACCACGAGAATCTGGATTTTTAAATGAAACGGTAGGGAGGGAGAGGTGTAACAAAAAAACGGGAATACGATGTCGTTTTGAAAAAAAAAAGAGAACATTGGGAACAACAATGATAAGGATGATAATGGCTATAGGTCTACAGTTCCCGAGAATCTTCAAAATCAAAGAAACTAATTAAGCATAACTACTGGAGACTTATATGATTAGACGCATATGTTCTATGGTTCTTACTGTAGGACTAGGTTTCCGAGGTCTGGTTTTCTTGGCCAGCAACTATTCCCTTAATATAAAAAAAAAGAAGTTTAAAGCATAATATCTCGACTGGCTTTAAAGATACATAATTTTTCAACTGATGAAATGTTCTATAAGTATTGAACTACAATTTGCCAATTGATAATTTTTTGATATCTATATTGGAAACCGACACCTCTTTTACAGGTTTTACGGGAAACCCCTAAATTTAATTTTATTTTATTTATTTATTGACTGGAAATATAAATCATAAAGATATACAAGAATTGTTTGCCCGGATGTCGGGACATTTGTAAATCCGTCACCGTACATCAGGTTGTCATCTGTTCTTATTTTTACCTAACTGTACTGTAACCCTGAAACAATGGTATCGATATGAAAATTATCCTTTTATTCAGACTGAATAAAATTTTGAATTGTGCCCTAACATTCTTATTTTGATACGCCGCCCACATCGGTCACAAAAATGTTTGGTCAGCCTGACATCCCCATAGTCCGGGCAACACTTTTTCGACAGTTAGGACTTAAAGGAAGAGTATTTCCGTGTAGTCCCAATTTTCGGAATTTTCGGGCACCGATCCCCTCTACAACTTCCCCATGCTCCTTATTTCAATATCACAAGCAATTCTTCTCAATTAACATCTCCTTCTTCTTGCCTCATTTTCTCAACATATGTGCATCATAAACTTCATCCATCTTTTCACTTTCCCCCCTTCTACGGGGAGGGGGGCAATTAAAATGACAAGGGGGGTCTAAGCCCCCTTGTCAAGAAGAAGAAGAACAAGCAACAATATGCTGCTCATGGATGAGTTTACGACCTTGTTGAAAGAGGAGAGGAAAATGAAATTGGTTTCTTCAGGAGGAAGAAGACGTAGTAGTAGTTGTAGACACATGTTCTTCCAATTGACTGCGTATACTGATGTAATGAGTCAAGAAGAGAAGTTGTTATGAGTTGTATTGACTTAATTATGACTTAATTAGGGGCGTAGAAAACGCAATATTAAAAAGTTAGGCTATCCGTCATGTTCTTGAGATCATTGAGGAAGAAGTTGATTGCCATACAAACCAAATTTTTGAAAATTTGTTATGTTTTTATGCGACCAAAGTTGGCGCGTTCTGAATTATTTCTGGTCATTTTCTACCGATTTTAAGAGATTTTGAACTAATTTTGACCATTTTGGATAATTTTCAGCCAATTTTTGACGATTTTGAAGAAATCCGTTTTGTTTTAACTGATTTTGAAGCTAAATTCGTTTTTTTTAATAATTTCCAGCTAATTAAAGCGCTTTTTGACCGATTTTCTATCATTTTCAGAAAAAAAGATTATATCAATCGAATTTTGGCTTATTCGGAATAAATAAAACCAAAAATTTGATTTCAATCATTTTCAGCCAGTTTCAGACGATTTTGAATATTTTCTGAGCCGTTTTTGACCAGTTTTCATGGTCTTGTGAAATCTACAGTACCGTGCAGTAAGATATTCAATTTAGGCTTTTTTCTGTAAAGAATGACCAACTTAGAGAGGGTGTTACGGTATCACTGATTGTCAAACAAAGTAAATTATGTATAAACCATACAAAACAAAGGAAGAGCTTCTTTTTTGTAGTTGACGACTTTTTTGTACGGACACTCCCTAAAGAGTTATGGTGGTTTTAATGGGCACCACTATTTCCCCTAACTTGACACCTCGTTCTCCCTCATTCCTCAAATCCATTGCTTACTTAGCACATATTATACCCCTTTCCAATTTAATGTGATTGTTTCTCCCCCTGCCAATTTCCCATTATTTTCTCCGTTTCGAATTGGAATTGATTCCAATTCCAAAGAGAGGAGGAGACAAAACTAATATGTATACTCTTTCTTTTCTTGTTTTTCAGGAAAAGAAAAACAATGGCTTCCTACCGTAATCCCCCCTCACGTATGCAATTTAATTTGTTTTACAAAAAGAGAGTAAGCTTGAGTCACATTCTCAAGATTAAAAACAATTGTTTTTCTTTGCCTTTCATTAGGTACCCCCTAGGTTTGTTACCGTAATCCACTGAAAAAAGTAAAAAGTAAAAAAGTAATTGTTTACGTACGAAGAATATGAGAACGGCTTGTTTTTTGGGAGGACAAACTGGTGGGCCTGTCAATCTGCCCGGATGTCCCATGCTGGAAATTTCGAGCTTCTCGATACAAAAGGTGACGTAAATAGCGGGAAATCGCTTAAAATCTTGAAATTGCAGATAAACACCTGGACATCTGTGCATTCTTCCCTGCAGATTCTGAATCCAATTGAAAACCCCAAAAACGCGTTTAGTGGGCGCGGCTTAACCTCAAAAGCAAAAACTCAACACATTTGAAAAATCTCGAAATCGCAAATTTTTAAGGTCATTTTTCGTGGTCTTCTGGATCCGATGCCTCAACAATTATGGGCCCTTGGACACACAGAAATACGAAGCCAATTTTGAGAGTTCGGTGAGCTACAGACATCTGGGCGACAGGACACACATACAGACAAAAAGACGCCGAAAAATAATATCCGAAAACTCGTCCTAAAAGTCCTAAACAAGAGTCTTTGATTCTGACACCAAAAATATCTCAAACACCTTTTTCAGCATAATTAGTAAATTTTTATCAGAAAAAAACTAACTAAAACAAACAAGTTATGGCTTAGATACGCCATTGCGTACAGGAGCTTTTGGAGCAAAAAGTCCAACTGCACTTTTTGAAAATTACAATTCAAAAGAGCGGATTTGGAACGATCGGGGTAGAAATTTATAGAGAGTTCTCAACGCATACGGAAAGTCGATTCCCTTGTCAATGTTTTGAGTCATCCGAATAGCTGGACACCCCTGACCCCCAACTATCTTGTTAACTCTATCACCCTCTCTCTACAGTATACCGATTCGGCAAAAAGAAAACCGATTGACAAAAAAGTTTCTTGTTTATGATGTCCTCAAAAGGAACACCGCCGCGCCCGCCTCACGGTCAAAAACTGGTGGCAAACACAAGACAGTGCGGATGTTACAAAATGATGAGACTTGTTAACTGTTCCCCCTTTTCCTCTAAATCAATGGAGCCTTCACTAATCGTATTTCTTAATACGGGGCACACGGGCGGCGCCGACACGTCTGCAGTCAACCGTGCGGCGCTTTGATCTTTGCGGCACCACAGTGCCACAGGAGAGGGATTTGGCGCGCAGTGGAGGGGGGAGGTGTCCGTTTTGATGGACAGGACGGGCAAAAACGAAGGAAGGAGGGGGGAAACCGTTTTTGATTAACTGGTCAGTGAAATGGATGGCATTGTGATGGTGTTGTGGTTGTGGTTTTTCTGGTTTTGTTGGTGGTGGTGGTGGCCTCCATTTTTAGGACCGTTTTTCTTCTTAGTGGACTTTTTGGGGTCCATTTTTAGGTATCTAAGTTTTAGAAGAGTTTTAAGTTAAGATTGAGAAATGTAGTTAGTTTTAGAAGGAACTGATACACAGATGACTGATTAGATAACGGCTGAGCGGAATTCCGCCTCCTGCCATTCTAAAACCCGAATTTCGCTCAACTCTGATTTTGTTGGCTTAGATTTTCTTTCTTATTTAGATTTTACTCAATAATGATGACATGGTTTGTATCCCAAAAGCTACCGGCTGGACATGTTAACTGTGTAAATTTATCTAATTTTTTTCATTTTCGAAAACAACTAAACTTTCCGAATTTTATAGGTTAGGTAATTGTTCTCGAAAAACTGTTTTCATTGGTTAAAAATAATATTGACAAATCCAAGCATACACATTGTCAATCAAAAATTTAGATCGATGATTACTTTTAATTAAGACGAAACTACTCAATTTTCAAAAAAAAAAAAGAAATTTCTGAAGCCGCTCTACTCCCAATTATCATCACTGCGTAGTTATCCTTTTAGTAAGACTTATACGACATCCGGACAAACAGGAATTCCTGAATTTTCCGATTTAGATAACTGACAAAATGCACTGCAGCACCTTCGAGCACACTATTAGCCAATTTGGAATTTCATGTGAGAAAGCTGAAAGTTTGAGAGCTCATACCTCGGCTCGCAGAGACATTTACCCGATTTTGACTGCAGAAATGGACTCAACTTAGTCGAAAGTACTTGTGACCATATTTTTTATCCCTTGTGAGAATGTAGCAGACACCTAGGCTCCTGTCATGCAGGATTTACAAAGATTTTCTAAGCCTTAGACCCCTTCTGACATCCGGACATCCCTACCCGATACCCTTCCCACTATACCTTTTTCTTCTCTCAATTAGCCTAATATATATGTAATAATCACCCCCTTCTTGAACCTTTTTTCGATCCCCCTCCCATCTGAAGGTATACGGTAGCAGTAGTATCATTCATTCCAAAACGTTTTATAATATTAGGTGAGAGACAGAGTAGTTATCTATTATTATAATAAAATTCCACATTCATTAAATGGTGCTGAGAAAGGGCGGTGGTGTACTTGAATTTAATAGAAACTTTACGGAATTTATGATCTGGTCTTGACACCAAAAAAATCGAGAAAAAAACAGAGGTGGTGGCGTCTAGAATTGGTTAATAATATAGAGGGTGACGATGAAGAAAAAGAAATAGAGAGGAGGAAAAGGAAGACAATAGGAGGAGGGCTAGTACTAACTACTAGTTGACTAAGAATTAGAAAAAAATATGAGCGTAAAACTTTTTTGAACTTTTTGTGAGAGTTGTCTAGTCTAGCTCTCAAAACCGGGAGAGCTTCGTTTATTGAACATCTGAAGCATACAGACAAACAGACAGAAAAAAAGAAGCTAGACTTCAACCACCACAATTACAGTACCGCTTAAAAGTACATATATGAAGATTTGGTTTTTTCAATTTAAAACGCCAAACTTTGAGATTGTGTCACGGTAATACTTATTGTACCATCAAGTACATTTTAAGTGGATCATACAAATCAAAGGTAGAACTCCATTTTTGTAGTTGACAACTTTTTTGTACGGACACTCACTAGAGAGTTATGGTCTTTTTAAAGGGACGGCTCAAAAATCGCACTATTTTGCACTGAAAAGAGTCGATTTGAGGGAGAAATTACTTTGACGATATGTAACTTGCTTGGGAGTGTTCGTAGAAAAAAGTTGTCAATTACCATGATACAATCTCAAAGTTTGGCGTTTTCAACTGAAAAAGGCACAAAATTGTTGGGCACCCAAGAAAACAGACATACATCTTAACATCCGGACTTATAGGGTTATAGGTAAAAAGTTTGGAACTCTTAAATCTGGAAGAAATTGGTTAGCTTATTTGTATTTCTCAAAAACAGGTGTTTTTAGATTGTTTGACATCATGTCCTAGTTTTCGAACTCCCTGGCCTAGCTTTCTCAATTTAAAATTATTGTTTTTTCAGCATAAGCTATAGATAACATTATGATGCTTGTTTTTGTAGTTTACCACTTTTTGATATCTCTTCAGGCTATTGAGAGTATTTTGTTTAAACTTGATCTGCTGATTCACCTGAGAGAGTTAGTGATACAAAATTTGGTAGCCTGAGATCCTATTGTTTGTTTTAACACATATTAGCAGGGCAAACTTCTTGCCACCGCGCTCTAGCGAAACTGAAGAAAATTGTGTGCGAAATTGAGAGAATCAGAGAAAAATATACATTTTTCAAGGGGATTTCGGTGGAGCGCAGTTGTAAGAACTGTGGCGAGCTAACACAGGCAAACCGCTCCGGATGAAATTTGGTCCAAACGCGGATGAACACTCGGCGTCAAAACGATACCAAAAAAGACATCAAATTTGGTCCTAATTTGGACCAATTTTAATCCTCTGCGGTCGGCAGCGGAAAATTTGGGCAGGGGTTCCCCGGATCAGAATTTTCTGGTTCTTTCTAATTGTGAATAGTTAACAAGCAACAAACAATTGTATAAAAGTACATCAATATTTATTTTATTCAAACTTAAGAAAAAACTTAGAAAAAATTTGGAAAACTCAGTGGAAAAAATGGAAAAATCGAATATTTGGCGATTTGTTTTTGATTTTGCTTCTTGATCTGGTTCCGGGGCGCCATTTATGGGTCGACGACGATCTAAAAAATGATTTTTAGTTATTATCGGTGATACTCTTTAGTTGAAATCTTTCTGCACAAATCTTGTTGAAAATAATTTTTTAAGTCAAAAGAAGATTTTTTCATTCGTAAATTTTCTTAATTGTAGAGCAGATACTTCGAAACTATTTTTGGTTAAAATTGAAGTGAGAACTCGAAAAATTAAACTATTTCACATTCTGATTGAAATTTCCAAATATTTCCAAAATATTTCTAAATTTATCATACTATTTTCTTCCTATTTCAATGTCCATATGAACCAAAAGTATTGTTTCAAAATTTCGGAATTCTAGTGTTGCGCAAAAGCACTTACAGTTATGGGAATGCATCGTAAACACATAAAAGTGCGCAGACCAGAATCCAAACGTCGGAAGCTCTTCTGAAAAGACAATTGTCAATTTTGTTTATTTTCAGAACGAAACTCACTTCTATGTCTTTTGAATAGGGTAGTTCCGCGATTCAGGCCAATTGGTAGACGATTTTTGAATGTAATTGACTGAAATTCACTTATTTTTGTTTAGAAAGCGAAAAATCTCACAGGAAAAACGTAAAAATAAAAGAAAATGAAATAAAATTGAAAATGAATGAGTGCCAACTCATCCACATTTTATCCTCGTTTCATCCTCGGTGCTTTTGAGATCCCCCCAAAAATGAGGACGCCCGCATCTCACCCGCGTTTCATCCTCAAAACGGCTTTAAACCGCGTAGGATGAAATTAGGGCCACGTTTGGTCTTAATTTCGTCCTTCGCCCGCGTTTGACCCGCGTTTCGTCATCAGCGGTTTGCCTGTGAATAGTAAAATAGAAAATGTCATACTGATCATTTTTCTGTTTTCACTTGTTATTTTTTGTTGATATCTTTGCAGGTTCTAGAGGCAAAAGTTACAATACCTAGGAACCCGAATATGGCCACCAAATCCCATTTTTCTTCATATTTTTAAATTTCTTACAACAAATTCAAATATTGACATGACACTAATCCCTCCTAAAGACGTTCCCCCTCTCCTCCTCTAATCTGCTAACGAGTCTTGACAGTTCTCATTTTCCTTATTTTGACACATCTCCTGTTCAAAAATTTCCATGTTCTACATATTCCAATATTCTTGTTACTTACTAACAATATATATGTGATACCACATACCCCAGACAGGTTTACCTACTTTCCAACAATATGAGAACACAATTGCTCTCAGCGGGTGGTCCGTATGGGCCATGGAGGCAACGTCTCTCCCAACACGCTATCATCATTAACTGGTTTCGTATTCTTAATATAGGTTAGAGTTACTAAAACACTAAAACAAAGACTTCCTCACCCATACACAATAATCATTCTGTAAGTTAGTCGTCTCACCACCCGACGCCTTCACTGGCTAGCCCCGCCCCCTTCCCTCCATCTATGGCGCCGCCCATCATATCTAAGGGACACATTGTCTTCGTGTGCTTCTCTTTATACCAAAACAAATTGACATTCTGATTCTGATTTACTCTTTCTTCTACTATTTGATATTATTAATATTATGCCACGACCCGGAAAAGATTCGTATGATGAGCAAAAGCCGCCGTACTCATACATATGGCTCACCTATATGGCTATACAAGATTCTGATGAGAAGATGTTGCCGTTGACGGAAATTTATAAATATATAATGGATCGGTTTCCGTTTTATAGGAAGAACACGCAGAGGTGGGTTTTGGTATGAGAGTTGGGAGCAGGGAGGTTCAGAGCGCCAGAATCGGGCGGTAATTAAAGTTTTGTAAAAAGTTATAAATATTGTTAAGAAGCTGAAATTGTGAGGATTTTGGATATGTTTTTAGATTTTGCTAAAGATTAATATGAAGCGAGTTACAAAGGTTTCAATTTAGGTGTGTTTTACCAAAAAATTTGGAGACCTAGGGTTTAGGGTGCCAGAATCGGGCGGTAATTAAAGTTTCGTAAGAAGTTATAAACATTTTTAGAAAGCTGACATTATCAGAACTCTGGATATGCTTTTATAATTTTTCCTTAGATTGATATAAGGCGAGTTACAGACGTTTCAAGTTAGGAAACACTTTGAAACCTTATTCAGAATTACCAAATTTTCAGTTTTTTGATTACCTAAGTTTCTTTCAAAAATTTAATATGATTTATACAAAACTTTTAGTGTGTTTTTGAGTTTTTTGAGTCTTTTTTGTTTTTTAAGGGCTTGTTTGACTGAATTTCGAGGAAAAACTCCATTCTAAGTTTATACAGTTTTAATAAATTTATTTGAAAAATTCCAACTTTAAAACGTCGTAAGGACTTCGGAAAGAAGGATAATGTGTCAAACTTATATTATTTTTGTAGAAGAATTCTAGATCTCCAATTTTGTAGTTGACAATTTTTCCGTACGGAGTTAATCTTGAAAGTGCAGTATTTAGGCAGCCATAACTTTCCTAAGAGACTCCGTGCAAAAAAGTTATCAACTACAAAAACGAATCTCTGAAATCACAGCCTAGATAAAAATTAGAATAACACAACATAATTAGTTCAAATTTGAAAAAGGGGAAATTCATCAATAGTTGTAGTGATCAATGTGCCAAAGTTCTTTTTTTTTTAACTCGTTAACTTTTCCTGTGTTCTTAAATTTCCATAATTTCAAATCTCGAACATTCTACCTTCCAGATGGCAAAACTCCCTCCGTCATAACTTGTCATTCAACGATTGCTTTATTAAAATACCGAGACGGGCCGATCGACCTGGAAAAGTGAGTTTTTCATTAACTACTAATTATGAGATTCTATTGTAATGCAAATACCGCCCATATTTGAGTCTAGTTCCGAAACATTTTCAAACATGAAAAATTCCCAGAAAACAGAAAAAAGAATGATCATGTGATGCCTTCCCAGAACTAATATTGTACTGCATTCTCATGCTCCGTAGACTTCTTCATTAGGTGGTTCAAAAAACCAACAGCTATACACTATGACTACAGTAACCCACTAGTCCAATAGATCACACAGAGGCAGACATCCTGAAGTTATCTAATAACTAATTTTCCAATTTCAGGGCTCCTACTGGGCGGTCCATCCGAATGCCTCGGGAATGTTTGAGAATGGAAGCTGTTTACGACGTCGAAAACGGTTCAAGGTAGGTGGGGGAGTACTGTACCTCTTTTTTATTGTGTAAATTGCTTATCAATGGGTATCTTCCTTCCTACGCGCAAAAATATAAAGAAAAAAATATTTTTTGATTTGTGAGTTTTCGGCGCGTGCTGCTACCGTACACTTTGCTTCTTTCAAGGTTGATGACGAAAAAGGCGAGAAATTTGTTTTAAATAAGGCGCCGCCTCGGGCGCAGGAGATTATGATGAGACGGATTGGATAAGGAAAGGGGATGGAGAGGGGTACTGTATCTAGAGAAAACTTTAGAATAGAAAGAATAAGATTGGTTTAACGGGGGATTAGGAACTATGTGGGAGGGGACAGGAATTCTAGAATATGTACACAAATCGGGAGGGGGGGGGGGGGTACTGTAAAAGAAGAGGATGGTAAATAGGGTTTGAGGACTGAGAATCTAGTGGTTAGGCTCTTACAAGGAAACTTCTTTCAGAAAATGTTTGAGAATTTGCTGAAAATTGGCTCATGGGTGGTTTCGCTCGTTCTGAATACGATGCTAACAAAATTGTTTGCTCCTTTCGGCTCTGGAGCTCAAAAAACGAGCCAATTTTTAACAGATTGTTAAAGATTTTCTAAAACGAGTTCGCTTGTTAGCTTTATACGTAATCTAGATTCTTTAAATACAGAATTCCGATTTTAGGCTAAAAATCCATAGCATCGTGCAGCACTGACCATAAGAATGGCGACCCTAGCAGTTCTCAGTGTCAGAAAACTGACAAACTTTGAGAATATGTCACGGCGTTATCTTTTGCCTCATCAAATCAATTTTGATAGGCTTTGTAGATTAAGAGTATATGCTTATTTTTGTAGTTGGCAATTTTCTCGTACTCATGCTCTCTGAAGAGTTATAGTCACTCGATGGAGATTTCTCAAAAACTCAATATTTTGCGCTGAAAAGGGTATTTTTGAAAGAATCGGTCTAAAACTCTTCATGGAGTATCTGTAAAGAAAAGTTGTCGGTTACAAAAACAAAATTGTGAGCCTGATTCACCAATCTTACAAATAGTTGACATTGTGATCAATCTTAATGCCCGATATTGTATTGCTAAAAATCTCCAGTTGTAAAGATTCTATGAGTTTTCACAATCGCTACATTATTGATATTGTCAGATATAGATATTCTATTTCCCCGTGTTTATTGAAAAACGGACCATGAGCTAGGCCATGACTTCAGCCTTGAACGTCAGACCATAATCGTGCTCGGTCCAATTTTTAAATATATGTTTCGCACGGTGACAGCTTCAAATTTCTAGCCATGTCAATTTTCTTCAGTTTAGGGCTCACTTTCATTTATCTCTGTAATCTTAGACTCCAGAAAACACGCTTTTGTGAGTACAAATAACAACGTTACCGAACATTGACATCTCTACTCTGTACTGGAATTGAACTTGGGATTTGTTAATAGTCTTTAATTTTTAACTCCATCATCATCAATATCATAATCCCCCCCTTTTTCCACACAAATTGAGATGAATTGACTCCTGAGTGCGCGAAAATTCTGACACTTGCCATCTGTTGCACCAAGAAACAGATGGTGTATTTCGTAGTTGAGTGGTAATATACCAGAAAGTAATAAGTTTGTGTTCAGGGGGGGAACTAATTGTTTTGAGTCTTGTCTGGTGTGTCGTTAGACGCGTTTTTCTTACGATAATCAAATACGCTCTATTGCACCAATCAACAAAAAATACGCAATTCCTACAATACTGACACTTTGCTAGCCCCATCCAATAAACAATGATGACACCTTTTCTAAATTCAACCCAACCGCAATTCAAACTACATCAATCTTTGTCTCTTTGAATTCGCTCTCTCTCTTCTATTCCTTTTAAATGATTAGTCCACCTTCTCCAAGGCCATTTAGCCATCCCCCTGTCCAACCGTCTTGTCAAATCTACCGTACGCTCTCTCTCTCTCCTTAAAACATTGCGCGAAATGAACTGCTTATATATAGGCGACTGATTTCATTGTTTCTTTTTGACATGTATATGCTGTGGCGCGGTGTCTCTAAATATGTACAGTTATGTACATGTCACTTTTTGGAAGAAGGCGCCGCGCTTTGATGGGATTTTGATTTTATGGATCGAAGAGATGGACAGACACTGTGGAGGATGTCAAACAAGCATAAAATAACAAAAGGGTCTTATGATTTACTGTGAAAAATGAATTTTCGACAAAGATTTTTGGAAAAAATTGGTGCAAGTGCAGCAAGGAGATATGGGCGGAGCTTAAACTGTCAATATGAAATTCCAACTGCTCTTTTCCGAGAAGGATTGAATTTCATGATAAACACCTATTTTTGTCGATGTTTACGAATTTGTCTTGAAATTCAATGATGCTCGTTAATAAATCAGCTGGAATTTTATCCTTGCAATTTGAGCTCCGCCCACAACTGCCTGCCGCACTTGCGTTTGAACTTTTTTCTGAAAGTCCTTGGAATATCCGGTGTTCTCTGTACTTCGCTCTACCGTATCATCCGAGTGAGGGATCGGGCAAGAATGTGGTCAACTACAAAAATGTGGATCTGGGTTTGACCTAATTATATAATTAACTCCACCACGATTGGCCTGGCTTTAGTCTGAACTTGACGAATTTTCAAGTTTTTTGACTAAAAATGACCGAAACAGTTGCAAACTGGAAATTCCATTTCTGCAATGAAAATCAAATCAGCTAAATTTTTCTTGTTCCCAGCCAGGATTTTGTTGATTTTGACTACAGAAATGCAATCCAAATAACGAAAATGATAACGTGATATTCTGGAATTTCCTTGATGCACCTTCTCTTTCCGACAGAAACTTCCAAATTCATCTAAGGGATCTAAAGTTTCATATCTGAAAAGTAAGGTCAGATTTGGGATCGTTGGGTTCAGTGACTACGGTAGATCTCCAAGAGTACTGTAGCTGAGGATCCGGAAACTAACAAAATCTAACATACGACAGTAATCCTGAAGCTCAAACTCCGAAAATCCAGGATCCTAAGGAGATAGTGTAGTAATAGTGAGGTACAGTATCCCAAGCGACTTGACTATAGGGTCCTAGTGACTCCTGTAACAGAAAGATTACTGTAGTTGTGTGGGGATCCATGAGATCCTACTGACTACTGTATCTACTCATATTCCTGAATCGCTTTCAAAACTAATTCATTTTCCAGGCCCGCGACCAGGACTACGACGACGACGATTTCCATCCAGCGCCCTCAAAAATCAGCCGAAAGAACCCACTCCCCCCAATGGACCCTCCAATCACCCCACCATCCCTTTCCTCCCTATTCCCCACTCTTCCTCCCTCATTCCCCAATTTCTGTCTGTTCCCCCCGGGTCTTGATCCATCAAAGTCATTACTCATCAACCCGTTATCCCTCCTTCTGATGCCCCATTTCTTGAAACAAAACAACGCGAGTAGCACTCCCCACTCCGAGTCTTCCGATGTATCCGGGTCATCGAAGACACCGACTCCTGAAGCTGGCTTCAACTCATCGTTTAGTATTGACTCGATTTTGAGCTCATGATTCTAAATTTCTGTATTTCATTTTTCCATTTTTCATTCCTCCCGTGCCCATAATTCCCCCTGTCATCTTGTCTTTCTGAAATTTTTTCGAGATTCGTTTATTTTTTCGCTCACAGACATTTCGAGACCAGTTTTTGAAACATCTGATTCCCAAATGTCCTGCTGAGCCGGGTTTTCTATTTTATCCATTCTTTAAGCTACATTCCTTCCTTATTTTTTCCCCAGAATTCATATTTTCGGTGTTTGTGTCTTTTATAGTTTGATATAACTAACAGTATTAGTCCCTCTTTATCATCTGTTGTGGAAAATTCGATTGCGCTCCATTGACCATCCGGTTAGATTATAAATTATTAAAGAGATTATAAAAATTTCAAGTTTTTCGATGGGATTATTAAAGAAAATGGGCACTAAGGGAGTTTTGGCACTAAAATTTTCAGATTTTTAGGAAAATTTTTGGTTGGAAGTTTGGGTCTGTTCTTTGACATTTGCAGCAACAGAAAGTCATAAAAATCGTAAATCAAGTCTCCTGAGAATCGACGATCAGCAAAAATCAGATTTTGTGAATTTTCGAAAATTTGACAAATTTACAAAATCTGCGGTTTTTAACCATCTTTTCTTAATTTTATGGTTTGTTTCCGTTCAGAAGCAAATTTCAGACATCGAAAATCAAAAATCCAGCTAAAATAACACCGAAAAACTCATTTTCTTCCACCCGGGTCTCCCGGGCACATCCCTGAATTAGAACCGCACAGCTTGCAGTTTAAGCTCCGCCCACAACTCCCTGCGCTTGCGCGTTTAAGTCCGTTAAATTTTTTGAAAATCAGTATGAATCTAATTTCATCTATGATTCATAGCAAGAACAACTGCTTGTAGGACTGAGTGACTGGAATCAGAAAAAATGAACGTTAAGAAAAGAAGAAAGAACTTTATTCATGAGAAAGTTTCAAAAAGAAAATAAAAAATTGTTGGAAGAGAATTCGCTCATAAATGTATTCACCGGATCATTCAGTATCACCGCGTGGATGTAATCATCGAGAATTCTCTTATCTTTTGTGCGCGTAGAACTTACTCCTAAACGCATGGAACAGTAGACAAGCCACTGATCCGGAGTAGTTCCTATAGACACGCGTGCGAAGACCTCTCGTAAGAGGTTCTCCGACTTTGCGAACATGGTTCGCGTATATTCTAAGCGAGTAGAACTTACTCCTAAACGCATGGAACAGTAGACAAGCCACTGATCCGGAGTCGTTCCTATGGACACGCGTGCGAAGACCTCTCGTAAGAGGTTCTCCGACTTTGCGAACATGGTTCGCGTATATTCTAAGCGAGTAGAACTTACTCCTAAACGCATGGAACAGTAGACAAGCCACTGATCCGGAGTAGTTCCTATAGACACGCGTGCGAAGACCTCCCGTAAGAGGATCTCCGACTTTGCGAACATGGTTCGCGTATATTCTGTGCGAGTAGAACTTACTCCTAAACGCATGGAACAGTAGACAAGCCACTGATCCGGAGTAGTTCCTATGAACACGCGTGCGAAGACCTCCCGTAAGAGGATCATCGACTTTGCGAACATGGTTCGCGTATATTCTAAGCGAGTAGAACTTACTCCTAAACGCATGGAACAGTAGACAAGCCACTGATCCGGAGTCGTTCCTATGGACACGCGTGCGAAGACCTCCCGTAAAAGGATCCCCGACTTTGCGAACATGGTTCGCATATTTTCTGTGCGAGTAGAACTTACTCCTAAACGCATGGAACAGTAGACAAGCCACTGATCCGGAGTAGTTCCTATGAACACGCGTGCGAAGACCTCCCGTAAGAGGATCTCCGACTTGAAAAAGCTAGAGTGATTGTTGTGTACACTCATCATGGCTTTTTCTTCCAGGTTATCGAGAACTATTTGGCGTCGGTTCTGAAAAATGTGAATGTTTAAAAGATATTGGAAAAAAAAACGAGAAGAATGATAAGAAAAGACACGGAGAAAGCAGCGAAAACGGATTTCAGCGGAAAAAAGTCTTATCATTCTTATATATAAAAGACAATTGGTGCTTCGTCTGTCTGTCTGAGGCACTGTCCGCAACGGTTTTGGAAATAGAAAAAAAACTGAGCCAGCGGGCAAAACCAAACTGAAATGCTGTACAGCGACCGCCGCTTTAGAGCATTCGGCCATGCCGGCACGTTTGGGAGTCGGAGGTGACGTAAACGAGGAAAGAACAACGGATGACAGGAAGTTAGAGTCTGGCAGAACATTAAAGGAAAACCCAACGATACAAGTAGCAAGAACGTTCACAAAAAGAACTGAAAACTGTAGAAAACGGTAGAAATCTGTTGCCAAGAGAAAACAACAGAACTTCCTCAATTTAAATCGAAAAATGTAAAGTTTATTATCGAAATAAAAAAGAAGTGAAAATCGAAGAATATTTGAATGGAACTGCTCTGGATAACCGCTATTAGGTTTCTTAAGTTCAGGTTAGACTGGATAAATGCAACAAGGAAAACTTGAATAAATCGTGAATGATTTCACGGAAGTGTGCTTGATAAAAAGGAGAAATATCATTTATAAGTTTTTTGAGTTAGCTGGTTAAAAATTGCAAAAATAGGGAACATTTTGCAGTAACGAACCCGTTGCCTCACGACTACTATCAATATTTTCACACTAGAACTGTCGAAAGTTAGTTAGGTACCTGAACGAAATAATGCCATTTTGAGGAGGAAAACTAGAACAAAAACCGAAGAATAGCGGAAATTAGAAATTTTTGGTTTAAAACGAGGTTTAAATTATGAAAATTTGATAGATATGATGTCAAAAACCAGATTTATAACGTTTTAACCGAAAAACCGTGCAAAAAGTTAGAAATCTCGATTTTCATGGATTCTGTACGAAATTCTCCCGTAAATAGGTTTATTCCACTCGAAAACCGCTGAAAAATCACTTTTGCACACCAAAATTGACGGAAAAATGTGAAAATTCGGGAAAACGGGCGGAAATAGGAAATTGTTGGCTTAAAATCGGGGTTCGAACTATGAAAATTTGATAAATATTATCTCCAGAAACAAATATTCAACTTCTAATACGGTGAAATCTACAAAATCTACTTTTAACTTTAAAAAAACCGAGTAAAAGTAAGAAATCTCGATTTTCAAGGTTTCCTGCACGAATTTCTTCGAAAAATAGGTTCATTCCACTGGAAAATTGCTGAAAAATCAATATTTTAACACTAGAACTGTCGAAAAAGTGTGAAAATTCAAAAAAATTCGAGAAAAATGAGCGGAAAATGCGGTAAAACAATTCGAATGCGCGAAATTGGACATTTTCGGAAAACAACTCAAAAAAATTTAGTTCAACGTTTTTCATCACGGCCTTGGGGCGGGTTGTGGAAATCCTCGTCGTTTTTTCTTCAAAAATCAGTCAAAAACACAGAAAAATGACGATAAACGATCCAAAACTAGAAGAATATCGATATTTAGAGGTTTCTAGACCGAATTTTACGATTTTTATACTCAAAATGACTGAAAAACTGCTTAAAAATAAGTTTTAGACAAAAATTAGATGATAAAAACACTGAATTTAAAGAAAAATCTGTGAAAAATTGATTAAAAAACCTCTCTAATTTGAAAAACGCGCCAAAAATAGACCTCAATGACGTCACACGGCAGCAAACGCGCCCCATCGAACACCAAAATTTGAATGGCGCGAAGGCGCCAATTTCGCGCATTCGAATTGTTTTACCGCATTTTCCGCTCATTTTTCTCGAATTTTCGTGACTTTTCACACTTTTTCGACAGTTCTAGTGCGAAAATATTGATTTTTCAGCAATTTTCCGGTGGAATGAACCTATTTTTCGAAGATATTCGTGCGAAAATCTTGAAAATCTAAGTTTTCTAACTTTTTACTCGATTTTTTAAAATTTGAAAATAGTTTTTGTAGATTTCACCTTATAAGATGTTAAATATTTGGTTCTGGAGATTATATTTATCAAATTTTCATAGTTCGAACCCCGATTTTAAGTCAACAATTTCCTATTTCCGCTCGTTTTTCCTGAATTTTCACATTTTTCCGTCAATTATGGTGTGAAAATAGTGATTTTTCAGCGATTTTCGAGTGGAATAAACCTATTTACGGGAGAATTTCGTACAGAATCCATGAAAATCGAGTTTTCTAACGTTTTGCACGGTTTTTCGGTTTAAACGTTTAAATCTGGGTTTTGACATCATATTTATCAAATTTTCATGATTTAAACCTCGTTTTAAACCAAAAATTTCCAATTTACGCCATTTTTCTTTTCTTTTTTCTAGTTTTTCCCCTTAAAACTCATTTTTTTCTTCTAGGTACCTAACTAACTAACTGAAAATGTCGGATCGCGCTGGAAATAACGACGACGCTCTTCCCCACGATCCAATGGTCGACGAGGAGGAGGTCGATGGTATTGAGGAGATGTTCAACAACGAGGAGGAGGATCCAGAAGACGAGGAGGGCGAGAATCTGTTTGGAGATGATATGGAGAGGTAGGTATCATTGAAATCCTGTGGAAAATCGACTTTTTCAGCAATTTCCATCCAGAAAACTTAATTTTTCATCAATTTGCACTCAAAAAGCCTCGTTTTTCCTCAATTTTCAATCAAAATACCTAATTTTTCATCAATTTTCAACCGAAAACCTTCATTCTTCATTAATTTCCCACATTTGCAGAGACAATTTGCACCCAAAAACCTCAATTTTTCATCAATTTTCAACAAAAAAAACTTAATTTTTCAACCAAAACACTTTTTTCAAAATCAATTTTCAACCAAAAAGCCCCATTTTTCATCAATTTTCAACTAAAAAGCTCCATTTTTCATCAATTTTCAACCAAAAAACTCAAATTTTCATCAATTTTCAACCAAAAAGCTTAATTTCCATAGATTTTCAATCAAAAATCTCAATTTTTCATGAATTTCCCCCATTTCCAGAGACTACCGCGCTCAACCGGAACTCGATCAGTACTCCGAATCCGGAATGGACGACGCATCGGACAT
Source organism: Caenorhabditis remanei (assembly GCF_010183535.1). Classification (NCBI taxonomy): domain Eukaryota; kingdom Metazoa; phylum Nematoda; class Chromadorea; order Rhabditida; family Rhabditidae; genus Caenorhabditis; species Caenorhabditis remanei. The sequence continues at coordinate 573,267 of NC_071329.1, forward strand.
CGGAAGTCTCAACGTCGATGCTCGTCGTGCCGCTGAACGTGAAATGGCTCAACGCGATCAACTTCTCGACGACGACGCTCTGATGTACGAGGATGCGGACATCGACTCATCCGATCAGCGTGGCAGACGTGGCCGCGGTGGAAGACGTGATCGTCGTCGTGAAGACGTCGACGAGGCGATGGAGGAGGAGGATATTCCAGTTGATATTCTGGAGAATATCCGTGGTCGAACGATTCGCGATCACGTCTCCGATGAAGCTGTCGCGAAGGAAATCGAGCGGAGATTCAAGAATTTCCTGAGAAGTTACCACGAGCCGGGTAGCAAACAGACGAAATACATTCAACTGATCAAAGCGATGGCGGCGGATAACAAGGAATCACTGGAAGTTAGCTTCACCGATTTGAGTGATGAGAATGGAGAGCAGAATATCTCGTATTTCTTGCCAGAGGCGCCGAATGAGATGTTGGCTATTATGGATCGTGCCGCCACTGACGTCGTCATGAATATGTATCCATTCTATACTCGTGTCTGCAGTGAGATTAAAGTCAGAATCTCCCAACTGCCCGTCGAGGAAGACATCCGAATGCTTCGTCAGGTTCATCTGAATATGTTGATTCGTACCAGTGGTGTCGTCACAATTGCCAGTGGAATTCTTCCGCAATTGGCTGTTGTGAAGTACGATTGTGTCGCTTGCGGCTACTTGTTGGGTCCGTTCGTGCAGACGAACGATGAGGAAGTGAGACCGACGATTTGTCCGTCGTGTCAAGGAAAAGGACCGTTCGAGTTGAATGTAGAGAATGTGAGTTTGTGATGGACACAAAATTTCCATTTGCGGAGTGAAAAAATGGGGGAAAAATGGATTTTTAATCATTTTTTCGCTCAAAATTGAAGTTTTTAAGCACAGAAAGCATATTTTCCTGCGATATCGGTTACAGACATTCGGGAATTCTGAAATCCGGACAAAGTGATAAATAGACAGACGGTTTTATGGCATGGACGCGTTCCAGTGGGAAAACTGGATATTTTCTACCCAGAAGAATGCTTAAGACTGCTAATGTTATAGCTGGCGCTCCTTTGACGCGTCAAAATCTCCAAAACAAGTTAGAAACCGCTATGCACTGTCTATCGTTATTCTGGCGTGCCTTTGGCGCGTTTCTGGACGAAAAAGCTCTCATTAACTCAAAAAATCCCCTATCTGGCGCGCCTTTGACGCGTTAGAGCTTCTGAAACGATGGAAAAACGGCAATTTTCAAAAGAAAAATTTTAATTTCAGTGAAAATTGCATGCAAAAAACTAGTTTTCGCGAACAGTTTTCAGCGAAAATAATGGGTTTTTACTGATTTTTTGCGAGAAAACAGCTAAAAGATGACAGAAAATGCTCTATACACCGTATACACTTCCAGACAACTAAAACTAGCATCTAGACTATTCACAAACTAAATTTCCAATTTCCAGACTGTCTACCACAACTACCAGCGCATCACAATGCAAGAGTCTCCGAACAAAGTCGCCGCTGGTCGTCTCCCACGCTCCAAAGACGTCATCCTCCTCGGCGATCTGTGTGATTCGTGCAAACCAGGAGACGAAGTGGAGGTCACCGGTGTCTACACCAACAATTTCGATGGCTCTCTCAACTATAAGCAAGGATTCCCAGTATTCAACACACTGATCCACGCGAATCACATCTCAAATAAGGACAAAATGGCGTCGGATAATTTGACGGATGAGGATATCAAAGCGATCAGAGACCTCTCGAAAGACCCGAATATCGCCACAAGAGTGTTCGCTTCGATTGCTCCATCGATTTACGGTCACGACGATGTGAAGAGAGCTATCGCGTTGGCTCTGTTCAGAGGAGAAGCCAAGAATCCAGGAGATAAACATCGTTTGAGAGGAGATATCAATGTGTTGCTCTGTGGAGATCCAGGAACTGCAAAGTCTCAATTCCTGAGATACGCTGCTCATATCGCTCCAAGATCCGTTCTGACTACGGGACAAGGTGCCTCTGCTGTCGGTCTCACCGCCTACGTTCAACGGCACCCGGTGACTCGTGAATGGACTCTGGAGGCCGGAGCCATGGTTTTGGCTGATAAGGGAGTGTGCCTTATCGATGAGTTCGACAAAATGTCAGATCAAGACAGAACTTCAATCCACGAGGCTATGGAGCAACAATCCATTTCTATCTCCAAGGCTGGAATTGTGACGAGTCTCCACGCTCGTTGCACAGTCATCGCCGCTTCGAATCCAATCGGTGGACGCTATAACCCGACTCGCACATTTGCTGAAAATGTAGATCTCACTGAACCGATTCTCTCTCGTTTCGACGTTCTCTGTGTCATTCGAGACTCTGTGGATTCGGTGGAAGACGAGCGTCTTGCCAAATTCGTCGTTGGAAACCATCGTCAATACCATCCGGATACAGTAAGACAGGCGAACAACGAGGAGCATCATGATGAGGATAAAATCGATGAGCGTACCGGTGTCCGTCTGATTCCACAAGATTTGCTCCGGAAATATATCATCTACGCTCGTGAGAAGTGTCATCCGACGCTCTCCAATCAACACACTGAGAAGTTCTCGAGTATTTTCGCTATGATGAGAAAAGAGAGTATGGCGACGGGATCGGTGGCGATCACTGTTCGTCACGTTGAATCGATGATTCGTTTGTCTGAGGCTCACGCGAAACTTCATCTCAGATCGTGAGTTTTGTGGAAAAATCGCAATTTTCGGTCATTTTTGTAGTTTTTCGAGCAATTTTCGCTGAAAAACAGTTCATGTCATAATTTGGTATGATTTGATTCTGAGCGATGTAAATGCGCTCCACCGTTAATTTTACAGGCGATGGCCTAGAATCCCAACAATTTGGATTTCTAGGCCGCCGCAACTTGCCTATCTTGATGGCCTAGAATCACCACCAAATCCAAGAAAAACTAGTCCCTCTGCTTATCCCAGTCCTTCAGAGCGCTGACCTAGTTTTCCACTTTCTAGGATTTCTAGGCCACCATGTCGATGTCCTAGAAATCCAAGTCGTTCAAAACAAGGCCAACAACTGTTTTTCAGCGAAAATTGCTTGAAAAACAGGCATGTCCGGGAGGTGCGGTTCCCCGCGGTTCTCAACTTCGGACTTCTCAACTAGAGGCACGCTCCGCAGCGCACGCGACGCGCGCGAGCGCACTGGCAGCCGGCCGCGAAATGAGAATTTTCTGCGGGTTTTTCGTGTATATTATTCATTTTTTCGCATATTTTCTCAAAAAAACGAACGAAAAAAAGATTAATTAATTTTTTAAACATGATATCACGTTTTGAGTTGAGAATTTATGCGAGAAAAGTGAATGAAACCACTATTACACGAAAAGATGGAAAAATATGAAAGAATTTGAGCAGACTCAAGCACTAAAAACAATTATAAAGGTTTATAAGATAATTTTGGACAAAAACATATATAATACACTTTTAAAATAGAGGAAAAACACATATTTTCATAATTAAAATAACGAGTTAACGGAAACACCAAAAAATTGAACATCGTGCAATAAAAATGGAGTTCAAAGTGAAGGCGATCAGAAAAATAATGATACTACACGACTTTGAATACATTCCTTTTGATATTTCGAGGTTCATTTACAAGGGACTACCTCGTAATTATCTGAAACTGAACGCTGGTCTTCAAAATTACTATTTTTCAATTTCTCGAAATATCTGCGAAAATTATACCGCAGAGTGACGATCATGGGGACAGATACTCAATCACTACCATACCTTTCACTACTGTTTTTCATTCTGTCTCATTCCTTACTGATAATAACCCATTGACTACACTCGGCTCTTCGAATCCATTTGGTTCATTACCTATAAGTACAATAGCTTATAACCTAATGACTAATCACAAGTGATAGAAGTGAAGGTTCGTGGGAGGCAAATAGTGATTCCCAAAGGGAAATTTCTCATAATGAATACAACATTTTAATATATCTTTAAAATCAAAATGCAAATCTTTTTATACAATAGTTTTCGAAGAATTGTAGACTCTAATCTTTCTTTAACTAGGAAACGTAGAACTTCTACTATCTCACTTTCCTAGATACATTTTGATGCGTTTCAAAACTTTTTCAATTGGTGTTCTTAATTTAAAATTCCGCAGGTTAGTGTCAGTGTTTTAGTATTTCATATAAAACAACATCGAATCTCAAACAAAACGATTCCAGCATCAAAACAATTTCATCGCACAAGACTTTTAGGTATAATGAATCTGTATGAAACAATTTTCAGGTGCCTTCTTTCAGCTGGGAGTGGCGAGCTTTTTCAGTGGGTTATATCATGTCGAAGCGTTCTGATACTTATGAATCGCATTGAGCAGAATCAGTGTTCCATTATTTTTAGTTTAGACGACTTTTTTGTACAACTTGTTTTGTGTGCGCATTGCGATTCATAAGTATCAGAACTCTTCGGCATGATATAACCCACTGAAAAAGCTCGCCACTCCCAACTGGAAGAAGGCACCTGAAAATTGTTTATATAGATTCATTATACCTCAAGGTCTTCTGCGATGATTTCGTTTGGACTCTGGGATCCTTTTATTTGAGATTTTGATGTTATTTTATGTAAAACAATTTAAAAAAACACTGACTTGCGGGAATCTAAAATAACGTCAATTGAAAAAGTTTTGAAACGCATCAAAATGTATCTAGGAAATTGAGATAGTAGAAGTTCTACGTTTCCTAGTTAAAGAAAGATTAGAGTCTACAATTCTTCGAAAAATATTGTATAAAAAGATTTGCATTTTGATTTTAAAGATATATTAAAATGTTGTATTCATTATGAGAAATTTCCCTTTGGGAATCACTATTTGCCTCCCACGAACCTTCACTTCTATCACTTGTGATTAGTCATTAGGTTATAAGCTATTGTACTTATAGGTAATGAACCAAATGGATTCGAAGAGCCGAGTGTAGTCAATGGGTTATTATCAGTAAGGAATGAGACAGAATGAAAAACAGTAGTGAAAGGTATGGTAGTGATTGAGTATCTGTCCCCATGATCGTCACTCTGCGGTATAATTTTCGCAGATATTTCGAGAAATTGAAAAATAGTAATTTTGAAGACCAGCGTTCAGTTTCAGATAATTACGAGGTAGTCCCTTGTAAATGAACCTCGAAATATCAAAAGGAATGTATTCAAAGTCGTGTAGTATCATTATTTTTCTGATCGCCTTCACTTTGAACTCCATTTTTATTGCACGATGTTCAATTTTTTGGTGTTTCCGTTAACTCGTTATTTTAATTATGAAAATATGTGTTTTTCCTCTATTTTAAAAGTGTATTATATATGTTTTTGTCCAAAATTATCTTATAAACCTTTATAATTGTTTTTAGTGCTTGAGTCTGCTCAAATTCTTTCATATTTTTCCATCTTTTTGTGTAATAGTGGTTTCATTCACTTTTCTCGCATAAATTCTCAACTCAAAACGTGATATCATGTTTAAAAAATTAATTAATCTTTTTTTCGTTCGTTTTTTTTGAGAAAATATGCGAAAAAAATGGGTGCTACTTCGCTTAAGAACTGCACGAATAAGAACTGTGTTGTTTAAGAACTGGGTTCGCAGAAGAACTGCGCGAAGAAGAACTGTAGCGTTGAGGAACTGCGCGTATAAGAACTGTTTCGTTTAAGAACTCTGTTCGCATTGGAGCGCGTTTGCATCAGCCACATTTTTTTCATTATTTCGATGGTTTTTTATCTGTATTTTCGATTTTTTTTTGATTAAAAATAATTTTTCAAATACAATTTAATTTTTGAAAAATTATTTTTAATCAAAAAAGAATCGAAAACACAGATAAAAAACCATCGAAATAATGAAAAAAAATGTGGCTGATGCAAACGCGCTCCAATGCGAACAGAGTTCTTAAACGAAACAGTTCTTATGCAAAACAGTTCTTCTTCGCGCAGTTCTTCTGCGAACCCAGTTCTTAAACAACACAGTTCTTATTCGTATAGTTCTTAAACGACGTAGCACCAAAAAATGAATAATATTCACGAAAAAACCCGCAGAAAATTCTCATTTCGCGGCCGGCTGTCAATGCGCTCGCGCGCGTCGCGTGCGCTGCGGAGCGTGCCTCTAGTTGAGAAGTCCGAAGTTGAGGTGCGGTCGTAACCTCATACCCGGACATGCCTGTTGAAAAACTACAAAAACGACCGAAAATCCGACTTCTTTTTGAAATTTTAACTAGTTTTTGTGATTTTTCAAACAAAAATCTCTTCAGAGAAGTTTTTGGTAAAAAATCGCAAAAACTCTTTTAAAATTTCAAAAAGAAGTCTGATTTTCGATTATTTTTGTAGTTTTTTGAGCAATTTTCACTGTTTTTCAGTGAAAACAATCTTCCCCCATTTCCAGATACGTCAACGACGACGATTGCTCGGCCGCCACTCGCATCATGCTCGAATCGTTCGTCAACACTCAGAAGGCGTCAATCATGCGTCAAATGAAGAAGACATTCTCCCGTTATCTAACAGAGAATCGTTCGGCCAACGAGCTTCTCCTCTTCATTCTCAAACAACTCGTCCGCCAACAAATGCACTACGCGACCGCCCGTGGTGGTGATTCCGTCATGCAGAGTGTCTCCGTTCCAGAATCGGAATTCATTGAGAAGGCCCAACAACTGAGAATTGAAAATGTGAAGCCGTTCTACACTTCAGATGTGTTCTCGTCGAACAACTTCATCTACGATCCGTCGAAGAAGCAAATCGTTCAGGAGATTTTCTAATTTTTTGGCCAATTTTTCACTTATTTTTGCTCATTTTTTGCTTATTTTTTATCCCGTTTCCCCTATACTCGATACTCAATTCGCTCAATTCTCTGTTGTATATGATTCACTTTTTACTCTAAAATTGCTCATAAAGGATGACTCCTACATCTTCATCTAGCCTTCCCCCTTCTCTGTAATTGATCAATTCTCTACTTTCTTTCTTGTTTACCCCGTTTCTTGGCTCTTGGCTCATTTCTCATTCGTCAAATTGGACTCGGCTCCCTTTCTCGGAGCAATTTTGTTCTTTTTTGCACGCAACGACTCCAAAAGCGGTTCATTGGTCTTCCTTCTTCTGTGGGGAAGACGTCAAAGAACAGTGGCGGAGTTTTTGCATAAAAATGAGATTTTATAGGATTTAAGATTCAGAATTTTCAGTTTTGAGATCGATTTTCGAGATTTTTTTACCAAATTTTCCATTTTCATCTCGATTTTCGAGATTTTTTTTGCAATTTTCAGCAGAAATTGACTATCTGTCTGTAGGTGCAAATCCGGTGACTGGAAAAGTGAAAATCTGAAATTCCGCGATTTTCGGTCTGAAAATCGGGAAATTTCAGATGCTCATTTTCGATCTTTGTAGGCGAAAAATCAGTCAGTGTATCCGTTCAACCGGATGTCCATCGGTATGCCTGTATATCGGGATGTCCGCAGGTGTGTCCGAGTATCCGGATGTCTTTCAATGAGCTGTTTGCACCAGTGCTCTGTCTACCGTTCCATCAGACTAGTCATCTGTCTGTCTGGCTGAAAATCTGGATGTCCATCTGTGTGTCCGAATGTCAGGATGTCCTTCAAATTCGTACGATATGATTGTCTAGACGTCTGTTCGTAGATTGGTGTGTCTAGATGTCCGGAATCTCTCATTTTGCATGAAAATCCGCAAATCAGAAGTCCGGATGTCCATCTGTTTATCCGAATGTCCAGAATGTCTATCCATTCATCCGGATGTCTCCTCTGTTCCATTGGTCTCATTTCTCTCTTTCTCTCCACTCTCTCTCCCTGTTTACTCTCTCCTCGAAATGTCTGCGTCTCCATCCCTCCACACACTATTTCTCTCTGTCATTTCTCGTTCTCTCCTCCCTCTTCTCTCTCGTCTTTCGGTCTTTTTCCGCGGTGCCAGAGAGAGAAAAAGAGAATTGTTTTGTCTCTGTGTTACTACACACTCGGACGTGAATTGACAACGATTTTTGGCCTATTTTTTCCATTGTTTTGTGTGGAAATTTTGAAATTGGAGTAGTAAAAATGATAAAATGAATTAGAAGAACGCTAGAGCGTTGTAAATTGGTTAGTTTTGTAAGTGCAAAGAATTTCAGGAGAGATTCTGATTCCTCACGTCTTCAGCTTCCCAGACTGATAGGTTTCATGTGGAAGAAGACTAGAAGACCGTTTCTTAGTTCCCAAGCAGTAATTTTGTTCAATTTTTTTCAGTTTTCCTATTAGCAAAAGTTTTTATCTCATATCATGTCAAGTTTCATGAGAAAAAAGACAAGATATGAGATAAAAACTTTTGATAATAGAGAAAATGAGGAAAAATTGAATTAAATTACTGCTTGGGAACTAAGAAACGGTATTATTGTCTTTTTCCACATGAAACATATCAGTCTGGAAAGCTGAAGACGTGAGGAATCTGAATCTGTTGTCAAATTGATTCATTTTTTTCACTGTGTTGAAATCTGAAGTCATTTCCTAAATCCCTCGTTTTAGGCTCCTGGATATTCTGGAATTTTTCAATGTTTCCAGTTTTATTCACATTTTTCATCTCTCACGCTCTGGCAATCCATACAAATATACATAAAAGTGTTCATACGATTGTTGATGTTATGTTTTTATGTAGATTCATGCTGGAAATATTTCTCTTTTTCTTCTTCTCTAAAAACCCATACTATTTTTTCCAAGTTTTCTGTTTTCTGGTTGCCACTGGTTGCTCTAGAATAGCTATAGTTAGGAATTGTGTTTACACCTGAACCACCTGAGAAACCGCTTGACAATAACAAGGAGATTTGTGCTTTATGCATTCTGAAGCTCCGACAAGTAAAAAAAATGAGTGAGATATCCATGTGACAGAATCTGGGCCATGAGATAAATCGCGTCAAAATGACAATTAAGAGTCGACCAACCTGTCATATTGTAGATCTCGGTGAGCTCTACACAAGTCTATTTTCATTTTTGTTATAAGTTTAGTGAGAAAAACCGCTTTAAAATCTATTTAGTCACCGGGCATTGAATCAAGGCTCTGCCATTGAATAGATTTTACAGCGGTTCTCACTAAACTCATAGTGAAATTGAAAATAGACTTGTGTAGAGCTCACCGTGATCTACAATTTGACAGGTTGGTCGACTCTTTATTGTCATTTTGAAGCGAGTTATCTCATGGCCCGGATTCGGCCCAGTTGCAACTAGGGACCTTCCCCTAATACCATTTTCTCAATTATTCCAGCCTTACTGTCAGTTTACCCTCTAATAGTTTCTATTAGTAATAAGCTTCCTCTGACTGACCACCGATTCTTCTGACCACAACTTATCCCGTTACTTATACCAGTTAGTCCTCCGACTGGGGATACATCTAACTTTAGTTTTCTTTTTTTCCGTCTCTCTCATAGTTTTTCTCTGTTCAAAACCAACACACACACACACACACTCCCCTTCACTTCACTTCATCTCACGCACACAAATCAACCGACCGGTGTAAAGAGAAAAAGAGAAAGAAGAGAAAAATAGACAAGACTCGTCTCTAATTCTCTCCCCATTTTCTATTGGAAATAGAATTTTGTGAACTGGTTTCCTCTGTGTCGGCTAGCGTGTTATGTCTTCCTATCTTACTGATATATAAATTTCTATTTTTTCTCTTCCTATTTTCTATGTATATAGAAATTGAATTACCTGTTGATTAGTGGTGGTGATAGGGGGTACTAACTGAACTTTGTTGTTTTCTCTTCACTTTTCTTTCGTAATCTAACCGAGATGACTCATCACAACACAACGAATGAACTAAGTGGTTAGATGGGCGGTTCGGTTCGGTTACAACGGAAAGATTTTTTTGGATGAAAGGTTAGAGGGCGTAGGTTGTAAGTGTTCATGATATTTAATGGGTTTTTAAAATGCATTTTTCCGTTTTGATAGATTTCGTGAGTTTCGTTAGTCATGGTAATCCTATTTCCCCAGTGATTTATAAATAACCTAGTAATGCTCTGTAGAAACTTCTATTTTTGGCCATATTCGCGGTTTTTTGCCCTTTTTTCCGGGGCCGCGGCTCATGACTGACCCGCCATCCGGCTTCGTAGCATGTCACAGTCATAGAGCTCGCCTAGATCTACATTTTTATTTATTTTTCAGCCGATAACATTGCGTTTTAAGCGATTCACCACTTTTCGACGAATTTTCTTGCTTCAAGTTTTAACGTCGATTTTTCTAGAAACTTCTGGAAATCGAGCTTTTGTCTGGAAACATGCTGATCTCGAAAACTATAATAATGTTTAACGGAAGATAACATAGCAAGGTAGACAGTTTCGGTAGTGATTATAAGCTGATTTGCTATTTTCAGTTAAATTTGTTCACTTTTGAAAATCTGTCTCGTTTTCAGAAGTTTTTATTCAGATTTTAACAATTTCTGTTGAGAATTTGAGAATAAGTGAGATTTCCATAGACATTTCAATAAATATGCATTCTTGGGTCGCTATCAGTCTCTCAAAGGTTTCGAAGTGTCTCACAAGGGAGGCTTCCGGAGACAAACGATCTATAAATTTGGTTTTAGGTACTTTTGACTACGGGGATTCCATTTCTGCCGTCAAAACTGGCTAAATGTTTTTGCGAGCCGAGTTATGAGCTCTCAAACTTTTCATTGGAATTCTATGTGAAAAAGCTTAACCATATGAAAAGTTTGAGAGCTCATAATTCGCAGAGACATTTAGCAGGCTTTGACTGCAGAAATGGACTCCCAGTGGTCGAAAATACCTATAATCAAATTTATAGGTTGTTTGAAAGCCGCGTCTCCAAAGTCTTCCTTTGTCAGTTTCGTAACGTCCTTTCCATTTCTATTGTAACAATTCCTATCATCCTGACAATCCATAAACACAAACATACATCATAAAGTTTATTGATGTTTCTTTTTTTCCATTTTCACACAGATTCATGCTGGAAACATGACGTGTTCTTCTCTATCTTCTTCTTCTTTTTTTTCCCACCGGTTGCTCTCCCTGAAAATCATGTTATTGTTTATCAATAATAATCTTTAATCCATTCTTTTCGCTATAAATCGCTATCATTTTTTCAAAAATTCGAATTTTCCAGACGCTTGGGTGCTCGACTCAAGTCGATTCGAGTCGTCGTCGTCGTAGGGATGAGTGACAACAACACGATTCGTATGAGCCGTGTGCTCTGCGATTTCTTGGTTCTCACACTTATTGGTGGGTTTTTAGATTTAAGAAAAAAAAAGTTTAATTTGAACTATTCTAAGGCACTTTCAGACACTTTACAGCATCGCTTGCTATTTTAGACAGTTTAGGTATATTGTATGCGCTATTTTGATGGGAATAGAATAAAAACGTTAAGAACTCATCATTAGATCGATTCTCCTGCCCGTATTATATCAGAGGCATAGAACTCTCTGAGATCTACATTTTGGTATACTTTTCAGCTCATAATATTGCGTTTTGAGCGAGTTACGCGCCGGCTCGTTTCAGCTCGGTTTGAAAGTTCAAAATTGAGCGAGTTACAAGATTTTTAGTATTGAAAAGTTCTAAAGAAAACTGTAACTCGATTCATTCTAAAGTTCGGCAAAAGTTAAAAAGCGATTCAGAATACTCACGATTCCAGCTTTCCAGTGGTATCGGGTACAATGAGAAAATTGCTATGGAAGGGCGTGGCTAGACGTATTTTCAGCCTCAGCTCTAACGGTAAAGCTAAAGCTCTAACGGTTAAATGTGAGCCTGACTCAATTTCTCCTTTTTTTCCATTTTTCACTGTTCAAAATCACCCAATTTGACCTATACGCGGTACCAAATTTAAAATAATCCATTACTTACTCTGTATGCTCTCTATTTGTATATATGTTTGTATAATGTGTGTATAGGTCAAATAAAATGTTCTCGCCGGGGAGCGAAACGGTGTGTGTTGTGTTGAACATATAACAACCGGAAGTAGTGGTGACTAGACAAGAGTTGGGACATGCTTATTTTCAGACTTTTGAGAAACTGCGGCGTGGTTAGAAAGAGAACTGTGCCTAGGAGTAGTTTAGGCTCCAAAATTGGTTTTTGGAGAGACATTTTCAAAGACATTTTCAACGATTTTGACCAATCTAGCAAACCGGGCCTACACGGTGCCGGCTCGTAACTCGCTTCAAACGCAATATTATAATCTGAAAAATTCACCAAAATGTAGATCTCAGCGAGTTCTATGTCCGTGATCTACTACGGGCCGAATGGCTATTCGTTAATGTGCCGCGGGTCGGGAAAAGGTACCAAAAAACGAGAAAATGGCAAAAAAAGCCTTTCTAGCCCGGCCTGCGACACATTAACGAATAGCCTTCCGGCCCGTAGTAAGACACAGATATAGAACTCGCTGAGATCTACATTTTGGTATATTTTTGAGCTCATAATATTGAGTTTGAAGCGAGTTACGAGCCGGTCCGCTTAGTCCCGATTTGTAAGTATGATAAAACCAGATTCAGAATCCTAATAACATCAACTCTCTGTTCATATCAATTTCATCTACGAACTTATTTATTCCAGCCATCCCTCTCTACATCTTCCACGAGTTCGTGCCCCCATACCGACGTGGATATTATTGTGACGATGAGTCGATTCGTTATCCGTGGCGCAAGTCCACCGTCTCCCGTCAGATGCTCATTGTCATCGGACTCCTGATTCCGATTCTTCTGATTCTGGCGACCGAATTGTTCCGCACGTTGGCGTGGGAGAAGAAGTGCGAGCAAGAGTTCAAAACTTATCATGTAGGTTTTTGATGACTTGGAAATCGGCTGAAAATCTGGAAATTGGGTGAAAATTTCATCCGAACATCCGAATGCACAGACAGGCATCAGGAGTCATGAAATTGGCAGTTTTGCTTGTTTTATACAGTTTTAAAAGTTTTAAAGAGGGGTTTTTTAATGAATCCGGACAAACAGATACACAGACAGAGCGTGTCATGTCGTATTGTCCGTTTTTTGAGCCATTTTTGGCTAATTTTTGGAGACTTTTACGGTTCCGATAGCCTAAAGACTGGAATCAATGCATAAAACCAGCAACTGTTCACTATTTTGAAAACGGACTGTCCCAAGATGCGTCTAGCTTATTTTGAGTCATTTCAATCGATTTTTCAATCCAAAGGTCGACATTTCGACAAATTTTGGTGAATTACAAGCGATTTCGACACATTTTTGACACAAAGTTTGAACATCCTGAAATCTGGATATTGAAAAGTCCGCAATTTCAGGGAGAAAAGGTTTTTGACATAAACGGCTAATTATTTTTCGATCTAAAAACATAATTTTTCGATCCAAAAACCGAATTTTTTACCTAAAAAAGACTGTAATTCCAGACATAATGCTCTCCCCCTATCACCAAAAACCCATTTCCTAAGCTTCAGGTACGCAACCACTCTGTACACCGTCTCATCGTCCGTCTCTACTGTTTCATCGGCTACTTTTTCGTCGGCGTCTGCTTCAACCAACTAATGGTCGACATCGCCAAGTACACCATCGGTCGTCAACGTCCCCATTTCATGGATGTCTGTCGTCCAGATATCGGCTATTCGGAATGCAAGAATCCAGATGAATATGTTACCAACTGGACGTGCACGACGACAGATGTGAAGCTGATTCACGAGGCTCAACTCTCATTTTATTCCGGTCATTCGGCATTCAGTTTCTACGCCGCTTGGTTCACTTCTCTCTATCTTCAAGCTCGCTTATTCCGTCCTCTATTCTCACGTCTTCTTCTTCCCGTTATCCAATTTCTTTTATTCGGTGGAGCCGCCTATGTTTCATTGACACGTGTCTCCGACTATAAACACCACTGGTCTGATGTATTGGTCGGCGCGATGATGGGCACTGCGATCGGAATTTTCGTGGCGTTATTCGTGGCGGAGGTGTTCAAGAGACGAGAGATTCCGTCGTGTGGACCCACTAATGAGTTTGGATTGATTAGGTAATAGTGGATGGATTCTGAAGTAATGCGAGGATTGGCTGAAAGTTTTCTTAAAATTGGCGGAAAATCCGGAAATTTTGGATGAAAATCCGGAAATTTTGGCTTAATTACTAATGAGTTTGGATTGATTAGGTGATCGCTGATTTTGACGTAACACGAGGATTCTGAATCCGCTAGAACTGAAATTTGTCAAAGCGAAAGCTGAAGACGTGAACTTCTTTAAATAAGAAATCCTGATTTTAAAATTTGAGTTTTTGGCTTATTTTCAACTCAAAATTTTAAAAAAAAAACAGATTCACGGCCAATTTTTGACCCGGAATACCTAGATTTTCAGTGATTTCCGTTGTCTGGCGCGCCTCGGACGCGCGCTTAGCTGAATTTCGAAAATTCTCCCAAAAAATTGTTTTTTTTTACTTAAAAATCGTCATTTCTAGGAATAGTATCCATCTGTCTGGCGCGCCTTTGACGCATTTTTATATATTAAACATTTTGTGAACGGATTCAGAATCCTCGCGACGTCCACTTCCGAATCATATTTGTAAACAATTTTAGGCTTAATTTCTTGAAAAAATTGACTGAAAATCCGGAAGTTTTGGCTAAAAATTGGAGGAAAATTTTGACTGAAAATCGATTCAGAATCCTTACATCTTCATCTTTCTTGTCATTTATTAGGATTGTTACTGACGGTACCAAATTAGTGGGCGTGGCCTAAAATCTAAAAATTTTGAGATTCTTAGTCTGAAAAACTGTGATATTTGCTAATTTTCCAAAATTTTCAATACCAATTTCACCGTATTCTAGAATGGACCGCCCGGACGGTGTAATCACGTCCCAATCAAACGGTAACGGCTCAAATACCGTAGTTTCCACCCAACACGTCATCGTTTCCGAAGTGGATCCGGCTAATCAGCGACTGTAAGTTTTCCACTGAATTTCAGATTTTTCGAAATAAATTCCGCCGGCCAAAACTACCATACTACCATTCTTTCTCACGCTTCGTCCGAATGTCATTACTTATCTGAAAATCTGGAATTTTTTGGGTTTTTCCTGGGTCTCCTTTCTCTATCTATACCTCCAATATGATTCATGTCTCTAACTCCTCTCTCTCCTGGGAGCATGTATGCACTACTACAGTAATCCTACAGTAATCCTCCTTACTCAGTTTCAGCCTGTCACTATATCTAAGTTCTTTTCTTTTCTTTACTCACTCTTTTCCAGAACGGAATGGCGCAAGAAGCTTGAAATGAGAAAATTCAATGGAACAACTCATTGTGATATTACAGATAATGAGAATATGTGAGCATTGTGCTTAGCAATTAGTGATAGTTCTAGAAATAGAGATGGCCTGGGAATTGAGGTATTTGGTGGCCTGGAAATTGGCTGAAAATCCGGGTATTGTGGCGGAAAATCCGGAGATTTCGGCGGAAAATTGGCTAAAAATTGGCTGAAAATTGGCTGAAAATTGGCTGAAAATCCTGAAATTTTGGCGGAAAATCCTGAAATTTTGACGGAAAATTGGCTGAAAATTGGCTTAAAATTGGCTGGAAATTCAGAAGTTTTGACGGAAAATCTGGATGTTTTGGCTAAAAATCCGGAAATTTTGGCTGAAAATTGGAAAATTGAGGTTTTCAGACAGTTTTCATCTACTTTTTCAGCCAATTTTTAGCCAACTTTCAGTTAATTTTCGGCCAATTTTCAGCCAATTTTTAGCCAACTTTCACCCAATTTTTAACCAATTTTTGAAAATTCTAGGCCACCGACCCCCAAATCCTAGGCCATCCACAGTAAAATCTCTTCCTTCCGCTCATATTTTCAGTTTTTTCCTCTCTTTTCCTCCATTTTCACTCAATCATAAATGTCTCTAACTAACTCAACTTGTCCGTGTCTCTCCGCCCACTAATCCTACAGTAATCCTACAGTAGTCTTCCATGACTACAGTAACCCCCTCATAAATCTACAGTAGTACTCCTCTCATATGTTTAGAGTGTCTTCTAGCTCCGTCTCCTCTCTTCCGCCGCCCGTCTTTAAGCTGGGTCCACCGAGAGCGCCGAGAGGTGCGCCAGACTCTTCGCCACCCGAATTCAAGACGGAGCTTCGTGTCGATCCGTGCATCGTTGTGAATATGAAATGAATGAGTGTGTCTTTGTATAGTCTTTGTCGTCGCTTTTATGTGTTTTTTGAGCTGAAAATGAGAGTTTTTTGGGGTTTGGAGGTGAAAATTTTGGAAAAAATCGGTCAAAAATGGCCTAGAATCCCAAAATTTGGGTTTCTAGGCCACCAATTCTCCGCCAGACTCTCAAAAACTCTACTTTTCCAGCAATTTCTATTTATGTACATTTCATCTCATTGCTCCCCACTTTTCCAAAAAAAAATTAGCGGTGAAGCTGGAGGCCTAGGATACGATATGGCCTAACTTTTTCAATGGCCTAATTTTGTGGCCAATGACTTGATGGCCTAGAATCCGACTTTCCTGGTGATCTAGAATCAGGCATTACCCTGTGACGCGTTTTAAGGTAGAAAATGTGATTTTGGAATGAAAAAACGATTAAAAACTTGAAAAATGTTCAAAAATGGCTAAAAATGTGAATTTTTTGTTCAAAAAACATGAAAATGTCATTTATTGTACTTAAAAATGCGTTTCAAGCTAAAAATAGAAAAAAATTTCGGATCCTAGGCCACCAGCTTACCATGGCCTAACTTTCCCATAGTTGTTGGGATCCTAGGCCACCATGCCTTAATTTTTCAATATTGTCGGATCCTAGGCCATCATTACCACCGTATCCTAAGTCATCTGTTTACTATGGCCTAACTTTCCCCCATTGTCGGATCCTAGGCCATCACTCCCTCCCCCCTCCATCTCTTCCATTATTGTGCTTTCATTGTTGTTGTTTTCTTTGTGATTTCAGCCTGTGGACATCGTCGGGCCCCGCCTCCTCTCAAAACTATCGAGACGATCGATACATGGACCACTACTAGAGCACCCATGCACCTACAGTATCTACAGTATGCCTTTGCATGTTTTGATTTTTATATTGATTGATTCTTTTTAATTTACTTAATTTCTTATCCATTTTTGGGACCCTCTTCTCCTCCTTCTACCAAACGTTTTTATCCAAAATTTTTCACAAATTTTTCGAAATTTTTTTAAGCCCACCAAAGGATGCCCAACCTGTGCACCCCGATCAGGTCCGACCGCATTTCATTGAAATAAATCATCTCTAAATCACACAAATTTCTTATTCTCATCCCCAACCCGATTCGTCTCTCAGCTTCTTTGTATACCGCCCATCCCGTTTGTGTTGCCCAAAAAAAAGTGAAAAAACAACGAAAATTTATAAATTTTTGTATTTATTTTAATATATATTCATATACATGCTTACACCCAATTTGTCCATTGTGCAGCTTCTTTTTAACATTGAAAAATTGGATTTTTGGGGGAATAATGGGGGGTACGGTAGAAAATGAGGGGGGACATCCGGATGGACAGACAAACAGATAGATGGATGAAAACTGGAAAAAAAAGACATCCGGACAAGCAGACATACATTCTGGACATGCGGACAAACAGATAGACATTCTGGACATCCGGACATACAGACAGACATGTAACTGAACTTCTAAATTTCGTGATTTCCTGCAAAATGAGATATTTTGGACATCTGGACGCACCGACTGACTCATAGACTATCATATTGTATGAATTTGATGTTTCTCGGACATCCGGACTCACAGACCGACATGTGGACATATACCTAGAGAAAAACGAAATTTTAACTTTTTCGTCAAAAAATATCAAAAAAACATGTATATCACAGAAAACCCAGTCAAAAACAGCCACACCAAGACATCCGGACAAACAGACACATAGATAGGACATCCGGATATCCGGACGTACAAATAGGACATCAGGACTCACAGACAGACATTCTGGACATCCAGATAACATACAACACGAAACCTTGCCCGTAATCGAAAGTACAGACATCTGGACTCACAGACACACAGACAACCTACCGTACCCCGATCCCCCCTCCCTCTCCATACCATCCTGACGCATTTCTCTATCTCTTCTACAGTACCCTTCTTCCGAATTCCTCATCCTCCTCAACTATAATCAACCAATTACCATCATCCCGTTGGCGACCGGAATCCTTTATGGACACTGCCTCATACTACACGGCACGAAGTGAATGGGATGCGACGAGTGGGCGGAGCAGTATTTTCGGAGGAATCGGCGATAGACGGTTCATGGATTTCCAATCGATTCAATCGGGTCAGCCGTCGTGGTTGTTGGAGTCGCTGGAGGAGGAGGGGCATTAAGAGTCTGGAAATGTGTATTTGAATGAAGGCAAAAAATTGAAAGTTGTGGTGTTGGTGGTTAGTAGAGAGCGGTAGGATCAGGGCGGTGCGAACAAGTGATTTTTTGATTTCTCCTGAATTTTTCACAATTTTGTACTTGAAACATGTTTCCGGAGTCTTTCCTTGGACTAATTACAGTTTTCATACAAATTCAAGCCTCCGAAAAACTCGTATTTTCAGACAAATGTTTTGATTTTTTTTCGAATTTTTCGATTTTTCGATTTTCGAAATAAAACGTTTAAAAAAAATTTAAGTTTTCGCTCAGCCCTTGTGAGGATGTCAGGTGTGCTTACCCTTTTGTTAAACATAGATGACAATTTTCAATAGAACATCTTTGTATACCTCACTGCGTCCGGTCTATCGAAAAAGGACATTACTTGCGCTCCATTAGAAATTTGCAAGTTCACAAAAGTTGAATTTCGATTTAAAGATGGAATTCTTAGAGTTAACTCAAGAAAACTTATCAATTTTAGGTTATCGGTAACTAACAAAACATAAAAACTGAAAATACAATTTTTGAAAAGGTTTGAAATTTCTATATAACGCGTTCTCTGTAAGACTCGAGCAACAGAGGTACTAGGGAAAATTAGTTATATAAACATGTACTCTGAGTCTTCGGTAACACATATACACAATATTGGGTCGCAGCTCCGGGTTACTGTAGTACGGTAGGTGCTCATAGGTCAAAAAATGAACTTTTTGAGAATTGATCGGGAAAAGCTGAAATTTTTAGCATTTATTGGATAGGAATAGAGTATTTATTTCACAAAGTTTCAAAGTTTAAAAAATTTTTTTAACCGAGTTATGGCCAAAACACACACTTTTTTGACCGATTTTTTGAAAAAATCTAAAATTAGGATCCTTAATCGGAATTTCCGTATTCCAAAACTATTTTTTTAACGTTTGTTATTATTTTTTCTATTGATCAAAAAAAAATTCATTGAAAAAAACCTCGGCTGAAAGGTTCAAATTTAATCTAGAAAAAACCAAAAAAATTTTATTTTGAAATTTTGGAAATTTTATTTTAGAAATGCGTAGTCCTTATAATTTGCAACATTTTTTGTATTGACACTTATGTTTTAACTCTTCATCATCACATAGAAATCTTGAATTAAGTGGAAATTATCAATTGAGCGGCGTGTGATTTCCAGCTGTCGCGTAAGAGCGGAATACACAAAATAAATGTTTTTGTTTGAGTAATTTTAAGATTGTGCTTTGTTTGACAATACTCTGCTTACTGTAGAAAACAATTCGGTACGTTTTTCATTCACAAAGTTGTGCATCAATTCAATTAATATCTCACATGAGAATCTCTTGCGTTGGGAACCGTAGATCTTGATATTTTTTTGCCAAAAGACATTTCTTGGTCTTACTAAAAAACTCCGAAAGTAGTAGCGGCGTTCTCAAAGTTTTGCTAAAAAAATCGATTTTTTGTTTTTTTGGAGAATTTTTTAGTCGACTCACTTTGGCTCTTCATAACTTCTCGCATTTTTAATATTTTTAGAAGATTTTTTTTGCAGATGATTGGTAAAGACATGTTCTTTATTTTTGCTCATTAAACTATAAAGCTACTACCTTGTCGGAATGAGATAATTTAGGAACTATTTTTATTTTGGAAATACGTTCCCAAGAGACCGAGTCCATTTGATCATTTGACGGATGATGCAAGTTCACACACTCAAATGTAGATCAAACCAAAAAATGAGATTTACTTTAAGTTTTAGACTTCTTTACAGGTTATTTAAGTACTACTACCCTACATATACTCTACTCAACAGAAGAATCGTTCGACCCTCTGTTTTTTTCCAAAATTTAGATTTGGGTCATTTTTCAGAAAAAGATGTGAACATAAAAAGTGTTTTAAATTAAAATGGAAATCAGGCCACAGTGTTCTTTTTCCCATCACGTGACCTAAAAATGAAAAATTCCGAAAAAATTGGTTGTAGGGTAGTAATACTTAAATAACCTGTAAAGAAGTCTAAAATTTAAAGTAAATCTCATTTTCTGGTTTGATCTACATTTGAGTGTGTGAACTTGCATTATCCGTCAAATGATCAAATGGACTCGGTCTCTTGGGAACGTATTTCCAAAATAAAAATAGTTCCTAAATTATCTCATTCCGACAAGGTAGTAGCTTTATAGTTTAATGAGCAAAAATAAAGAACATGTCTTTACCAATCATCTGCAAAAAAAATCTTCTAAAAATATTAAAAATGCGAGAAGTTATGAAGAGCCAAAGTGAGTCGACTAAAAAATTCTCCAAAAAAACAAAAAATCGATTTTTTTAGCAAAACTTTGAGAACGCCGCTACTACTTTCGGAGTTTTTTAGTAAGACCAAGAAATGTCTTTTGGCAAAAAAATATCAAGATCTACGGTTCCCAACGCAAGAGATTCTCATGTGAGATATTAATTGAATTGATGCACAACTTTGTGAATGAAAAACGTACCGAATTGTTTTCTACAGTAAGCAGAGTATTGTCAAACAAAGCACAATCTTAAAATTACTCAAACAAAAACATTTATTTTGTGTATTCCGCTCTTACGCGACAGCTGGAAATCACACGCCGCTTGATAATTTCCACTTAATTCAAGATTTCTATGTGATGATGAAGAGTTAAAACATAAGTGTCAATACAAAAAATGTTGCAAATTATAAGGACTACGCATTTCTAAAATAAAATTTCCAAAATTTCAAAATAAAATTTTTTTGGTTTTTTCTAGATTAAATTTGAACCTTTCAGCCGAGGTTTTTTTCAATGAATTTTTTTTTGATCAATAGAAAAAATAATAACAAACGTTAAAAAAATAGTTTTGGAATACGGAAATTCCGATTAAGGATCCTAATTTTAGATTTTTTCAAAAAATCGGTCAAAAAAGTGTGTGTTTTGGCCATAACTCGGTTAAAAAATTTTTTAAAACTTTGAAACTTTGTGAAATAAATACTCTATTCCTATCCAATAAATGCTGAAAATTTCAGCTTTTCCCGATCAATTCTCAAAAAGTTCATTTTTTGACCTATGAGCACCTACCGTACTACAGTAACCCGGAGCTGCGACCCAATATTGTGTATATGTGTTGCACATTTACTCATATACGTTCTTTGAAAGTTTCAAAGCTGTAGCTAACTTAGCCGCCCTACGCCCCTACCTACAGTGACCATGATCGAGTCTTACAGAGAATGCGTTATATTTTCAAGCTAAAAATAGGGAAAAGTAATTACTTGAAAACTACTTTGATGGTCACCTGAGATACCTGAGATAATAAAATGAAGAAATCCAACGACATCACCAAAAAACCCATTAATTTTTGACCAATTTTGAGAGCGCGCAACGTTTTAGGGATAAGGAGAAGACATATCGATTCCTTGTTTGCAGTTTACAATATTTTGTTTGGTAGGACTAGGAATATAGATTTTTCGCATGCTTGCAAATCGGGCCAAAACTGACCGGCGCGTAACTCGCTTAAAACGCAATGTTATGAGCTGAAAAATATACCAAAATGTAGATCTTGACGAGTTCTATATCCGATATGTAGACTATTTTGAAAAGTCACGCATAATTTGATTATATCAAATTGTTGACAGTTAGGTAGATTAAATCGTGACTTTCAAATTTGCAGCTGATAGGAGTTTGATTCGAAGCTTTTTTGGAATTTGAAGGTCCGTTGAAAGATTCCTTTCTGCTAGATGCTAGATAACCATAATCATTTGGTGGTTATTAACTTCTTAGGGTGTGACTGTACTAAAAAATCGTCAACTATAAAAGTATAGGTCTAGGTGTGAACTACACGATGAACACAAATTCAGAACTATCGGACAATTTCTGGCTTCGTGGCAAGCTTTTGAAGTTTCATAAACTTCATTTGTAGTAACTAATGAAAGTAAGACATCCGGACAAACAGAGTGAATGACGATGAGATGAGTAAATTAGTCAGACAGTTTGTTTCCATGGTACTGTCTTTTCCAAATTGGGTTTTAGGACATTCAGACACACCGACAGATAACCTAAACCAATACCACAACTTTTCGAAATCTTCTTTTTGTTTCTCACCTTACATGTATAATGTTCTACCAAAAAGTCATCCAAATTCTCTCTATTTTTTCAGGGTCTGTCTATATATATACCTTTTCCTCTGTGATTCTTATAAACCGAATTTTCAATTCTTAGTTTGTTAATTGTGTTAATAAACCTATTTCCTCTATTCTTATGACATGAGACAGGACAAAGCGTGAGAAGGAAAACAAATCGTATGGTATTATCTCGGCACAGTTCTTACAACTGCGCTCCACCGAAATCCCCTTGAAAAATGCACTCAATTTTCTTCGGTTTCGGTAGAGCGCGGTTGTAAGAAGCGGGCCGTGCTAATAACAAAATTTTAATTCAACAATTGCACTTTTCAGCGTCCAAACCACCGATGAGGCTCGTCGTGACTTCTTCCAGGCTGTCTAGGCTACAGTTACCTCTGTAAGGAGTACTCTAGGCATACAGTGTGTTCCCAATGATTACTGGAGGACTACTGTAGGCCTACAGTACTCTCTCACCGCAATACTCATTAACCATGCTCTCGCTTCCCCCCTTGGCATTCAAAATTTTCCTCTTTTTTTTGGCTATGATGATGTAACCATATTATGTTTGTTGTTTTTTTTCTTCTTTTCTGAGAACTTCCTTCCCTCTATTTCCTTACTTCAGTGTAGTGTCTGTCACTTGTTTGGAAGGAAGTTCAGTTTTTTCTGTATTCTGAGAATTATTCGATGACCTGACCTCTAGGTGACGTCATCTGTCATCTGGAAGACAATTCTAGAAGACGTGGCTCCAGAATCCGAAGAATCCTTAGAAGTCTGGAAGTCCTCTAGCCATGACACTCCACTATCCCTGAAAATCTGCTTAAACATGATCATTTCCAGATTTGTTTCTAAATTTCCAAATCTGATGACTGAACTCCCCAATGACGTCTCCTTTCGTCTTCTGATTTTTTGATTCTTTTTATAGTTTTGTATTCCTTATCCGTGGTACATACATTTTTTGTGTTTGTGTCGTGTCGGATTGTCTGAGGGATTCTCCCCCCACGCAATCCATCATTGGTTAGTTGACCTCAAGGAAGTGGAAACAACCAAACTTATGAGAAGTTGATGACCTAGAAAAAGTTAGGCCACTGGTTTTAAGATAACGTTTTGGCGAAATTCTTTGAAAGTTGAGATTTTGTGGAAAAGCAATTTAAGAAAAAACTCCGCATCCCAAAAATTTTGCAACAACTTGCTCCATTGACAACTTATACAACTTTTCACATATTTTATCAACCGAGCGCGTTTTCTGAGTCTACTCACATTATCCGTATGGATATTCGCTCTACTGATCACTTCTGTAACTTCCAGCTCTTCACTAACATTATCAATAGAGTGCGTTTTCATCTTTCAGTACCAGGCCTCTGCGAAATAACTTTTCCAAGAAATCGGAAAGAAAATTTCTTTTAAAAAACTGTCTGAAAAAATGAGCTTTTCGGTGGCAAAAATCTTGAATTTGTATGAAAATAGTAAGTATTTTAAGGACAGATCCCCAGAAACCTGTTTTTGAGTACAAATCTAGAAAAAATCAACTTTTTGACAATTTCAGGAAAAAATTTCAAAATTTTCGAGTGGTTTTTTTCGAAAACTATCCAAAACATTTTTCGCACAGCCCTATTCAATATATTGCTTTTTTATGTTCATTTTGACCAATTTTAACCATCCGATCTCTACTCCAATACCACTGTCCAAATATACCCTTTGTTACATCTCTCAACTCATTTCAATAAAGCTTGCCTGCTCTCGCTTCAATTGAGAATTCAAGTTTTAACACTTCACACACAAACTGAAAGTTTTAATCAGGTTATCTCACACACATGGCTGAATACTAGCAAGAAAAACAGGCAAGAGAGTCTTCTGACCACACCGAATTAGGCAAATCAAGCATAAAAGCGATGACACAGATTTCTTTCACGCTTCTTTTGATTTCGAAGAGAGAGAGAGAGAGAGAGCACTGATCCGGCTCACTTCTTATCTGGCTTGACATTTGTTGAGAAATTTGAATCATCAACAACAAAATAAAACAATCACAACTAAATACTTCTCGGTGTTCCTGGAACTATGCGCCTTTAAAGATTACGGAGAGACGCAGAGCAGCAGAGTGTCTTTAAAGGCGCATATCTCGTAGCCGTGATTTTCCAAAGATTTTAAATTTCGGGGTATGATAGATCGAAACAAGGGTTACATTTTTGTAGTTGAACGTTTTTTGATAGCTATTCACGGTTAAGAGATAAATGCCTTGGAGATAGCTTCCTTTATGCATAAAAAGGTTGATAGCTATCAAAAAACGTTCAACTACAAAAATGCAGCTCTTGTTTTGTTTTATCAGATGTTAAAATTCAAAACCCCTTAGTAATTCACGACGCGTTTAAAGACGGAAGAGAGACACTGAGAAGTCAGACACTCTGCTTCTCTGCGTTTCTCCGTAATGCTCAAAACTGTAAATACCACAATGCCACCACAGGATCCCAAAATTTGAAACCCACCTGCAAAATCTTAGTTCGCTCTTTAAGACCCCATTAAGAATTGAGGAGAAAATTTAGGAAAAACGAAAATCACATTAAAATCGTCAGAGTCTGGATGACCCCCTCGGACTGAATTGGATTAAAATGTTTAGATAAAATATGTGTTCCTTGAATTAAGGAATCCAGAAGAAAACAAATCTTGATTTAGATTTGAATTGAATTTTGAGCGCTTAAAGATGACAGCCGTGAAAAAACAAGGTCGTTCTGAGGAAGAGAGCTATGATATGATATGATCTGGAAATTGAAACGGGAGACATAAACAAATAGTGGACAAAAATAAACGAATGGTTCCTGGTATGGTATAGATAGACAGATCGACATTTTTGTAGTATGGATTTATTTGTACATAACTCAACGACTAATTTTAAAACAGAGGATGTAAACATCTGAGGTCTGCAACCTTGATTTTAAGGTCCTAATAAAAAATGATACCTCTTCATGGAAGGATTCCCAAATAAGGCAACATGCATGCACCAGTTTCATTTGGAGAGCATAATTTGGAGTCATGCTACGGTCTTCCCAAATTTTGATTCCTATGTTTCATCAACTAATCCTACCCAAATTGGGCTAATTGGATATCGTGTGTCTTACAAGGGAAGTACACAACAAACCGACTTAAACTTTTCTATTAATTCGGACATCTGCTGACCCTGATAATTCCAAATCTGCAAGAAAAATCTGCAAAATGATCACTCGGACCGTTGTGGTAGACACTTTGTCTCGCGGTAAAAAGTTTAACTCTAGGAAAAGTTTGATGGCTCATAACTCGGCTCGAGTGAGCAGATTTGGAATCCTCACGGTCAAAAGTACCTATGGCCAAATTTATAGAAAACTTTCAATTGTTAAAGTTGACTAGTATTCGAAAACTAAAAAAGTTTAGTTGCTTACCTAAAAAACTATCAACAGTGCAAGAATGAATGAATTATGAAAACGTGGTCAATTAAGTTCCAGGGCGTCTAAATTCTAGGTCACCAGAATTCTTGACCAATCTGTCTGTCTGTCTGCGCCTCTGCTCACCTAAATGTCCGCAATCCAACCTAATATCGTTCTGGCATTCTCTGAAAATCCACTTGTTAGACGACCTACGTAAACCAGTAAAATCCTACAAACCGCATATTTTTCCGAATGTCCGAAAAACCGGATAACATCACTTATATTTGTGCTGGATACTGAATACTTTGCACTGCAGTAAAAGTATTCGTTAGATCTCTCAATCGGAGTTATTCCATTTCTAATCTTATTAAGAGTAGTCTATCTGTGTTTCCTAGTTTCCCGATTTCTGAGTTTTGAAAAAAACTCAAAAACCACCCATCTAACACATTAATCCAGTCTTACATCATTCGAATTCCAAAATCCACACGTTTCAGCTTAAACCGATTATCATTATCCCCATCTCCATTATCTCATCAAGCCAATTTTCGAAAAAAAAGTGCTCTCTGCCCGTAATCCCTCTTGTTTATCTTGTTGTGATAAGCCGAGCGCGGATGTCTCATCGCGCAGAAGAAAAAGGGGCAGTGCTCAAACCACCGTGAAATCTGAAAAAGTGGGGCGGAGCCTAGAGCGAGCTATAAAACGGGCGAGCAAAGATAGGCGTTCCTCACTCTCTCCAAGTTTCTGCTTTTCTGGAAATACAGAAAATGTTCCATATTCATCAAGAAACCATGAATTGCCCTGTCGACCTTCACCGTCAACGTCGAATCCTATTCAGCAAAAGACGTCGGACTATCTAAAGCCTACAGTACTCCCTTGTATATATATTTTTACATCGTGCCAATATCTTATCAATCTAAATATGCTGGTCATTCTGCTCACCTCGAAACGGATCTCAATTTCTTTTCTTTTTTGTCTCATTTCAAATTTATCAAATCTAAAGATTGTTTGTAAATACATACAAAAAAGATGTAAATAATAAACCAATTATTTTTGAAACCTCGTGTTTTCTCTTTTAGAATCTCAGAATTTCAGACGTCAGAACTAATAACAGGCTACAAAAAATAAAATGTTGCCATTTGTTTTGTTTACCCCTACGCAAATATACAAAGAGAAAACGTATGTGTCTACGGTATTTAGGTTGTAGTGTTTGGGACAAAGAATATAGGTTGAGGCTGGTCTGTCAGTCTCCAGGATGTCCGGATGTTTGAACTTCCAGGGTAACATTGCTTTGAGGGATTTCATGCTTGTCAAAGTCGTAATGAAAATTGGACTTAACGAACTCTGAAGGCCTAAATGGGTGGTGGATAGTTAGGTCTGTGTGTCGGTCTAAAATTTTCGGAATCTAGTTCCACAGTGTCCGGACGTCTTGGATCATCGCTTTTTGAATTCCGGGTCAGTTTCGCATATCAGGACATTGGAAGTGTGAGTTTTGCAGAAGTCTAACCTACCGTAAAACCTTAAATAGAGGTATCTTTGGAAGGTTTCACCTAGCTGTAATGTGTGATTCAATTCCAGGTATGAAAATACTGAATCTGTCATTAAAACTCTTGAAAAATGTTGGGGAATTTAGTTATGACCGTTTAATCCTTGAAACTCAGAAATACATGCATTGTGCCACAAGTTATATCTCCTTAGTGTGAGCTTGTACAAAAAAGTTGTCAACTACAAAAATGTAGACAAAGGCTTAATTATCACAGAAAAAGATAATTTAGAAAAACCAGACATATTTACAAAAACCTTCTCCGAATTTGTCCTTATTCTTTTCAAAATCCTACAAATTCTTTTCAAAATCCTACAAATGCAAGTTGAATACCGTTGTACTACTGTATTTACGTTTTCATAGATCTCACAACCATATTTTAAAACTACAGACATTTTGAACTGAATTCAAAGAAATATTAACACATATTCCATTTCTAGATTGCACCTTTGAGGATTTGCTCTAAAGTTTACTGTCTAGGTTTGACTCGGTCTTTCCGGATGTCCGGATGTATGTTTCCTCATTACAGCTAAGAGGGTGGCGGATTTGTTGGAGATTTGACTATTTATGTCAAAATTTACATGTTACCTTAGATACCCAAAAATCCTATAAGATGATTACGGTCGGAAAAATTAATTTGAAAATGATAAACATGCGTCAGTCCTGGGAGGTCTCTCTGAAAATCCTGACAGACAAAATCCGTTCTTTGACGAAAAAATATTTGACTTTTTGGTTCCCTCTTCCCCAATTACGGTGTGCCACGTCAAAATCAGAATCTGCTGTAATGCTTGTTTTCGTTTTTTTTCAAATTCGAAATTACTGCCTGATCTATCTTCCCCATTCATTATATGCTCTATATCATTCAGTTGAAAAGCTCATCAGTGCAATTAGGTGTGAAGTCGTGACCGTCGTCGGAGCTCAAGCGTGTAATCATGAGTGAGGTGCTGAATCAGAAGAGAGAATTCTTTTGGTCTTTTTTATGCTTTCAGAGGTGAGACTGAGACCAAGCACCGGATTGAGAAGGGAATGCTGTGACGATTTAAGGATGCTCTTTGATGCTAGAATGAACTTTTATATCGAAAACGAAGTATAAATAAACAAAATGTTTGGTCTTAGGTGTTAACTTTTTTAAAGGAAACGGAAGTGGCATTTCAGGGAAATGCTAATGTGCAACATTGCATTGCTCACTGAGAATGTCAGATTTTGTAGAACTTTAACGGATCTCAATTTCCGTTTCGTTATCCGTGACTAAGTTCTTGAGTGCCAATCTACGAAACCTTATGGGAATGCAAACTTCATAAAGGAGAATGTTGCTTTTTGTGAAAATGTGAACGGGGACTATGAGATTTGGTTGGAAAGGCCTGTTGGGCTGTATAAAAATGTCCGGACGTCCGAATGTCCAGAAATTTGAGAATACGGGGGGAACAGGACAGTGTAGTCTGTTACTGCGCGTCTTTGTTGGTTTGAATTTGCGTGAGCATGCCTTGAATTAAAGGCACAAAAGACTTGTCCGAGAGGACTACACGGCCGATCGGGAAAACTCTTCCACGAAGGCTAATTTTGAGTCTGAAAAACGGGAATTTCTGGGGTTTTGAGGCTTTTAGCAATTGTTCAATAACGAAAGTTTCCTAAAACTGTCTGAAGTCTGAAAAAAATTCTTCTGTCCTCCTTTAAAGAACAATTGTTAGATGTGTAAGTGAGCCCAAATCCCAGGACCAAATTATCCAGTTCTTACTTTTCACGGATGCGTCTGACTGAGGGGAGCTTGTACCAAATAACAGTCTAGCACTACAGTAACCTAAGATCTCCAGGTATGCCTTTGAAGTGTACTTTTTAAAGTTTACGGTTCCACTGATTAACGGTCTCCATTTCGGATTTCTTCAATAATCCTAAATCCCTATCTTTCTGAAAATACTGCATCATTTTCCAGTTGTTCCAGTCTGCACTACCGTATTTCCTTTTTATTCCCTCCGTTCGATCTCAACATAAAATCTTTAAACCACAGACATTCCTTTCCATTTGATTTCCGAATTTCCGAATTCTTGTAGATCCAGCTAACACACAGTTCACACATTCCACCTCTAGACAGCTAGGAGAGAGGCGGATTCAACGAGGATTTTAAGCAAAGCTTATAAAGTTAAAATTTAAAAATTTTAGCACTGTCATCATCTGCAGGACATCCTTGACAACAAATGTGTGTTTGAACTGAAACGGATATTCGAAACATAGGGATTAAGTGACGGCTCGGCGCGTTGTTTATCACATGTTGTGTGCCCTTTTAATCTGGAAACACAAATAAGACATTTTGCTGTTAGATACATAGATAAAGGGGATTAGTTTCAGCAACACCAGCAGACAACAAAATATTGATGTAACATTTTTGAGCGGATATGAGAAAAAGAAAAGGATGTTGGAAGCGAGCGGGAATTGGGTCCAACAGTTTTAGGCAGGCTCCGCCCACAGATATTTTACAAGAGGAAAGTATATTTTTCTAATCAATTTTCAAGTCAAAAACTGGAAAACTTACAGAAATTGAGCCCGGGGCGCTTTTGACGCGATCATTGAGTAATTAAAGAGGATCAACCTGCATAAGGCTTTTTGTTCCATTGTTTTGTTTTTATGGAATAAAAGTGATTTTCCGCGGTTATTGAGAAGAAAAAACTGGAAAAAATGAAGAAACGAGGCTGGGGTGCCGTTGGCGCGTTACTTGAACCGTTATGAGGGTGCTAAATACCTGCCTAGAGGACCGTGTTTTTTGAAATTTTTGTTTATTTTTCTATTTCCATGAGAAATATGAGTTTCTGATCAGTTTTTAGGTTAAAAAACTGGAAAATATGCATTAAAAAGAGCTGGGGCACCTTCAGCGCATTTTTGAGTTTTTTTGGTCCAAACCCTCTGAAAAAGCCCATAATTATTGAATTGTAACACTCCAGGAAGCGTACTTCATAAAATTTGAAATTGTGAAACGTCAAATCATGATTCTATCTCAAATGTTGCAGATTTCAACTTTTGGCCAGACCGAAGCAGATCTCTGTCCAAAAACTCTGCAAACACCAACAAGGACAGATCAGAGACACGTGGAGGAGATTATCTGACGATTACATATCTGACATCGAAATCCCATCACACGACCTCTTCCAGAAATACACTATGCAACATGCAAGCATACATTTCTGCTTTCAAACACATATTCCCTTAATCCGACAAACATTACTCAGATATGTCGTAGAAGGGGTCAAATCCGGTGAGAGATAAGCTCGAAATAAAAAACATGTACGTAAAGGGAGCGACGAAAATGGATAACTGATACTTATAGATGATCCGGCTGGTTTTGGAGTGAATGGCAAAGGGGAAACCAAAAAAACTGACAAGGAAGTGAAAGAAATGGCAAGGGACATTTGACATAAATGTCAGAATGTCAGAACGGCCTCAGGTATGTCTGTGATTCTGGTTGTCTGGATGTCCTTGGAATTTTTATTGTTTACCATTTTTCAAAGGCTGTGTACATTGGATGAGTTTGAATACACAACAAGCATTTTAGTTCGTTTTGTGTGGTTTAGCAATGTTTTTGAGAGCAGAAAAGCAAAAAAAGAAAAAAAAAAACCTAAGGATGATATTGAACGTTGTAAATACAAAACTGCAATTATTTGATGTCTATTTTCAGCATTACGTCCAGTTTAAACATTATTTGACAAATATTTTTGTCAATGTGTACGTCAGAGCTGTGCGGAAGTAAAATTTTTGAAAAGGGAAGAAGGAAGAAGGAAGAAGGAATAACATTTTCAAAAAGGAAGAAGGAAGAAGGAAGAAGGAAATAAATTTTTCAAAACGGAAGAAGGAAGAAGGAAGAAAAAGTGAAAAAAGCCCGGAAGAAGGAAGAAGGAAGGAAGAAGGAAGGAAGAAAGAGTTGGGTTCCGAACCGGGAAGTCGGAAGTTAATTTTGAAAATGACAAGTTTGAGGAAACTTTTTTCTAGTCATCTCTGAAAACGAATTTTGATGTTGTTTCATACAAAATTTTGTCAAAAACCACCAAAATTCCGCCAAAATTCCGTCGACAATTACAAAATTTTAGTAAACTTATCAGCGGAAGAGGGAACAAGAAAGAAGGAAATGAAATTTTTGAAAAGGAAGAAGGAAGAAGGAAGAAGGAAGTGAAATTTTTAAAAAGGAAGAGGGAAGAAGGAAGACGGAAGTGAAAAAAGGCCCGGAAGAAGGAAGAAGGAAGTCGAAGGAAGGAATTCCGCACAGCTCTGGTGTACGTCCTCGTTCATCCCCATGCCATCTTGAACTGACTGAAGTACTCTTCCGTCTCCAACTTCGGCGTCTGACTTTGAGCCACTTCGCTATTATTTTTCAACACAAACTTTTCAACACCCGGAACAAACTTTAAATGCACAAAAAATCGTCTCCGCCAGACAGGCACCGACACCATCATTATCGGAATAAGAAGGATAGGGTGACTGGAAATAATTCCTATGTAGTTGTAAGGGGTCTGTGATCAGAAACTTACGTAAAATCGCATAATTCCATTGTATAATTTATAATAATTTCATATTTTCTGAGGTAGCCAGTTGACATGAACATAATTAAACAGTATTGGAGTACCATAACAGTTGTGATAAGTAGGAATGAGTACTTGGTGAACTGGAAATTTGTAAGTAAAAACCAGAATTTGAAAACAAATCTTACATGAAAGCTCCTCATATTCTCTTTAGCTTGAAATCTAGTTTGTAGGGTGTATTTGGAAGGGATAATCAAAGTTTTGTCGAGAATTCTGTGAACACGAACATTACAGTACCAGATGTAGACGAGCATCTAAAAAACCGATTTTGTGAAGAGATTCGCCGCGGTATATCTCGGTTCTAAAAGGAAATACCAAAAAGCTGCTAACAGACAAAATATAGCTTAATATTTGAAAAATATTTCTTTAGTTGAAAACATTTTCATATCTTTAAAGACAACCAAGATAGGAAGCTCCAAACTCTTGCTATTCTTTGCTTCAGGTTTCACAAATGAATAAACTCACCGTAAAATTTGATATCATTACAACTATCCCCAAAGCTAGCCAATAATATATACTAACTATCATAGTGCATACTCCAAAGGCAACTAGAGCCGCAAAAATTTGGCATGATAGAAAAATGGACCCAGAGATGAACGGTCGCTTTTCGCTTTCGTAGTCACTAAAATAAACCGATTATTTTTATCAGTAGAATGAGCTTACTGAACCACTTACTTTATAAAATATGTTGCAAAGACCCGTTCAATTGTCAATGCAGTAAGACATAATATGTTTATAACTAAATAATGGGTCACCAGAACCATCCCAATAAAAAATAGAGGACAACTCCAAAATGAAGGTATTGTGATAATTTCAGAGATATTTGTGGTATCATAGAAAGAAGAGTAAGGCTTGGAAGGGTCTGAAAATATAATAATAGTCATCCGGACACACTTTACTTACCGTGCAAAAAGATATATAATTTGGCCATTTTCAATTGAAAATGACCAAGTTTGAGTAGGTGTTACGGTATCACTGATTGTCCCACAAAGTAAATTATGTATAAACCACACAGAACAAAGACAGACCTTTATTTTTGTAGTTGAAAACTTTTTTGTACGGACACTCCCTAGAGAGTTACATTTCTCCCTCAAATCGTCTCATTTTCAGTAAAAAATATATAGATTTTTGATATTTTTGAGCTGCCCCCTTAAAATGACCATGACTCTCTAGATAGTGTCCGTACAAAAAAGTTGTCAACTACAAAAGTAAAGGCCTACTTTTGTTCTGTATGGTTTTTTACATAATTTACTTTGTGGGACAATCAGTATTACCATGACACACTCTCAAAGTTAGGCAATTTCAACTAAAAGTGCTGTACCTATCCCTGGCAACGGTGTCCATCCTTTCTGATAATTGAACATAATCATCCTCCCAATCAAAGACTGAAACCACTGCATCAAAAATCCACATAGACAAATATTCATATTTTTATGGAAAACTCTAGAGGTTGATATAATATAACATCCTCGCAAAGTCACAACTCCTGCACTTATATAACAATTAGTCTCCATTATTAGCATAATTAACGCAGAAATTTCCAGTTCATGTTGATAATTGATTAGAAATATTGGGAAGAATAACATAGTTGAATTGGCGATCAGGAATATCATAGTATGGTGGAGTTTTGACTTGAATTTGAACGAAGAAAAACGAAAACAACAATTTTAGCCAGACGGCTTTCTCGGCTCTTTGATTTTCAGCTGCCCTTAAATTAGGTTAGAAAAACACATAACAAGGTGACAAGAGGAGGAAATTGCCAAGACCACTTCCTGGACTCAGAACTTGGATTTGAGTCAGCGACAGCCTTGGTCGGATAATTTTATGAATTTCGCCAGGAATGCTTTGGGAATCTCAATATTGTTATTTTCGGATGTACGTCACTCGGTTATTGATTTTTAACTGCATTTTGTCTGAATCAAAAAAGTGTCTCTTGAGTTATGGCGATTTTATCCGAAATTATTTATCCGAATTTTATCCGAAAAAAAAGCCGGATAAAAGTTTCATGATTTTTCATAAACGCGGCTACAAACGAAAAATCAAGTGTAAAAATGTTCAACTCGCTAATATCTATAATTATAGATAGCCAACTGGTTTTGAGAAATTGAGTGCGCAAAGTTAAACAATTTTTATCCGACATTCTCCGACTTTTTCTCCGACCAAGCCTGGTCAGCGATGATTTCAAAACTGTAACAAAGTATGTAAAACATGATCTAGAAAGTGAATAGTGTATATTTATTATAAATTTACGGTCTGCTGTCGGAGGGTTTTGAAGACGCATCTAATTTATTGGAGATTTTGCGGAATGGTCTCGTAGTTGAAAAAAAATCAAATGTCGTATTTTCGAGCTTTGCAGGTCTAAAAAACTGCAAATCGTGTGACACCATTTCGGACAAATTAGATGCTCCTTTAAAACCCCGCGGCAGAGTTTTGTGAGTATATAATACATATATCAAACTGTGACAAGAAAAAAGTATTCGGGTTTACTGATTCTGGCAGTCCCGCACGAAAAAGATCACTGCGTTATGCTTGCAATTGACTGTCGCCATTTTTCCAGTGTCCTTTTGCCTGATATCATAACTCTTCTCCCAATCGAACAAGCCTAAAATATCGTGGCTGAAAAAAATTGAGTTCTTAAGGTATCAAATAGCGGAAACCCTACTTTGTGCCGAGTTCTTCCTCCGTTGGCCATCGATACTTATCCCATTTCACACCATTCAAGTTTTTTGTGATGTTTTTAAAAGGGTGAGCGCCATGTTTCAAATGGACAATAAGTGTTTTCAGATTTGGATATTTGGCATCAATCATCCAATCTTTAATCAGTTGAGACACTGCCTGCTCACAAGTTGAGGCCATGTCAAGAATCAAACGGTTCCCTTTGAAATGTTCCAATAGATCTTCAGTCAGTGAACTGTTGTTGACCACATTGCAGCTTACTGATGGAACTCTCATTAACTTGGAGTCTGCACCTAGTGTGCCGTTAAATTGGCCTGCGATGCTCACCCGTTCTAGGTTTGAATGAGAAGTGAGAATACTTTCTAGCATGGATTTGTTCATATTCGAGAATGCGAAACGGATGTCTCTGACCTTGGAATCAATGAGGGACGGGCAGAATCCACGGTAAAAATCAATTTCGAATTTAATCAGTGGTAAATTGGGCCACAGAGAGTTTACATGAGCTTGAAGTGCCGGTAAAACTTTTCCTTGGCGTGGATTGATGTATTTAAGACTGTAGGACATCTTGCGAAGCCGCCAGCTTAATATGTCACCCCATTCTCTGAAATAACTAGTTATACAATGACAAAATTCCTCAATGGGAGACTCACCTGCATTGTATCGATTTTCCTCCTATATTTATTTTTATTTCTTCTCCATAGAAAACATTAGGTTCGACACGATGCATGCTTATCATCGAATGAACGCTCTCCCAATCATGTTTATCGTAGATTTCTACTTCCAATACATTCTCCCGACAGACATATATCACTTTTTTTGGCGTTCGAGTTCGGTTCTCAATCGATTTTAGTGTTCTCGCAGAGCACATACTCAGACGGAATATATCGCAGTAGTTTAAGTTGCTGAGTATTTTACGGCGGACAACACAAGGAAATTTGAGAAATGGGAGCGGCATTTTGAGAGGAAAGGAGCTATCTCAAAGAATGTTTAGAAGGTAGAATAGGGGGGGGGGGGGGGGGTTGGGGTGGAGAAGAGGGTCCGTACATTATTCAAATTCACCCGTCTCAATAGAGCGCGCTTGCATCAATGGGTTTTGGCAAGGAATTGTTAGAAGGACATTGTTTGAGAGGTTAAGCAAATTATTTGATTTGGGAAGGTTCTGGGAATCCAGGGAAGACTGCCAAATTTAAATTTTTCAAAGAAAACGAATCTTCTGGGAATCAGGACACCCAGACAGGCGTTGATCTCACAACAATATAATTGAACGTGTTATTCTTTATTTCAGGATTCAGGAGACAGCGATCAATGGACCATAACTCATAGTCAGAAAAAAGTAATTAGTCTCAAGTCCATGACCGATTCAACTGCTTAAAATACTCTTCTGTCTCCAACCTTGAATCCGACCTTGGCTTCACAAAACCAACTTCTGGAGTTCTCTTGGCTAACAACCATTTTATCAATCGAATTGTGGCACACCCATTGAAAAGTTTCTTACGCCAGGAAGGAACGTTAAGCAGGATTAATGGAACGCATGAGATGGGGTTTCTGAAAATTTTGTGTGTTTGTTGCTCACTTGTATCTCCGGATGTCTTACACTGTAGTTGTTAACTCCATCAAATAGAAAAATGGAACAGCGAGACTCCCAAGAAGCTCAGGGGTTTGGACAGCCAATATGATGGCTTGAAAGGATATGCATATTGTGGCGAAGGAGAAGACAGTCCTGGCGAACTGAAAATAGAAAGGAAGTGACAGACACACAGACAGATTAACTGACGCTCAAGCTTCGAGCATTCTCCTTTGCCTGGAATCTAGCTTGAAGGGAGTATTTAGTGCAGGAAAATATGTGACGGGAGTCCATGATTTTATGAACGCGGACATTCCAGTACCAGATGTAGGTGTAGCCCTGAAACAGAATGAGATATCTTAATTTGCTTCGAAATCATATAAGTTCTTTACCGCAAATGTCAAAGCCATCACCAGCACAATCAAAATAAGCCACGCCTCCACTGGAATCATCACAGTACACGAAAGCAATGAAATCAGTGCCCCAATTATTTGTTGAGCCACCAGGAGTATTCTATGAATTTGCGGACGAGTTTTCGTCTCATAATCACTGCAACTTCTAATTGTTTTTTAGAATGTATAATACTTTTGGAACTTACTTCAACAAATAAGTTGCAAAACTCCGTTCTACAGTCAAAACCACTAGACTTAATATAGCGCACACGATATAATGGAAGATAAGAAACATGCCGATGATCAATAATGGGCAGTCCCAAAATGAGGTAATAACGGCCATTCGGAAAGTGTCTTTGGTGTAGAGATCAGCAAATGTTCTGGAAGGGTCTGGAAATATGTGGGATGTTTTGGGGAACTGTTTGGCCACTACCAGTCCGGGATAAAGTGCAAAAACGCAAAAATTTTCAAATATCAAACTTGTCATGGACTGGACCGAAATAAGAATTTTTCTCGATCCGGAACGAGGTTCAAAATTAAAAAAAAAATTATGAACTAAAGTTTGAGCGAACTTTTCGAATTTTTTCCCGAAAAAGTTGAATTTTTGGCTAAACTTCAGAATTCATTGAAAAGCTAGTTACTCATCAAGAAATTGGGTTTTTTAATGTAAAATGTTTTAAAAATTCAAAGAAATTTGGTAAAAAAAGGTACATTTTCTTGAAGCCGAGAGCACAATTTTAGCCCGGTAAGGCCAGGCCGAAATTTGACAAATTTGTCAAAAATTACACTTTAGTCCGGCCCATAATGTTAGTTCTGAAATTGTTACCTGCCGGCTCAGATGAAAAATCTGATTAATATATTTTAAAATACCTTATTTCCCTAACTGACATGCTATAACCTAAAATATATGTATATCAAATTGTAGATCTCGATTTCTAATATACCAAAATGTAGATCTACGTTTTTGACTTTCTACGAGCCGAAATAATTTTAGTTTATCAAGATTTTGTTGGTCCGTATATTCTTTTTACAACCGCGCTCTACCGAAACCGAAGAAAATTGTGTGCAAAATTGATAGACGCAGAGAAAATACAATTTTTCAAGGGTACTTCGGTGGAGCACAATTGTAAGAGTTATGCGGAGCTAGTAGACCATTTCAACGGTTTTCATGATCTTACCATTTCCCGGTACGATCATCCATCCTTTTTGATATGGCATCACCAACAGTTTGCCGACCAACAATTCAAACCACTGCATCAAAAAACTACACAAACAAATGTTCATGTTCTGATGGAAGACTCTTGTCCTATGAATCACCAAACAACCCTTTACAGTCATAATTCCAGCGATCACATATAAAATCAACTCAAAAATCAGTAAGAAACAAGAAAAGAAGTTGAAATCACTTTGATAGTTCAATAGGAATATTGGGAAGAAATAGATAGAAGAGTTGGCTATCCGAAAGTTCATTTTTTCCTTTGAAGAATGAAGAAAACAGTGATTTTTGTGTTCAATGAGAAGAATATCCGTTTCAGCTGTTTCTAGGGAACGGGTAGACCCGAGAAAAACAAAAATAATGAATAATTAGTAGAATTTCAGATTATTCAGAATGCTATTAGTATTTTTCAGCAGGTGGTTGTTGTGTGAGATGAAGGAAGTCGCGAGTTGTGTGGGCAATGTCTGTCTGGGTGTCAGGGATGTCCGGACGTCCTGATTACCTGAAGTTCAGTTTGTGCACTATCTGATTCTACAATCAGATGGTGCCAAGGGTGAAATATCATTATCCGAAAATATAACTCTTCTCATATAGAAATACAACATATGTTTTTTCGGAATTCACTTTATAAATGC
Organism: Caenorhabditis remanei; assembly: GCF_010183535.1. NCBI lineage: Eukaryota > Metazoa > Nematoda > Chromadorea > Rhabditida > Rhabditidae > Caenorhabditis > Caenorhabditis remanei. The sequence continues at coordinate 611,606 of NC_071329.1, forward strand.
CAAAAAATTGTCAAGTTCAGGTCAAACCACTCCACAACCCCTTCATTCGGTCGCAGTCGCTACTCAATTAAATTCCATTCTAGTGAAAATGCACACTATGACAGGGAGAGATAACAAGGAACAAAGATGATAAGAAAAATTATGCATGGCTTCATTAGATGACATTAAAGGAGGTGAGAACGCAAAAAAATTGTGATCGAAATTGTGATTGAGAAGCACCCACATTTATCACAGCCCCGAGTGGGCAGCTGCGTTCTCGGCCGTGTAGCTCAGCCGGTTGCGGTTTTGTACCCATGCGCGTTCGGTCATGTGTTCGGGTCCCACAGAGCAATCACTTACCGAATTTTGAGCCAACATTTTTTTTGGGTTCTCACCTCCTTTAACATCAAAAAACATTGTTGGGAAAAAAATCAAAGAAACACGTTGAGGCCCATGCTACCTATGCAAACGCGCTCTAAAAAAGACATGGTCCGCAATACGTGGCGGTGAACATTAGAATCTATTTTCCTACAGAAAATTTTAGGATACGTGAAAATATTTTCATTTCCACGGTGATTTTTTCGCTACATTAAATTTGGGTTTTTCTTCCATATTTTTGCTTCTCGCTAGGCCACGACCCCGTGAGGCGAATGCGCTCCGCCGGACAACGCAGTGTAATTTTCTCTGCCATAATCTTTTATCAGCTATATAAAAAATTAAAATCAAAATTTTCAGAAAACCCTTCCATAGGAAATTTTTATTTAGATCTAGTTTTTGTAGAAAAAAATTCTAGTCGTTTTGATGCCTCCTTCATATAGAAAACTGGATTATGCTGAAGACACAATCGTCAGTGTTAATTTCTCTTCCACAAACTTTGATGAGGTTTTAAAAAAAAAGAATCCATAAATTGAAAAAAACCTTCCATAGGAAATTTTTATTTAGATCTAGTTTCTGTAGAAAAAAATTCTAGTCATTTTGATAACTCCTTCATATAGAAAACGAGATTCTTCTGAAATTAAAACCCGATGGCCTAGTTTTTGAAATGACCTAGATTTGAGGCAGCGCACGAAGAAGCTCAGCTTTTACGTGTAATTTAACTAGGGAAAGAAATGGAGTTATGGGTCAAGACATATATCACAAGAACGGAAATTTTCCACTGATTTCAAATCTGTAGTCCAGTTTTTCAGAACGATTCTGTCAAAAAAGTTATTCAGGTTTTTGTGAGATCTCAGTAATAAAAATGGAAAATTCAGGAAAATCGTCCATAAAGCTAATTCAGAGGGGTTGAAATGAACTATAGTATGTTTCAAACGACTGGGTGCATTTTCAGCCGTTTTATGAAGAATTATGGAGATTTTTTATGTTGTTTTCACAAAAACTGTTCTTGTGTGAGACTGTACAAATAGGGAAAGAACGATCTATCAGGAAGAAACGGATCTGGAATAAGCGAATCGAGAAGAAGCGACTTGGGAAGTGACGAATCGAGAAGAACGCTTGTTTGAAGATTTCAGTGTCGGAAATGAGAAAACTGTCATTTGAAAGTGTATTATGTAATTATTGTCACTTTTAATGGAGAACTTCACTCGATGTACCGTCGTGCCGTTCGCGAAGCGAATTTTCATAAAATGAGCTCAATAATATGAAAACACAGCGTTTATAAGCTAAACAACTAAACTGAACTGAAAATTATTTACTTTTCTTTTCTTTCAAACACTGGAACATGCGAAAAAGCGTTCTTCGCGATTCGTCACTTCCCAATTTGCTTCTTCCCGATCCGTTACTTCCCGGTTCACCACTTTGCACGAATTGTACTGTCTCTCTTGTGTAATTGTAAATGTTTTAGAGTTTACAACATTTAATTTATCAGATTATCTTCTAGATGTCTTGTAAACGTTAGAAACGAGGTGAATTGATCATAGAATTGCACTTTTTACGCTTCTTATCACCGAAGAACAGATGAATACAGTTGCAATCTCAAATTTTAGATGTTTTCCAGTTGAAACGTTCTGTTTTGATAACATAAATTCGTTTTTAGAACGATTTTTGACTTATCTACCATTTTTTTGTTTCCAAACGTACACTTTTCATACAACTTTGTCTGCACTTCCACTGCAATTATTTAACCTCATTTTTCTGTGCCGCGGGGTTGCATCCTTAGCCCCGCCTATTTTTCCGCGCGTCATGAGGCGAAAATTTGTCAACGGGAAATGTAGCGAAAAAATCACCGTGATTTCCACGTAGTTTCTCGTTAGAGCGTGTTTGCATAGGTAGCCTGGGCCTCAACGTGAGAAATAAAAGATAAAATGATTGAAAATGAAAAAGTAAAAAATTTGAATGAATCAAATATGATGTTGAAAAATGCAAAGTATTTATCATGGAATTTCATAGATTTTCAAGTGTTTTAAAAATGGTTTTACTGTTTTTTTGTTTTTTTTTCGTGGCCTGCCGAGCCGTGCAAACAATTTCTTGCCAAAACCCTCTGATGCAAGCGCGCCCTATTGAGACGGGTGGATTTGAATAGTGTACGGACCTTCTTCTCCACCCCACTCACCCCCCCCCCCCGTCTTAATAGTTTCAAACGTTCCTAGAGCTAGCTCTTCCTCTCAAAATGTCCTTACCATTTCTCAAATTTCCTTGTCTTGTTCGCCGTGAAATACTCAGCAACTTAAACTACTGCGATATATTCCGTCTAAGCGTGTGCTCTGTGAGAACACGAAAATCGATTGAAAACATAACTCGAACGCCAAAAAAAGTGAGATATATCTGTCGAGACAATGAATTGGAAATAGGAATCTACGATAAACTTGATTGTGAGAATTTTAATTCGGTAATAAGTATGCGTCGTGTCAAACCTTTTATTTTATATGAAGAAAAAATGAAAATAAATATTGGAGGAAAATCGATACAATGCGGGTGAGTTCCCCATTTAGGAAATTTTTCATTGTATAACTATTGTTATTTCAGAGAATGGGATGATTCATACATCTGTCATCATTATAAGTTGTCCTACAGTCTTAAATACATCAATTCACGTCAAGGAAAAGTTTTACCAGCGCTTCAAGCTCATATCAACTCTCTGTGGCCCAATTTACCACTGATTCAATTTGAAATTCGTTTTTTCCGCGGATTCTGCCCCTCCCTCATTCATTCCAAGATCAAGGACATCATTTTTGATTTTGACGATATGAACACATCCATGCTAGAAAGTATTCTTACTTCTCATTCAAACATAGAAAGTGTGTGCATATCAAATGAACTTCACGGGAAACTACGTGCACACTCGAAGTTAATGAGAGTCCTATCAGTACGCTGTGACGTAGGCAACCAGAGTTCATTGACTGAAAATCTGTTGGAAAATTTCAAAGGGAACCGTTTGATTCTTGACATGGCCTCAACTTGTGAGCAGGCAGTGTCTCAACTGATTAAAGATTGGATGATTGACGCTAAATATCCTAATCTAAAAACACTTATTGTTCGTTTGGCAAATAACGCTCACTCTTTTGGAGACATCACAAAAGACTTGGATAGAGTGAAATGGGATGAATATAGACGGCCAACAAAGAAAGAATTCGACACAAGGTAGGGTTTCCCCTATTTGATAACTTAACGCAAGTTTGTTTCAGCAACGTAATTTTTAAAACAAGACATTGGGACTGGTGCAATTGGGATTTGAGTTACGACATCAGGCAAAAGGACACTGGAAAAATGGCGACAGTCAATTGCCAGTATAAGGCAGTAATCTTTTTTGTGTGGGACTGCCAGAACCAGTAAACCCAAACATTTTTTTGTTTTCACAATTTCAAAATATAATTTTATTTAAAACCAATTAAATTTATTCTTTATCAGGCCTTTAATTGTATCCCTTTCTTTCAAATAAAGCACCGCTATCATTACAATCATTTGACATTATTAATATTGCTGAGAAATGAAATAAAACAAGAATATGATCATGTTATCTTTCACAACACTTTTTTTTTAATCAACAGAGCCTAAAGATGATACACTTTTATTCAGCAGACTTTTCATTTAAAAACTGCTTCTAAATATTCTGAAGAGAATGCAGTGCAAGTGTGCTTCTTGGATTTGATGTCCTACTTTGTTACAGCGTTTTAATTGTTTTAGTTCTAAGTTATCACAGTTTTCTCCAGTTTTATTTTGTCACAGTTCCAATTTTTCGCGTTCTAAAATCGAGTAGCCTCTTGAACACATAGTGCAAAACAGGTGATATGATTTAATGAGAGCATACTTTCCCTAAAAATATAAACACGACCTTGTTGTTTTTGCATTGGTCGATTTTCAGCATGTTGTCCAATTTTCAGTTACTTAGTCAAGACGGTTACAGAGATTTCATATTCTTAGAATTTTAGTCTACCTCTTGTGTTACTTGTCAATTTTTTCTCAGAACTTATAACAATTATTCGCAAAAAGAGTAAGAAAACTCAATTGGCTGGAACGAAGTGTTATATAGAAACGAATTCGGAGAAATGTCATATGAATGTAATTGCAAAATAACAAGATAACTATCAAATAAAAGAAAACTGTAGAGGCAGCATTCGTGCAGATTATTTTTTTATTAGTGTGACTGAATGACTAAGTATAAACAATAGGAGTATAAGAAATTAGGTAGAAGCCAGAAAGAACATGCGTACAGTATCTAGGTGTTAAATTGCAGCTTTCAGGCCTGATACCTCGTTTTAGCCTAATTTTCGGACATGGCTTCAAGATACATATTTATTTCTTTTCCCTAAAATTTTGAGTCGAATCATATAAAAAATTTGAATTTTTTGAATACCAGTGTTCTCCTTTATCAGTGTCCGGACGTGAGTAGCCCCATAAGACATTTCTGTGAATTTGTACGGTATGCTGATTCCGAGGTAAAGCCCATTTCAAACTTGATGTCTGAAACTTTAGAGGCATTTGAGATAGTGCTCTCTATTCATTCAACTATACAACAAAGACAATGGCAGATCATCCTTTTTCTGCAAACCTTTACCTTGTTAGCTACTTTTTTTTATCGAGGCTTCAGACTTCCAAGTTATTGTAATTCGAAACAGCTATGCCATCCTCAAGACTAACAAGAAAACCTCAGGAGGTCGCAAGTTTAGAATCGTTCCAAACTGCTACCAGGTATTAAGGACAACCTGATTAGGAAGATTCCAAATTTTTTGTTTTGTGCTCGTCACGTGCCGCTGAGAAAAACTGTCTTCGAGGGTTTTGGAAGCCATTCTCAGGGTTTTACAGGGCTTAACCACAGGGGTGAAACTTTGAGACGATTTTTCTCAGCAGCTTGGGATCTGTTTAATGAAGCTATCCTTAATGCCCGATAGCAATTTGGAACAATTCTAAATTTGCGACCCCTTGTTCCCTTGTAAAAGATATCCGTTTCTTAATTTATTTATTTCATCGAAAGTTTCCCAACTGATCTCTGTCAAATCTTCAAACTCAAAATCAAAACTCAAGTCTAGTCAACCCGAAAAAATGCCAAACTTCCCCTATCCAAATGACAGGGTAATTCCCATGTTATTATGCTTTCTTTTCACAAAATAACATCCTCGTCTGACAAATTCTTTGGTTTCCTAGGCTTTGGTTGTCTGCCCCATCATTATGCATGGCTGGCTATGATGTTTCAGCCCCTTTACCTCTTCTTTTTCAGAAACTGTAGTTTGCCGCTTATCAGATTACCAATAAATTCACCTGATCCCCCAATTCAATAAGAACACCTGTTCTCTTCTTTTTCCCACCACTAGGATCAAAGTTTGCTAATAGTAAGAAAACTTAGAAGTTCACAAATCAAACCAATTCTTCTTAATGAAATCTTGTTAAACTGGTCATTGAGGTCCAGGAACATATGTTTATGTTGATGGTGGTCACTCTAGGCTATTACGTAGTCTAAACATAGAATAATTAATCTTTGAGGTTTCAGAGAGCTATTTTTTCAGATTATTTGAAAATTTCAATTTCTGTGATTAGTCTGTCAGAGAGTTTTTACAATTTTGGATTTTTTGCCGTTATTTCAGTTATGATAAGCTTCATGAGATCTTATTGCTAGATAGTGGAACTTAGCAATGATTAAATTTATTCAAAACACTAAGTTAGCATAAAAACTGTATTTTAACGGCACCTGTATTATAACGGCACCTTCCACATGCTTAAATTTCACCACTAGTATTCTCCTGGACATGTCCGTGGTTCTGATTGAATTCAGCGTAGCATTCACAATAGCAAACAAAAGAGTCTCAAAAACCACCAAAACTTCTCTGGAAGGCATTTGAAAAACGGCATGCCATTATAATACAGTTTTTACGGTTTGTAACAATTTCTTGACGGTCTGACGAACTTTTAAAGTTAGAAAAATTAACTTATATGCACTGACCCAAAATTCCCCAGACTCCACTACTTTATAACCAGGAAACCAAAGCTTTATTCACTACCACCCACTTACTTATATAATTAAACTATGTATGTCTATTTTGGTCTCAATTACCTTAACTAGTAAAACCACTTCCGCATTGCCACTCCGAGTTCAAAAATATCAATTCCATTTCTCTTGATCTTTTCCTCTTCCATGACGCGTTTTTTCCAATACTACTTTTACCTACACTCTCCTTCTCTCCAAAATAAAAACATAAATAAACTAGATTTGAATTTTAGGGAGAGGGGGGCTAACACAATTACCTACGTCCCCATTCAAATCAATCCATCAAAAAGTCATATGATTTTGAAGGAAATCTTTCGTAAAGTTTCCTTCTGACTTTCATTTTGTAAGTTTAAGATAATAAATTGTGTTTAACAGATAAATGCTACTTCATTTCAACCTACACACCCTTTTATTATAAAGACTGCATGTTCTTTGCTCTAAGGCTGCTTGCTGTCAACAATCTTATGTAAATAGTGGTAAAACTTTTGAGAATTCCAGATATTTAGTTTTCTAAAAGCTCAGCCCAGCTCAGTTTTCCAGAAGCCTAGTAACTTCACTAATACAACGTAACACCAAATTTAGCAGAAATAGTAGAGCAGGTGAAATTAACACAATTCAAAATTCAAAGTCAACAATTCGGTCGTTCATTTATTATTCTTCACAAGTTACGAGGGAACAGGACTTTGCTCATTGAACATTTCTCTACTGGTTTTTTGAATGTTAAAAAACCAGTCAGTTGATTTTTTATGCTAAGTTTCACCAAGGATGAGTTATCTGTCTGATTTTGAAAGCAAGATATTTGATACTTTTGATCTTCTTATGTACGATTATGTATTTGGAATGAATTCATGTAGTAAATTTGAAATTTTAGCAGTCTGCAAACAGTAACCAATTTTTTTTAACTAACAAAGGTCATGGAGCCAGTTTGGAGTTATGGGACGTGGCCTATATCATTGGAAAGCTAAGAAAACGCTGATTCCAAATATATATTCACTTTTTGCGCTCGAGGCTTGGTATCCAAGAAAAACAAGGTCAAAGTTTGGAAAAGTACAAAATTATAATATTTATTCAGAATAGCGTTTTCTCAGCTTTCCAAAGATATAGGTGACGTCCCATAACTCCAAACTGATTCCATAATCTTCCCTAGTAAAAAAGCAACAGTAATTATGATTAGTTACTGTCCACTTCAAACACTATGTTTCCTTGAAAACCACATAATTTGTATGTTTTATTGTGTAAAAACGTCCAAGGCTAACATCTCATGGATCAAACCTGAATTTCACTTTTTCAGGTTTATTTTTCTCAGTGACGTGATTTGTATTTATTTTTACCAAAATTCTTTACCTTAACTATTTTCTGGAGACAGAATCATGTCTTGACTTTCGATTGTGAATTCGTAAAGGCCTGTCAGAGTTAGTCATAGATTAATGTTCCTATTTTTTTGAATTTGGAGCGGACGGTTGTCACAAACTTCTTGAGGTATTGACAGTTCATAACTTTTATGAAAACCTTTGTCCCAATCCATATGAAACTCGCTTGTCACTAAGCTATTCACAGTAATCTTTTTTTTCAAAACCCAGTGTAATTGACCGGGTTCTCAAACTTTATGTCTTCATTTTCCCCAAACTCGACGTGACAAACTCTGGACGATTGTCACAAATGGCAGTACATAACTTTTCTGAAAACTTTTGTATCAATCCTCATACTTATTGAAATCTTGTTTTTCCCGTTTGATCTCTGCATTACTAATTTCTAGAACATGTACTTTGTGCACCCATAATTGTGTTACATTAGCTATATGTACTCTCTGCATTTTTTGTTCTTTTCTTCTATACATATGTTCGAAATCCCAAATTTTCAGAACCCATCCACTAATGTTATGAACATATTCGTCGGAAACACCTCCAAATACTTCTTCCCCATCTTCACAATCAACTCTTCCTATTACTCGGATTACTTTGCTCTATTATTCATAGTTATCCATATAATGCTAACACTTCTCTGCTGTCTTCTAACTATTCAAGTTTGTATAATAGTGAAGTCAATTCGTGTATTCCACACCAACATGAGCACCATTATAATAGTTATTTTGGGACAGTGGTTTGAAATCGTTGTGGCAAAAATTATTTTGTTCCCATATCAGTTGGGTTTTATTACAATAGGGAATCGTAAGTTTTTGATTTTAATTTTGATTGTTAACATAAATCTGTGTTTCCAGCCAAAATGTTCCAATTCTGGATCTCCAACGATCCCAAAGAAATGCCGCAAGCCGAGAAGACCGCTGATTTGACACCACTCTTTATAAGTGGGGTTCTATTTCTACATTATGCATTTACACTGACATTTAGTGTGTTTATACTAACATGTGAACGGGCATGTGCCACCTTTTTTATAAAGTGAGTTTTTGAATTATCTGAAAGCTAAAAACTCACTGAATTCAAATCGAAAACTTGTTTTTTGCAGTTAGATCCTGAAAACGTTGAAAAACCAAAAATTGGTTATTTTTTATAACACTAACTATTTCCGGTTCACAAACTCGTGCCGGTGCGTGTTAAAAGCGCATCTAATTTATTGGGAATTTCGCGGAACGGTCTCGTACTTGAAAAATATCAAATACAGGACTTTTGAGCTTTGCAGGTTAAAAAAGAACAGCAAATCATGTTTTCCGCATCGAGACCATTAGAACAAATTTGATGCGCATTTAAAACCCTTTGGCTCTATTCCAGTTTAGATGTCCTTTGAAAACTTGAACGTCTCAAAAAACACTTAGACGTCCCATAAAACACTCAGACGTCTCTTAAAACACTTAGACGTCCTTTGAAACATTTAAACGTCCTTTCGGATCCCAAATATGTTCAAATATGTTTAAACGTCCCAAAAAACATTTAGATGTCCCAAAAAATGTTCAGACGTCCCATTAAATATTGAGACGTCCCTTGAAGTCTGAAAATTTGGTTTCAAATAATTTGACGTCCCAAAAAACATTTAAACGTCCCTTCAACACTAAAAGCCACTGAAAGTGTTCAAGGGACGTCTAAATATTTTTGGGGACGTTTAAATGTTTCTTGGGACGTCAAAATGTTTTTTGGGACGTTTAAATCTCAGAACTATATTTTGGGATTTCAAGGGACGTCTAAACATTTTATGGGACGTTTAAACGTTTTATGGGACGTTTAAACGTTTTTTGGGACGTCTAAACTTTTGAAAGAACGTTTAAAAAAAATTAGAGTTTGAAAGGACGTTTAAGTGTTTCACGGGACGTCTAAGTGTTTTAAGGGACGTTTAAGTGTTTTAAGGGACGTTTGAGTTTTTAAAGGACATCTAAACTGGAATAGAGCCAACCCTTTTTTGTGAACAGGTAATAGCACTAAAATGTTTATCACGGTAATTCTACCATTTTTCAAATTTTTGCAATCGACGCTTGCAAAACAGAGATCCAGCTACGGTTGCAATATTATGATAGTTCTAACTAGGAAAAGTCCCCTAGTGACCGTGGAGTCATGGGATGACCCCTATATAATTGAAATATTAAAATCACGCTGACAGGAAAACGTGATCTAAATTGTGGTCGGTACGGTAATGACTTGTGAGTGGCTCAAACTTTGACTTTGGTTTTCTCAAATATCAGATCTCGATGACAAATACTGAACATATATTTGGAATCATCATTTTCTGAGCTTTCCAATGGCATAGGTCACGTCCCATAACTCGGTGACCTTACCTAATAAGACATCACAGTTTGAAAACATGTAAAAAGTTCAGTTATGCATTTAGTAAGGCTTCAGCTTTGTGATTATTAATAACTCTTACTTTTTTGTAATTTTTATTATTTCATTTGAGATGAAGGGCAAGAAGCTACTAACACAATCACAATAAAGGAAAAACTTGACATTTTTCACGTTTACCAACTTCACAATACCTTTTGCAGAGACTACGAGAAAAAGCCGCGGGCGTATATCTGCATAACCCTATTACTCCTGACCCACTTGACCACATTCTCATTATCCTGTCTAGCAACGTGCGAGATTCTGAATTTCACAACAGGTGTCGCTATTTCTGGCATTTTTATAATCGGAGCAGTTTTGGTGGGTAGCATGGTTTCTAGTTTGAAAAGGTATATCTAATCAATCTTATTTCAGATCTACTTCATCATTCTCCATATCAATATTGGAATCCAAAAGCGACTAGACGATCACGACAAACAACAAAATTACTACTCGTTGGCGATTAGATTTCAGGCAAAGGAAAATGCGAGATCTCTGGAATTGGCGAAGAAAGTTGTGTTGTTTGCGGCGTTTGCGATTCTGTGTGGGATGGCTTTGTTGATAGCGACGGCTATGCATTGGGCGGATGAGTATATATCGACTATTGTGACTTTGGCAGAGGCGGCGTTTAATTTGTGAGTTTTTGGTAGTAAGGAGAGTGAGTAGACGCAGAGAAGTCAGACACTCTAGGTTCTCTGAATCTCTTGGTCTAGGCACTTTGCCTTGAAGACGGATATCTCGATAACAGAGGCTATAGAGACTTTTAAGAAAATAGTTTTTACCGGAGAAATCGTTCTGGAATGCAATTTTTAACCGAAAATGTTGAGTCTGGCTCGCCTGTTACGCGTTTTTCCAGCCAAATACCGTCAAAATCAATCCAGAATCACTCAAACTCTAAATCTACAAAAATATAGAGCATAATCAGCTGACCACTAGTTTAAAAACTATCAATTGCTTCCAGGAACCCCCTATTCATCGTTCCTGTCGGAATGTACTCGGTACCTACCTGGCGTGACAAATTTTTCAAGACCACCCCGATTCTCCAGCGCATCCAAAAAATTCGAAGCAGGAAGAATATAAAAGTGTCGGATACGATAGAAAACGAGGCGGCGAAGGAATCAGAGATTTATTTTAATCAATTGAGTGCGGCGTGGAAGTGAAAATTGTCACATTTTTGAGTGTTGTACAGTTAAAACTTATTCTACGAGTATGAATAATCAATGTAAAATGTTTGAATGTATTTTATATACAATGTCTTATTCTAAAGTAATGCCAGTTTGAATTGAAAACTGTGATCTACGATGTTTTGGGTTCTAGAACAATCTATTAACAAGGCGAAAGGTGATTCTAAACTTACATCAAAATGACTGTTTGGGAAAGAGAAAAAATCGGCTTAGAAAAATTGAAATCTTGTTTGTTACAACATGCAGATACAGTGCCTGCCGAAAGTTTATCAATTCCAGCTGTTTTCAGTGCAAAATGACCAGCTTTGAGAGGATGTTTCGGTATTCGTGATTGAGTCACAAAGAAAATTTTGTGAGGACTATACATATCAAACGTAGATCTTCATTTTTGTTTTGGTCATTTCTTTGTACGGGTACTCCCCAGAGATTTATGGTCATTCTAAGGGAACACCTCAAAAACCACTCAATTTTGCACTGAAATGGGACGATTTAAGGGAGAAATTACATTCAATACTAAACATGAAGAGTAAGGGAACCAGTTTAAGAGCTGGCAAGCCCAAATGGACCCCAGCCAACCCTGTCCATTGATTCAACTATGAATTTAGACCGACACACAAGACCTACTTTTAAGAACTCAATACTAGCGTGTGCTACGCTGAAATCAGCAAAAATGTTAGCGCGAAATTCAAACGAAATTTATTATTTAAAAATTGCATTCATTTTTTTAATAGAATTATTCTCGAAAAGATTAGCGACGGTCGAAAAACTTATCGAAAATGCGGGAAAACTGACATAAATCAAAACGCAATGCTCAAGGTCAAAATGAAAAACATTAAAATTTTGAATTTGCCGCCAATGTCTAGTGGAGCCCGTACGATTTCAGTACTCACCCTCAGAATTGAATGATATAGCGAGATTTTCGAAAAAAGTTTGAATTTACTACGGTAGTTTGAAAAGTACAGAAAGTCACGTACCAGACACCCGATTCGACGCGCAATGTTTATTCGCTTCTTTTCTGAAGAATTAGGTTATACGAAAGAATCTCGAGTTTTCACTGAATTTTTCTCAAAATTAGAAGATTTTTTCATACGACACTCCAATCAACACGGAAAATCCAGGCAACAAAATCGGCGGAGAACCGCAATAAGATGCTTCAAATTGTTTTCCGTGTCTATCGCTCATAATTTGTGTATTTCGGATCACGTACCAACTTCAAAGAAATCGAGTCAGTATCACCGTATAAAGATAATCATCGCGATATGACAAAGTCACACCTACTTACCTATAGTAACCCAACTCTAAAAGTGTATCGCTTCCGGTAGAACCAAATTGAATATTGGCGCGCTTCGAAGAACGCGTAGCCAACGCTTCTCGATGATTCTCCGATAACGACACAAAGCCCAAAACTACTACTTATTGTGACCCGACTCTAAAAGTGTATCGTTTTCGGAAGAACCAAATTAAATATTGGCGTGCTTCGAAGAACGCGCAGCCAACGCTTCTCAATGATTCTCCGAAACCGACAGACAGTCAACTACTACTTATAGTAACCCAACTCTAAAAATGTATCGTTTTCGAGTGAACCAAATTGAGTATTGGCGAGCCAACGCTACTTGATGGTTCACCGATCACTAATACAAAGTCAACAACTACTAATTTATAGTGACACAACTCTAAAAATGTATCGTTTTCGGAAGAACCAAATTGAATATTGGCGCGCTTCGAAGAACGCGTAGCCAACGCTTCTCAATGATTCTCCGAAACCGACAGACAGTCAACAACTACTACTTATAGTAACCCAACTCTAAAAATGTATCGTTTTCGAGTGAACCAAATTGAGTATTGGCGAGCCAACGCTACTTGATGATTCACCGATCACTAATACAAAGTCAACAACTACTAATTTATAGTGATCCAACTCTAAAAATGTATCGTTTTCGGAAGAACCAAATTGAATATTGGCGCGCTTCGAAGAACGCGTAGCCAACGCTTCTCAATGATTCTCCGATAACGACACAAAGCCAACAACTACTACTTATAGTAACCCAACTCTAAAAATGTATCGTTTTCGAGTGAACCAAATTGAGTATTGGCGAGCCAACGCTACTTGATGATTCACCGATCACTAATACAAAGTCAACAACTACTAATTTATAGTGATCCAACTCTAAAAATGTATCGTTTTCGGAAGAACCAAATTGAATATTGGCGCGCTTCGAAGAACGCGTAGCCAACGCTTCTCAATGATTCTCCGAAACCGACAGACAGTCAACAACTACTTATAGTAACCCAACTCTAAAAATGTATCGTTTTCGGAAGAACCAAATTGAATATTGGCGCGCTTCGAAGAACGCGTAGCCAACGCTTCTCAATGATTCTCCGAAACCGACAGACAGTCAACAACTACTTATAGTAACCCAACTCTAAAAATGTATCGTTTTCGGAAGAACCAAATTGAATATTGGCGCGCTTCGAAGAACGCGTAGCCAACGCTTCTCAATGATTCTCCGATAACGACACAAAGCCAACAACTACTACTTATAGTAACCCAACTCTAAAAATGTATCGTTTTCGAGTGAACCAAATTGAGTATTGGCGAGCCAACGCTACTTGATGATTCACCGATCACTAATACAAAGTCAACAACTACTTATAGTAACCCAACTCTAAAAATGTATCGTTTTCGGAAGAACCAAATTGAATATTGGCGCGCTTCGAAGAACGCGTAGCCAACGCTTCTCAATGATTCTCCGATAACGACACAAAGCCAACAACTACTACTTATAGTAACCCAACTCTAGAAATGTATCGTTTTCGAGTGAACCAAATTGAGTATTGGCGAGCCAACGCTACTTGATGATTCACCGATCACTAATACAAAGTCAACAACTACTAATTTATAGTGATCCAACTCTAAAAATGTATCGTTTTCGGAAGAACCAAATTGAATATTGGCGCGCTTCGAAGAACGCGTAGCCAACGCTTCTCAATGATTCTCCGATAACGACACAAAGCCAACAACTACTACTTATAGTAGCCCAACTCTAAAAATGTATCGTTTTCGAGTGAACCAAATTGAGTATTGGCGAGCCAACGCTACTTGATGATTCACCGATCACTAATACAAAGTCAACAACTACTAATTTATAGTGATCCAACTCTAAAAATGTATCGTTTTCGGAAGAACCAAATTGAATATTGGCGCGCTTCGAAGAACGCGTAGCCAACGCTTCTCAATGATTCTCCGAAACCGACAGACAGTCAACAACTACTTATAGTGACCCAACTCTAGAAATGTATCGTTTTCGAGTGAACCAAATTGAGTATTGGCGAGCCAACGCTACTTGATGATTCACCGATCACTAATACAAAGTCAACAACTACTAATTTATAGTGATCCAACTCTAAAAATGTATCGTTTTCGGAAGAACCAAATTGAATATTGGCGCGCTTCGAAGAACGCGTAGCCAACGCTTCTCAATGATTCTCCGAAACCGACAGACAGTCAACAACTACTTATAGTGACCCAACTCTAGAAATGTATCGTTTTCGAGTGAACCAAATTGAGTATTGGCGAGCCAACGCTACTTGATGATTCACCGATCACTAATACAAAGTCAACAACTACTAATTTATAGTGATCCAACTCTAAAAATGTATCGTTTTCGGAAGAACCAAATTGAATATTGGCGCGCTTCGAAGAACGCGTAGCCAACGCTTCTCAATGATTCTCCGAAACCGACAGACAGTCAACAACTACTACTTATAGTAACCCAACTCTAGAAATGTATCGTTTTCGAGTGAACCAAATTGAGTATTGGCGAGCCAACGCTACTTGATGATTCACCGATCACTAATACAAAGTCAACAACTACTAATTTATAGTGATCCAACTCTAAAAATGTATCGTTTTCGGAAGAACCAAATTGAATATTGGCGCGCTTCGAAGAACGCGTAGCCAACGCTTCTCAATGATTCTCCGAAACCGACAGACAGTCAACAACTACTTATAGTGACCCAACTCTAAAAATGTATCGTTTTCGAGTGAACCAAATTGAGTATTGGCGAGCCAACGCTACTTGATGATTCACCGATCACTAATACAAAGTCAACAACTACTAATTTATAGTGATCCAACTCTAAAAATGTATCGTTTTCGGAAGAACCAAATTGAATATTGGCGCGCTTCGAAGAACGCGTAGCCAACGCTTCTCAATGATTCTCCGATAACGACACAAAGCCAACAACTACTACTTATAGTAGCCCAACTCTAAAAATGTATCGTTTTCGAGTGAACCAAATTGAGTATTGGCGAGCCAACGCTACTTGATGATTCACCGATCACTAATACAAAGTCAACAACTACTAATTTATAGTGATCCAACTCTAAAAATGTATCGTTTTCGGAAGAACCAAATTGAATATTGGCGCGCTTCGAAGAACGCGTAGCCAACGCTTCTCAATGATTCTCCGATAACGACACAAAGCCAACAACTACTACTTATAGTAGCCCAACTCTAAAAATGTATCGTTTTCGAGTGAACCAAATTGAGTATTGGCGAGCCAACGCTTCTTGATGATTCACCGATCACTAATACAAAGTCAACAACTACTAATTTATAGTGATCCAACTCTAAAAATGTATCGTTTTCGGAAGAACCAAATTGAATATTGGCGCGCTTCGAAGAACGCGTAGCCAACGCTTCTCAATGATTCTCCGATAACGACACAAAGCCAACAACTACTAATTTAAAGTGACCCAACTCTAAAAATGTATCGTTTTCGAGTGAACCAAATTGAGTATTGGCGAGCCAACGCTACTTGATGATTCACCGATCACTAATACAAAGTCAACAACTACTAATTTATAGTGATCCAACTCTAAAAATGTATCGTTTTCGGAAGAACCAAATTGAATATTGGCGCGCTTCGAAGAACGCGTAGCCAACGCTTCTCAATGATTCTCCGAAACCGACAGACAGTCAACAACTACTTATAGTAACCCAACTCTAAAAATGTATCGTTTTCGGAAGAACCAAATTGAATATTGGCGCGCTTCGAAGAACGCGTAGCCAACGCTTCTCAATGATTCTCCGATAACGACACAAAGCCAACAACTACTACTTATAGTAACCCAACTCTAAAAATGTATCGTTTTCGAGTGAACCAAATTGAGTATTGGCGAGCCAACGCTACTTGATGATTCACCGATCACTAATACAAAGTCAACAACTACTAATTTATAGTGATCCAACTCTAACCTATCTTGACTGAACGTCCTTAACAACCTAATTTTTTGAAAATCAATCCTAAAGGTAAACAGTCTTTGGCAAGCATTCAGCCTTCAGCCATGGTAAATTCCCCGTAGATAAGAATGGTGGGAGAAGTGAAGAACAATAAAATATCTATATTCTAGGGCTTATAACTTACGTCTCTCCATACGATCGTTAACTGATTCTCCTCGATCCATTGTCCTCTTGTCACTCGTTGCTCGACCATTCCTCGTTCTTCGCGACGGTTGATTCCCTCTCGCTTCGCTTTAGCACTGAAAAAGAAAACACTAATTTGTTAACTTAGTGAGCAAATAGGGAATATAAGTATGACACAAATCATGGCTATGGGGATATCTCAAAGGTGGTCAATAAAAAAGAAACTAGATGAGTCACCATCCATTACGGAGAAAAAGTGGACGACTGAGCCAGGAAGATAATGTGAGGGAACCGACACAGATAAAAATGGTGGGGGGAGTCAAGAACATAAAAAATGTCCTAATAGGGCACTTACGGATTTTCGATTCTCACTTTGCTTCTCCTCGTCGGGACATTGATCGATCAGTCTCATTGAAGTTTTTCATCTGCCGATGTGCTTGGGAAGCGGTGCTGAAATAAATACTCGAATTAAACGGAAATGATATAACATGTTGCAGAAAAATATACGCAATAGAAAAAACAGTGAGAAGAACTTTTTTGTAGGCCGAAATAAGGGGAGAATGACTGAAGACTGGTCTACCGACCGTAGGGCACAAGAGGGCGGGACCTAATAAATTGGAGATTTCCCAAGGAGATACGACGACAGATGACATGTATGTGAAGAATGCAACTGGCCGAGACAATAGACGGAAGGAGAGACAATTAGATGACACGGTCACATTGGATTAAGACACCTGCTGTTTGTTTTATCTACCGCAGTGGGAATCAATAACAGGGGGGGGGGGGGGTTTATAAGATTTGAAGTAGGCAATAGGAGACAGAGGCAGGGAAAAGAAAAAAAACTGTGAATATGTACAACTACCGTACCGCTCAATAGGATATGAACTTGAGCCGTTTTCAGTTGAAATTGTCCAACTTTGAGACTGTGTCATAGTAATTCTGATTGTCACGCCTAGTAGATTTTCAATGGATCCTACAGATCAAAGGTAGAGCTTCATTTTTGTAGGTGACAACTTTTTTGTACAGACACTCCCTAAAGATTTATGGTCATTTTAAAGGAACAGCTCAAAAATCGCACTATTTTGCACTGAAATTTGTGAATTTGAGGGAGAAATCACTTCGACAATATGTAACTTGCTAGGGAGCGTCCGAACAAAAAAGTTTTCAACTACAAAAATGAAGCTCTGCCTTTGATCTGTATGATCCAAGAAATACCAACTAGGTGTGACAATCAGAATTACTTTGACACATTCTTAAAGGTAAACAATGTCAACTGAAAACGGCTCAAGTTCATATCCTATTGAGCGGTACTGTATAAGGAGCAAAGAAAAGAAAGAAAAAAATAGAACTGGGTGATTGAGGAATCGAGTAAAATAATACATTGTGAAGGGGAAAGAAAATAATTGACATTTTAGGTAATGACATTCCAATACGGAATAGTGAAGGAGAAAAAATCTAATGGAGTGCATAGAGAGGAGTTCGAAACGAAGCGCGTAGAAAGAACACGAGATGTTGCAACGCTAGAGAGTTTTTCTAGAGAATACTCTGAGGGTGAATTCCAGAAGTCTAGAAAGACGAGATGAGGTGGACAGCCAGAAAGTAACAGAACAATGGATAGGAAGCACAAAAGTTTTGAATAGGAAGGAGTAGAAAGCAAAGTTGCTAGACTTGAAAGATTTTAAGATCGGGGTGAAACGAAGACGGGCTAGAGCCACGGTTCGATTAATGTGAGCACGAAATTTGATCAGGTTCAACAAAAAGGCCAATGCGTGCAACTATGGACCTTCAGCTAATTTTCCACCATTCAAAAATAATAAACACGATTCTCCATTAGCCAGTTTTGTAGATTTCTTGCTACATAATCCACGGGCTAGCACACAATGGCGGAAGGTTTAATTCAGTAATGAAGAATTTTCAACTTCCAAGATATTTTCAGGTATGACCATGTTATGTTGTTAGCAGAGCTTGACAGACAAGGAGGCACAAAAGCAAAAGAACCAAAAATCGTATTGAATGGAATGAAAATTATTACGGCAGAGTTTGAATATGAGAAAAAGAAACTGCATTTTCGTGATTCTTTCCAATACTTGCAAATGGGACTAGCCAAGATGTCAAGGGTTTTTGGTCTGGAGGGGGAGGCAAAATGCGCAAAAGGCAATCTTTTCCTTTCTTCTAAAAAACCTCTTTGATTCTGGCGCGGCGCAACAGGGCCGATGGCACGGTTTTACTCTCGCTCAGGGCCTCAGGTCCTGGAACTCTCTAAGGCTCGGGAGCATAGCGGAGCCCGCCGGGAGGCGGGGGACGCTAGTCAATTACAAAAATAGAGTTCTACTGTTGGTCTCTGTGGTTCATACACAATTTTCTTTGTCGGTAAATAAGGAATACCGAGACACCCTCTCAAAGTTAGTCATTTTCAACTGAAAACGGCCAAAGCGTTTATCTTTCTGCGCGGTACTGTACATAAGCGGAACAACAAATTAGTATGTTTGATGGAAATTAGACTTCAAAGCCAATTTGTCTTTCCATTTCAGTTCAAATCGAAAAAAGCTGAGACAAAGAGAATCAGACAATTAGAAAAATGTGTGCACACAAAGAGAGTAACTGATAATTCACTGATTACAAATTACAAAAAAGATAAGGAAAAGAAGAAAGAAATGTAAAGAGTTAACTGTTTCAATTATTCTGATGTAACTTTTTTCGAAAGTTTATTTTCTCTTTGTAAAAAAATCTTTTTTAAGTCATTAGCACGGCACTCTTCTTACAACCGCGCTCCACCGAAACCAAAGAAATTGTGAGCGAAATTGAGAGACTCAGAGAAAACGAGACAATTTTCAAGGGTATTTCGGTGGAGCGCAGTTGTTAGAGCTGTGCTGAGCTAATAGTGATTTTAATATAATAATAACTTTCAGTCTGATTTATCAGTATTTATTTAGTCAACACGCAATTAATAACTGTTCGTTAGAGCGCACTTTCTACCAAAAAAAACGCGCGAAACCAATCATTTTCCCGAATCCAAACAACCAATCGCCTCGGACAATCCATTTTCATTGTTTCCCAATTCTCTGCGTCTCCACTAGACCCTACACTCTCTAACTCGTCTTCTCTCATTCTGCGTCTCCACGACTGTCTTATCTCTCGTCACTTTTCTCTCAAGTCACACTTATTACCACTATTTGTATATATTGGACGGACTCTATGAATTTATTTCCTGAAACTCGCTGATATTCTATATTTATAAAACTAAATGACTTGCTTCACATGCACCTCATTACTTGGCAGATTGCCAATGGAAACAAGCGATCCGATTCTGCGGAGAATGCCACGTGGCGCACGGCCGTGGGCGGTATTGGTGGGAGGAGTGATGTGTATGGTGACGTTCGGAATTGTTTATACTTGTGGTGAGTTGTTAGATTCTAAAAAAAAAACTAAGTTAAATTAAAAATTAAAACATTAGTTGAAATGTAGAAGTGGTGGTTTTAAGAAAATTGTGTTATTTTCGAAAATTTTTATTTCAATAAAATCTGGAAAAAATTAAGAAAAGATTATGATACAAGTTTTTTCATAACTTTTCAATATTTTTTTTTCAAAAATTAAAAATTAATTTTTCTTGATAGTTCTGAGATTAGATTTAGTTTGCAATAACTTTATCCCATCTCTATTGCAAATTTCGACTGAAATTCTGAGTTTCAAGAAAGTTTTATATGAAACATTTATATGCAATGAACTTAAGAAACTGATTACTAAAAATTACTCAAAACAATTGTATCGGCCGTGAAAAAAGGTAAAAAAAATACTAAAGTTCTCAAATTTTTTATTGTTTTGAGAATCTTCAGGGTTAGCAGCAGTATTTTGCTAACTATCCGTTGTTTCTTGGTTTCCAAAAGTATTGAGGTTTAGAAATTTAGCCAAAATTTATACTTTACAATATTTGCAATATATTAAAAAGGTTAACAACTGTTTGTGTGGCTTCAGTTAAGCCGCCGGTCGAAGATAACAAAAATTATTTTTCCATTTCTTTCCAGGTAACCTCCTGCCATATCTCGTCTCCTATTTCCGATGGAAAATGTATCCGGACATGCATACTGGACAGTTGATATGGCTGCAGACACTTCTAAGTGGTCTACCAATGGGAATGGTGATCGGTGGACTTTTTGAAAGAAGTTTCGGTGGGAGAGCCGGCGCATTCATGGGTGCTATTATTTATACGTAAGTGTTGAGTTGAGGGTTTCAAATACTGTAATACGGTGAGTTTTCAGATTTGGTGTGGGAGCCACATTCTACTCCATTCAACATTCCTATGCTGTCACATTGCTAACCATGGGAGGAATCGCTAGTGTAGGAAGTAGTATAGCATACAGTTCGATTTTACCAACGGCTCAAAGGGTGAGTTATATAAGTAGGCAATTAAATTTATATAAATTGATATGCATTGATTAGGATTCACGGGGTACAGTACCATGCATGCAGTAAGATGTATAATTTAGCATTTATTAATTGAAAATGACTAACTTTGAGAGGGTGTTACGGTATTGCTGAATGCTCCAAAATAAGTATATTATGTTTAAACCATACAGAAAACGATAGAGCTTCATTTTTGTAGTTTACAACTTTTTTGTACGGATGTTCCCTAGCAGAGTAATTTCTCCTTCCAATCGGCCCATTTCTGTGCAAAATACTGCGATTTTTGAGCGGTTCCCTTAAAATGACCGTAACTCTCTAGGGAGTGTCCGTACAAAAAAGTTGACAGCTACAAAAATGAAGCTCTGCTTGGTTTTTATATGATTATTTTGTGGAACAATCAGCAATACCGTAACACCCTCTCAAAGTTGGTCATTTTCAACAGAATAATGTCAAATTGAATATCTTACTGCACGGTACTGTGACTAAAACGTTACATATTCCAGTGGTTCCCTGACAACGTCGGTCTCGCCGGAGGTATCATTATCGGTGGCTATGGATGTGGTGCCTTCATCCTTGCCCCTTTACAAACCACTTTTATCAACCCATTGGATTATCGAGTCAACGATCAAGGATTCTTCACTCAAGAAGATCTGCTAGAACGGGTACCTTATGTGTTTATAGTCATGGCCATATTCTTCACGGTGTTCCAATCAATCGGGTTGATTTTCATCGGGCAACCAGATTCTGACATAATGGTGGAAACTGAGAACTTGATTGGGACGAATAGCGAGATTCGAGTGGAGCAGGCAAGAGTGTGGCCGCAGATACGGTATGTTATCTGACATTTTCAACGGGAAGTCTTTCAAACGATCTATAAGTTTGGTCGTAGGTACTTTCGACTACATGGAGTCCATTTCTGCAGTCAAAACCGGCTAAATGTCTCTGCGAGTCGAGTAATGAACTCTCATCATATGGTTAAACTTTTTTTCACATTGAATTCCAAATCGACGAATAGTATACGCAAAGATGTTCTCATTTTTCCAACGTACGAGCACAGATAAACCGAAAATTTACCGGTAAACTACCGGTAAAAAATCGATTTACCGAAAATTTACTGGTAAATTACGGGTAAAAAGCCGATTTTTGCGCTATTTTTGTTCGCTATTTTTAGTTTTTAGGCTGAAAATTTCCTTTTGTCCACGAAAAATCGCTATTTTTAGGCTGAAAATCCCATTATTTTTTACATTTTCTCCCAGTATTTCACCTCAATAAATTCGAATCCCAACTTTTCCGTTGTCCCAACGTCGATATGCCGGTTTCGATTTGGAATTCCATGCGAAAAAACGAAACTATTTGAAAAGTTTGAGAGCTTATAACTCGGTCCACAGAGACATTTATCCGGTTTTTATGGCAGAAATGGATTCCTCGTAGTCGAAAGAATCTATGAACAAATTTATAAATCGTTTGAAAGCCGCGTCTCCAAAAACTTCCGTTGTAAGCCATTCCATTAAATTTTCTTCCAGCACCACCACCTTCCTCGTCCTCTTCATCTCCCTTACCTGCAACGCCACATGGGTTCAACTCACCAGTGGACTCTACAAAGCATACGGACAACAATTCATTGATTCCGACTTCTTTTTGAGTCTAATCGGCTCAATTTCATCAGTTTTCAACGCAGGAAGTCGAGTTTTCTGGGGTGCAGTTGCGGATTCCGTAAGGCTAGAATAGTTTGACACTTAAATCGTGGAAAATGTTGATTTCAGACCTCTTATCAATTCTCTATGTCAATTGTGTGCAGTATGGGCGCAGTACTCGCGTTCTCGTTGCCACTGGTGAAGATGATTGATAATGATGTGTTGTTTTTGGCAACAGTAAGTTGGGATAGGGGGTTACTGTAGTTGTGGATTCGATAAACTAAATTTTGTATGGCTTGACAGAACAAAACTAGCACAAAATGTTTATAGTTGACCATTTTTTGAAGGCACACTACATTTCGAAAGTTACAAGTTTCCAAAGTGAAAAACTCCATAATTTCGCTGATATGCACAGAAATTAGTCAATTTCAAGGCTATTTTACTTTGACAACCTGTAACTTTCCCGGTAGTGCCTCTACAAAAAAGTGGTCAACTACAAAAATGTTTTGCTATTTTTTTGTTTGTTTAATGCGTAGAAAATCGAGTTTTTTTGGACAATCAAGTGACACCGAAATGCTCTGTCAAAGTTGGTCATTTTGTACCTAAAACAGCCATAACCTTTTTAGCGGTACTGAACATCAGTCAGCACACTGGTTACTGTAGGGTTTGAGAATTCAAGGCGTTTCAAGAATAGACATTTAAAATTTTGGAAACTTTTGAAATCGAAAAGTATAACAGTTTCAAAACGTCCTGAAGCCAAACTACCCTATTCTCCCTCACTACTGTACTTCCACATTCCAGGTCTGCCTAATCTTCTCCTGCATCGGTGGAACCTTCTCGATCTTCCCTTACATCACACATAAATGCTTCAGCAAGGCCAACTTCAGTGTCATGTACGGATTCCTGCAGTGCGCGGTGGTAAGTAGAAACATTCTAGTCCCCTTAATATTGAAGTTATTTCAGAGTGTTGCTGGTCTCATCGCTGGTCTGATATCTACTCACGCTCTCAACAAGATTGGATTCGAGAACTTGTTCATTGTCTGCGGGTTCTTTATGATTGTCTCGTTATGTTTAACATTTATCGTCCATAAGACCGACTTGGCTCGATTAATGGTGTCTGCTGAAAGAGAGCATGAAGAGGAGGACGGGGAGTATCAAGTGTTCCAGTGATTCGGGTTTATATGACCTAACTTTTTCTAGGCCATCCATTTCTAGTCATTCTCAAAACAAAACTGTGATGATAAATTCAAGAAACTCATTTGTTTTCCATTTTCTTTTTCCCGTGCCATTCCAGTTTCCTTTTTGTTCCATAAAATAAAATAATCAAATTTTAAAAATTCATTTCCAACCCCACCACCACCACAACTACCACAACTACCACAACAAAATTCAAATTTCTCATCATTTTCTCTAAAAAAGTTTTGTAATCTTCGATCAAATAATGGTAACGGTGCAAACATGGACCGCGTATTTCAATCCAATGATTCTCCTTGTCTGGGCGACGTCGGTCTTCGTATTTTGTGTCGGAAAGAAGAATGAGGCGAAGTTGGCGGATGGATCGATGAAACCGTCTTCTGAGTTCTCGGAGACTTCTAAGGTTAGTGTTAATAGGATCCGCCCATTTAGGTAGGCTGTAGTAGGTTTCAAGACGTTTAAATACTGTTAAAATTGACTTAAAATAGACTTGTGAGATAGTTTTGAATCATTTTAGGTCGTTTTAGACAATTTTGGATCGTTTTAGACCGTTTAATAACGTTTTAAACGGTTTTAGACAGTTTTAGACAATTTTAGACAATTTTAGAAAGTTTTAAGCAGTTTTTGACCGTTTTTGACAGTTTTTGACCGGTTTAGACCGTTTCAGACCGCCTCGAACAAGTGCAGAACGTTTCAGACCGTTTTAGACAATTTCAGAACCGTGTAGACCGTTTAAGACCGTCTTTGCAACCGTTCGGAATGGTCTTGAACAGACGGAAATTTAGCGACGAGAGTAAATAGTTCATCTTTGTTTTAAGAGGTCTGAAACGGTTCAACCGAGACTGTCGCGTAGTACAGTCGCAGACCGTTTTAGACCGCTTTAAACCGTTTTAGACGGTTTTAGACGGTTTCAGACCGCTTTAGACCGTTTTAGACCGTCTTAGACTATTCTAGACCACCCCTTGACTTTCCTAAATCCTTAATTGTGATGTTAACTTGAGATGATGCATTTTGAATTATTTTTTCTTTGAATTATTCTTACAGAAACACTTTTTATATCTTCTTTCAGGCCAGCACCCTTCAACCCCAATCTACACCTCAACCATCACCTCAACCTGCTCCTCAACCTCTTGCGACTCCCAAAAACAGTCCATCAGACACCAAACCAACACCTGTAAAAACACCCGAAGAAGAGAAGAAGCCCCAATTGACTCCACCGAAAAAAGTTATGCAGAAAACACCGGACGCGAAGTCAGTTGAAAAAGCGACACCGCCAAATAAAAGTAAGGAGAAGGTGAAGTCACCGAAGAGGGAACAGGTAGGGGATTTGGTAATATTTATATTCAAAATAAAATAGTTTTCAGCCACAAATCAAACCTGAGACCTTAGATTCCTCGAGAAAAAAGAAGAAAAAGAAGGACGACACCAAGGAGAAGACGAAGACCGAGGAAAGTGATAATATAATAATTATAAAGAAAACGGAAGATGCTGAAGAGAATCCGAAGACAGATTTAGAGTCACATCAGGACGATGAGCAATCAGAGAGACGGAGAAGAAAGAAAGAAAAGAAAAAGAAGAAGGGAGGGAGTCTCGAGAGACCGGAGAGCTCTAATTATGCTTATTGATACGGCAAGAATAAAGTTTTTAGTGGGTTTTATTCAGAATGACAACAATTTTTATAGTTTCTGGAATCTAAAATGTTCAAAAACGAACCTTTTGCCTTTCATATCAGTTTTTGATATAAAAATATGACAGAAATCAACACTTGCGTTATGAATTCTATTTTGAAACCGATAACATGTCTGTCTGGTTTTAGTTTCCGGAATCTAAAATGTTTATACACAAAACTTTTTCATTTTTCGCTTAACAGCTGTTCAAATAAACCACCTGCTTACCATCTCATTAAACGCTATCCATGACATCAACAAATGAATAAAAACACGGAAAAATGGATCATGAATCAGAAAATGAGTCAATTTTATGAATAACAGTTTTCCGGAAAAAAGAGATTTATGGTTTTGGGAATGGTCTCAAAGTTCTAAAGTCTATTATTAGTTCTAGACTTGTTGACCTCATCACAATTGTTATTCTAGGAAAGTTTTTATAAAAGAGAGTGACTGATGGGAAAAAGTATGTTCTCACAGCAGTTTTCAAGCGATTTGTGCTTCTATTTTCATTTACAATTACCCAACCAAAAATTTTCAGAAATGAAGCTTTTCCTGACTGTGCTCCTCGCCTTCTGCCTCCTCCACGTCATCACTGCTGACATCTTCTGTAATGACAAAGGAGAGTGTACTGGAGACGGAAATCCATCTGCTGATACTCGTTGTGGAAACTGTCATTCGTGTACTTATAAGAACTGTTGTCATGTCCGATTCACCAATCCATACACTAAATGCAACATTCCTGGATGGTCTTCTGATGAGTACAAGAATATTCATGGATAAATTGACTAATTGAACAAAAACTGGAATTTTCGATTGTATATTTGTAAAGTAATAAAATAATCATTGCATCCAATATTTTTATTCGATTAACAAAAATGCAAGACATTAGAGGAATTCAAATGACAATCTGACCAAAACTTAGTGAAATCAAGCAACGGGAAGTTTGCTCATTAAAATATTTTCATGAAAATATTTGTATTCATCGGAACGCCATCCAGGTATATAACAAGTAGATATTGGATTGGTGTATTTCACGTTACAGCAGTCTTTGTAAACACAGGAATGACAGTTTCCGCAACGAGTGTCCCCAAATGGTGCTCCATCTCCAATACAATTTCCAAAGTCGTTACAGAAGATGTCAGCAGTGATGGCTTGAAGAAGACAGAAAACGAGAACAACAGCGATGAGGAATTTCATTCTGAAAAAACTGGAGTTTTTGGGAACTGAGAAAAAGGATCTGAGCTAGTAACTAGAAACAGAAAATAGGAAGAGAGCATATCTTTTCCGTTCGTTCAATTTGCTTATATAGTAAAATCTGAGTCAATAATAATAGGAGTTATCAAATGTCCCAGAGCTGTTATCAAAAGAAATGCCGATAAGAATACAATTTGTTTTTGACAACTTCCGCCCATTTTACACACAAATAAGTTGTCAAAACATCCTCAATAGCTGGATTTCATCACTGTCGAATAAAACAACAATGTATTCATCAGAAGTCGATCCAGTATCAAATATGTCTGTGTTTTCCACGATTATTACAGAAGATATCAACAGTAATGGGCACAGAGTATTTTTTTGTGACAAATGTGTCAATTTCGTCTAGTTGCATTTTGAGTAACATTCTGTAATCTGTTGTTTGTCTGCGATGCTCTTGAGAGGATAAGCTATATTGGGCGTTACGTTGATTGGCTAATAAGTACTCCGGGTCAGACGGTGTATTTCAGCTATTTAGGATGTTTTGACAACTTATTTGTTTGTAAAACGGGTGGAATGCGTCAAAAACAAATAGTACTCTTATCGTTACTTCCGTTGATAAAAAATATCTGGTTCATTTGATAATTTTTATTATTGACTCAGATTCTATACTATATAAGCTAATTGAACGAACGAAATATTTGTATGCTCTATTTCTAATTTCAGTGTTTTTAGTTGCTAGCTCTTAACTTTTTGTTTTTCCTCAGTTCTCCAAAACACAAGTTTTGCTTTTTTCAGAATGAAAGCCCTTACTCCTGCTCTCCTCGCCTTCTGCCTCCTCCAAGTCATTACTGCTGACATCTTCTGTAATGAAAAAGGGAACTGTATTGGAGATGGAAAACCATCTGGGGACACTCGTTGTGGAAACTGTCATTCGTGTACTTATAAAGACTGTTGTCACCTAAAGTTCACAAATCCGTACTCTACTTGCAAGAAAAAGGGGTGGACTTCCGATGAATACAAATTTGCTCATGGAATATTTAAACTTCATATAGAAAATTCAACCACAAGCTTATCCGTCTAATTCATCCGCTTAATTTCACAAACTTTATTGTCACATTTTAAAATTTCTTTCATGTTTTCAATTTTTGCTATTGGAATAAAAATATCTGATGCAATGATTATTTTATTAGTATAATACAAATATACAATTGAGGATTCCAGTTTTTTTTTTTTTTTGGATATCCTCATAACTTTTTTACTGAGTTTTGTATCAGATTACTATTTCTTGTCAAAGAATGAATGATGCATGTATGAATTTATTTACAGATAAGCAAAGCAAGCAGAAGCATTAAATTAACATGTTAGTTTTTCAATTAAGTAATTGAATTATCCATGAATGTTGTTGTAGGCGTCAGAAGTCCATCCAGGAATATTGCATTTAGTGTATGGATTGGTGAATCGGACATGACAACAGTTCTTATAAGTACACGAATGACAGTTTCCACAACGAGTATCGGCAGATGGATTTCCGTCTCCAGTACACTCTCCTTTGTCATTACAGAAGATGTCAGCAGTGATCACGTGGAGGAGGCAAAAGGCGAGGAGCACAGTCAGGAACAGCTTCATTTCTGAAAAAAAAAGAAGAAATTTAAGTGAATCAAATCTTTAACTTGACTTTTTTCTGAGATTCACTAGATTTTATATCAATTTTTACGGGAAATATGATAGAAGTCAACAAGTTTACAATTATGCATTTCATTTTGAAACCGACAAAATGTCTGTCTGGTTTTAGTTTCCGGAATCTAAAATGTTTATGCACGAAACTTTTTCATCTTTCGCTCAACAACTGTTTAAATAAATCACATGCTTACCATCTCATTAAACCCTGGTCATGACATCAAAAAATGAATAAAAACACGGAAAAAATGGATCATGAATCAGAAAATGAGTCAGGTTTATGAATAACAATTTTCTGGAAAAAAGAGATTTATGGTTTTGGGAATGGTCTCAAAGTTCTAAAGTTCTATTATTAGCTCTAGACTTGTTGACCTCATCACATTTGTTATTGTAGGAAAGTTACTATAAAAGGGAGTGGCTGATGGGAAAAAGTATGCTCTCACAGCTTTCTAGTATTTACATTTTGAATTATTTATGGTTTTCAAGCGATTTGTGTATCTATTTTCATTCGCAATTCTCAAACCAAAAATTTTCAGAAATGAAGCTGTTCCTGACTGTGCTCCTCGCCTTCTGCCTCCTCCACGTCATCACTGCTGACATTTTCTGTAACGACAAAGGAGAGTGTACTGGAGACGGAAATCCATCTGCTGATACTCGTTGTGGAAACTGTCATTCGTGTACTTTCAAGAACTGTTGTCATGTCCGATTCACCAATCCATACACTAAATGCAACATTCCTGGATGGTCTTCCGATGAGTACAAGAATATTCATGGATAAACGGATTAATTGAACAAAAATTGGAATTTTCGATTGTATATTTGTATAATAATAAAATAATCATTGCATCAGATATTTTTATTCGGTTAACAAAAAAATAAGACATTAGGGGAATTCAAGTGACAATCTGACAAAAAAACTTTGTGAAATCAAGCAACTGGAAGTTTCACATGAAGTAAATTGTATTCATCGGAACGCCATCCGGGTATATAACAAGTAGTTTTTGGATCGGTGAATTTGAAGTGACAGCAGTTTTTGTACACACATGAATGGCAGGCTCCACAACGAGTGTCCCCATATGGTGCTCCATCTCCAGTACAACTTCCGTGGTCGTTACAGACGATGTCAGCAATGACGACTTGAAGAAGGCAGGAAGCGAGGAGAACAGCAATAAGGAATTTCATTCTGAAAAAAAAACTGGAGTTTTCGGGAGCTGAGAAAAAGAAGATCTGAGGTAGTAACTAAAAACACAGAAAGTAGAAAGAGAGCATATTTTTTTCGTTCTGTATGTTTGCTTATATAGTGGAATCTGAGTCAATAATACAAGTTATCAAATGTACCAGAGCTGTAATCAAGGGATGTATCGATAAGAACATAATTTGTTTTTACGCATTTCGCCCATTTTACAAACATAAAAAGTTGTCCAAACATCCTAAATAATCTCACCATATTTGTTCAGGATCATTCAGGATATTTAGATATGGAGGATGTTTGGACAACTTATTTATTTGTAAAATGGGCGGAATGCGTAAAAACAAATTATGTTCTTATCGATACATCCCTTGATAACAGCTCACTTACATTTGATAACTAGTATTATTGACTCAGATTCCACTATATAAGCAAACAGACGGAACGAAAAAAATAGGCTCTCTTCACACTTTCTGAGTTTTTAGTTACTACCTCAGATCTTCTTTTTCTCAGCTCCCGAAAACTCCAGTTTTTTTTTCAGAATGAAATTCCTCATCGCTGTTGTCCTCGCTTTCTGTCTTCTTCAAGTCATCACTGCTCAGATCTTCTGTTATAAAAGTGGAGAGTGTCATGGAGATGGAGCACCATATGGGGACACTCGTTGCGGAAATTGTCATTCTTGCGTTTACAAAGGCTGCTGTCACTTCAAATTCACCGATCCAGAAAATACTTGTTATATACCTGGATGGCGTTCCGATGCATACAAACATCTTCATCACGAGAAACGTCCAGTTGCTTGATTTCACAATGGGTTTTTTCCCGTCGTCACATGAATTCTCCTAATGTCTTGCATTTTGTTATTGGAATAAAAATATTTGAAAAAATGGAATGATTATTTCATTAGTTTACACAGAAGATGTCAGCAGTGATGACGTGGAGGAGGCAGAAGGCAATTAGCACAGTGAGGAACAGTTTCATTTCTAAAAATGGTACAGATTTCTAGAGAATTTAAAAAAAAAAAGGAAAGTACATTCTAAGTAGAATGTAGGCTCCTTTCATATGGAACCTTTCTATTTTCACTTTCAGAGACCAAAAATTATCACAGCTCATGATACACCTGATAGGTTTATCACTAATCTGTTATTTAACAAAAAATGTTTTCAAACTATATTTTCAGACAACACACATATGCAAATTCGAGTCAACACCTGGTTCAATATTTTTGTATTATGTTTGTATCATGCGTGTTTGTACAGATGTTAAACCGAAAAATGCATATTTTTGTAATTTTTCGTGCAAAAAAGTGACTGCTGACAGTAACGGCGGGAAAATATTATTGTAGATCTCTGAAAAAATATAGCGTATAAAAGGACACCAGTTTCATCAAAAAGGTGTGTACACTTCTTTAAGTTTTTCAAAAATCCAGTAATCAATCTTCATTTTCAGAATGAAATTCCTCGTCGCAATTCTCCTCGCCTTCTGTCTTCTCCACGTCATCACTGCCGACATCTTCTGTAACGACCGTGGAATCTGTACCGGGGATGGTGCCCCTGCTGCTGATACTCGTTGTGGAAACTGTCATTCATGTACTTATAAGAACTGTTGTCATGTCCGATTCACCAATCCATACACTAAATGTAACATTCCCGGATGGACTTCTGATGCCTACAACAACATTCATGGATAATTCAATGACTTAATTGAAAAACGAAACAATAATTTAATGCTTCTGCTTGCTTTGCTCATTTGTAAATAAATTCATACAGATAACATAAGTAGATGTAAGTAAGTTAGAAAGAAGAAAGAAGAAAGTTAGAAAAAGATCAGAATTCCTGAAAAATCATCGGAAAAATGAGGTGAAAAATTAAAATTTAGATGAATTCTGCTTTTGTATGAATAGTGGAGTCTCCGGGAGGGTATTTTGAAAAAGTGACATTTTTTACAAAGGCGTATAAAATATTATCAATTTTGACTGCTTATACATATAACATGGTTTTTTTTCTCGAAAACGCTACATCTGATAAAAATCAGGCGGCCTAAAACGCAGCATAGCAAGAAAAGCACACGATCTCGAAAGAAAAAAACTATGTAGAATAAACATCTTGCCCGAACGTGCTGTTTGAGGTGTCTGTTATGACAAGTAATCGAAGGCACACAGTTCGACCCTCGTCCATAAAAAAAAAGATATGTTGCAACAGATGCACCAGAGAGAGAGTGGAGAGATAGCGCAGGTATATAAGAGAGCCCAGAGTCAATTTGGTAGATTCCGTAGGGCATACGGGTGTGGCAATATGATCAAGCCAATCCGAGATTGTGTTACAGTGGGCGGAGCACCAAAGTTGTCGGCTGGGTGGTAGAATATGGTTTATTTAAAAATTAAACAATATAGAAGTTAAAAAAAGTATGAGAACTTTTTGTGAGTTGTGAAGTATTAAACAAAAAATGGTAGAACGTAATATCTAAAGCAGAAACTGGAAAATTATTGAGAATTTAAAGGAAATCGGGAATGATAAGGGGAAGGACAATGGAGAACGGTCTAGTATAACGAATAGAAATTAGAATTTCAAGGATTCTTCATAAGTGCATCATGGGCCTTATCCTCTTCGGCCAGAGCTTTCTCACAATTATCCCAAATCTCCTCAATTTGTTTCTCGAGTCTTTGACGCTGCTCAACATCCTCAAGTTTCAGAGCCGCCATCTCCTTCAAAACCTTGGCCTTTTGTTTCATGGCATTCAACGTAATCCGTGGTTGGAGAATTTCCTTTTCATTCGAGTTGAAATGACAGGAGACAGTTTGATCGTCGAGAGTGATGATCGCAATGTTCGGGTTGCCGACTGAGTTTGAACATCTGGAAAGTTGGTGTATATCTACAGTACCGTTCAGTTGAAAATGCCTAACTTTGAGAGTGCGTCGTGGTAAAACTGAATAACGTTTTATGGATCGAACAGATCAAAAGTAGAACTCCATTTTTGTAGTTAACAATTTTTTTGTACGAGCACTCCTAGCAAGTTACATATCGACAAAGTAATTTCTCTCTCAAATCGACCTATGTCGGCTTAAAGTGACCATTACTTGCTAAGGAGTGTCCGCACAAAAAAGTTGATAACTACAAAAACGGAGCTATACCTTTGTTCTGTATGAACGATTAATAATTTACTTTGTGGGAAAAATTGTTTTACTATGACACACTCTGGACATTTTCAACTAAAAAAGCGCAAAATATGGTATCATTTTGGGCGGTACTGTAAGTGACGCAATGTTGAATGGTCTTTAAAAATTTTTTGTAACTAGACCTAGTTTAGGAAAAGACTTACGCGAAAAACATCTTTTTTCCGACTTCTGCTGATGCTGGAATATAAATAAATCCCTTCAACACGACCTTCTCATCGGGAGCTCCTCCAGTCAATCCAATTGTTATACAATCGCAGGCAGGCTTCTCGCTATCAATACAGAGACGGATGAAGATGTTGACTTCAAGAGCCGAAAGGTTAGTGTGACCCAAATCAATGTGTTTTCCTCCTCGCATTGCGATGAGATGGTCCAAGCGAACCCACGGAGCATGGGCGTATCGGACTCCATTGAATTTGAAGGCCTGGAATAATAGAGGTTGAAAAAAACTGACAAGGGAAGGCCGCCGACCGTGGAGTTATGGGACGTGACTTATACCATTGGAATGCTGAGAAAACGCTGAATGCAAATATATGTTCAATTTCTGTTCTAGAGATCTGATATTTGAGAAAACCAAAGTCAAAGTTCTTTTGTGAGATTTGTGACACGCGAAGAATTTTTGGCAACTTTTTTTTTGCAACTTTAAACATTTGTAACTTTCTGAAAACTTAACCAAGTCTCAGGATTTTTAGACATTCAGACATTCGGACACACCGACAGAGAGATAGACACAAGGTTTGTATTTTTCGTGCAGTTCCTTGTTTTTTCAACGAAATTTTTTGTTCTAAAAAAGGGTTTGCGTTTTTTTTTTCAAGTCCTTCTAACTCTCTGAAAACTTAACCAAATCTTAAGGTGTTAACATAATTTTGAAGGTCTTCTTGGTTTTTCATACAAACTACGTTTTAAGGTACTTGACTTGAAGCGTTAGGTCTAAAGAGATAACAATTCTCTTTTTTCCCAAACTTTAACCTAGTTTTTCTAGAATTCCAAGCCTCGAAGGCAAAAACTGATTATATATTTGGAATCAGCGTTTTCTCATCTGTCCAATGATATAGGTCATGCCCCATAACTCCACGGTCGCTCGGTAGCCTTCCCTGATGAGTACGACTTACCTTTTCATGGCTGAAGTCTGTCGAAAACCGCACACTCTCCCTACAATCCAGTGATCTATTCTTATAGGCGTGATTCATAATGAACCCGATCGCTGCCATATCGTGATTACCCTGAACATCTGCACTCGTCCAGTTATCGAACTCCTCGGCTGACAGAATTCTCTTCATATCGGTTTTCTTCATCGGTCCAAGTCCAAGGGATAGTCCATCGCTTGGAATCAAATGGCGGATGACTTTGTAGATAGCGCGGGCATTGGCGATGGCTGAGCATCTTGCATCGATCCTAAAAGAAAAAATAGGAGGTTTTGCAGTACCGGTCAAAAGGTTGTAAACTTTGGCCGTTTTCGAAAAAAAATTTTTAAAAATTGTCCAACTTTGACAGTGTGTCATGGTAATACTGATTGTTCCATCAAGTAGGTTTTTAATGAATTACACAGATTAGAAGTAGAACTTCATTTTTGTAATTGACAACTTTTTTGTACGAGCAGTCTCTAGCAAGTTACGTTTCGAAAAAGTAATTTCGCCCTCACATCGACCAATTTCAGTGTAAAATAGAGCGATTTTTGAGCTGTTGTCTCAAAACGACCATAACTCCTTAGGGAGTGCTTGCACAAAAAAATTGTCAATTACAAAAATGTAACTCTTCTTTTGATCTAAATAATTCATCAAAAATCTAATTGATGGGACAATCAGTGTTACCAAAACACACTCTCAAAGTTAGGCAATTTCAACAGAACACGGCCAAAGTTCATAACCCATTGACCGGTTTATAACCTATTCACCGGTACTGTATTTGATTTAAACACAAAATCTTACCATTTCGGGAATGTTTTCACATTGACCAGTCTTTCAGAGTACATGCTGCTGGTACCGCATTTGACGACAAGAACAGAGTCATCGGCACGATTGGTGCTGGTGATGATGATGTCGGCCACTTTGGCACCAGAATTGGTCCCATCGTGGATATGAAGAGAATGAAGATTCACTTTCGGGAATCTGAGTTTCATCAGAGCATTTTCCATTTTGTTCGAGGTCGAAGCCAAATTGAGTCTGGAAATGAAAAATATTGCTTGGACATCTGGACAAATAGTCTAACCAACCTCTCCGCCGGAGTCATAAGAGAAACAGGCAATTGGAGTAATTCCAAGGGAAGGTTCTGGATGGGGAATCCATGGACAGCGACCACTTCTACTTTCAGACTTTTCTCCATGGTGAAAATTCAAGTTTTGGAAGATTTCCTGAAATAAATCTATGAAAAGTTTGATAGAGCACTGAAAGGATAGAACGGCGGGATATCGATTTGCAAGATAGAATGACATTCTTGCCAATAGTGTTATTAAGAATTTCGCGGAATGGTCTCGTAGTTGAAAAAGATCAAATGCCGTATTTTTGAGCGTTGCAGGCCTAAAAAAACTCAAATCAATGTTTTTTTTCTGCTTTGAGACCATTTTGAACATAATCGATGCGGGTTTACAGAAGTTTTTGCAAACCGATAATTAGTTAATTAGAAAAACATTTTCATTGCAAATGAAGACATTTGAAATATATCCAAACTCCTGAAAAACCATGAAAAAAGATGAAGGAAATAATTATCTTTCGGAAAAAAGTAATAGTGACTGACTGAGCCAAAGCTAGAGAAGAGTGAAAGATCAAATGACCCCCAACTTGCTTGGAAGAGTCTGTATTCTCTCTTGAAGCGTTATAGTGCAATGGAGCGTGGTTGCATTTCGCGGAGGAAGAAAAATAAAGGCTTTTCCTCAAGAAACACCACTAACGTAGCTGTAAGTAAATTAGAAAGAAACCAGATAAAAGCAACAAAAGCACACGCGGTCTCGAGAGAAGGAATAATGTGGACAACACATCCTGTATTTGGAGGTGTCTGTCATAACATGTAATCGAAGAAACACAGTTTGACACCGCCCACAAAAAAACCGTGTGTTGTAACAGATGGACGGACCATCGAGAGTGGAGAGATAGCACAGATATACAAGAGAGCCCAGAGTCAATTTGGTAGAATACGTCATTGTTCGTGGAGCAAGAAGAGTCAAAAAGGGATTAATGGAAAAGGAAATATTGTCGAGCCAGGCCAAGAATGCGTCATAGAGGGCGGAGCAACATATTTTTGGGATAGCGAACATTTTCTGGTCGGTACTTGAGGTTTACAGTTTTTAGACCTGCAAAACTCGAAAATGTGGTATTTGATCTTTACGAGACCACACCGCGAAATTCTGAACACAAATTTTTTAAAATCACGCCTGCTTTATTATTTATCTTTGAGAAAAACAAATCGTTCGCAAGTGCGCTCTATCGAGACGCGGGACGATATAGAGGCGAACAGGCGGCCCTCTCCATTTCGTTTATCCATTTTTTCCTTTTTCTTCAATTTTTCTCACCAAATAACGATTTCCAGACATGGCTACGTCCTTCCCAATCCAAAAACTTCCGTATTTGGTGCTAAACAAGGTTGTTGGGCTTATGGCTAACATTGAAAGGTATGTAAATATCTTTTTTCATCCTTATAATCAAACTTCTCTATTTTTTTTCCAGACTGGCCCTTCTCCTCACTTCCAAGAAAACCGAATCCCTCGTGCTCTCACTGAAATTCCCAAATGATAAAGTCCATACGATATACTTTGCTGAAGGTAGTTGTGGATTCATGGCAAGTATCCTAGTCAGTGATCATGGAGAGAATGCGACACCGATTAAATTTGACTGCTCTCTGAGAAATGGAGCCGGAAGGAACGAGGAGATGAATGCGATTCAGAAGTGGTGTGACGTCGAAGGTGACTTTATCAAAAGGGCTCAAACTATCTATACCAAGATTCAAAAGTTGTTCCCAGTCTCTGGTCTGAGTCTGAGACTCAATTACTTGAGCACTGAGAGTGTGGAGAGGATTCTCGCCGCTCCGGAATTCAATCATTGGTGGGAGGTGTACACTTCTGGAAATATTCAACCGGATGCCATCAAACTTATCATGGATCACGCATCCCCCCAAAGACGTATAATTTGCGACAGTGAAGTCAAGTTGCCCATCGATTTCTGTCATCCAAACGCGTTTGCTTTCAAAGTTGCCAAGTATTTCGTAGCCACCTGGGCAAGTCTCGATCAGCTTCTCGCTATCCGATATGTTGATGTGATAGGATTGGGACAAACCGGACTTCGATGCGATGATGTTAATGTCTTGCTCCATAAATTTCTGGAGACCGGCTATCAAATGTGCAATGAGCTCGAAATTTCGGTGACTGGAGGAATCGATGTTGATGCTTTGACGGAAGATTTGCTTACATTCAAAGTCGTCAATGGTGTATACACCACTTTTTTTTTGTGAGTCCCATGACTAATGGCTATGTACAGTACCGCTCAAAAAGTTGTTAACTTCGGCCGTTTCAATTAAAATTGCCCAACTTTGAGAGTGTACCATGGTTATTCCTATTGTCCCATCAAGTAGATTTTTAATCGATCAAACAGATCAAAAGTAGAACTTCATTTTTGTAGTTAACAACTTTTTTGTACGGGCACGTCTAAAGAGGTTACAGACAGATTTTAGAGCTATCGTCTTACAATGACCATAACTCTCTAGGGAGTGTCCGTAGAAAAAAGCTGTCCATTACAAAAACGGTGCTCTACTTTTAATCTGTATGATTCATTTAAACTCTACTTGATAGGACAATCAGCATTACTGAAACACCCTCTCAAAGTTGGACAGTTTCAACTGTAAACGGCCAAAGTTCGTATTTTTCGCAAAGTACTGTAGCTATACAATTTCTGTTCCAGGTGCACCCCAACCGCGACCAACTCGAAAATCGCCAAAGTTTTCATCTCCCCTAACCGCATCATTATTAACATCGGTGCAAATGAAGATGATTTCCTGGAGGCGCGTCGTTTGTTGACTCTGATCAGAACGAGAAACAGAATTCAGGAGGAGATGAATGCCGGAGAGATGAGGCAGATGGAGATTGAGCAAGTCGAGAGAGAAATAAATGAAGCTGAGCAGGTTCTGATGGCGGCGATGGCGGAGTGAAGAATTTCTTGTTTTAAATTTATTTCAATATTTCGAATTCGTGTAAATAAACAATTTCTTGTATATGTAGCCTGTTTGTAAGCTCTGAGTTTTCTTATGCAACCGCGCTCCACTGCAACGTAATTTGAACCTTTTTTTTATTTCAATGCCAATGTTATATTTATAGATATAATCAAAATTGTATTGAGTTTGTCCTCCTGGGTGGCATACACATGCCAAGGGGGACAATTTATTGTGGAGATGGTGAGATAAGAAGCGAGTAGCGCTTAAACAACACTTTTCGACAAGATTTTCCTCCGTTTAGGTGTAAAACCCGTCCTTCTTTTCATAATGTTATTTTAGCGTTTCAATTTGATTTTCAAAATTAATGAAACTTCAAAATTAATGAAGAGTTCTGCAAAAATTGGAGTAATGAGATTCTGATTAAGTCATATAATTGTAAGGTTGCCAGGACGCACAATGTTGCCAACATATTTATATTTATATTAATAGATTAGAATTAAATCAACGTTTCAATTATTTAGGTGACAATTTCTACGGGGAGCGCTCGCTAGGAGGATACTGTAGAATAGAGGAAAACTTACTAAAATAAAACTTTTGGTTAAAGTTGGGTAGCTTTGGAAGGCGTTAGTTTTAGTAAGATTGTTTTGTTTTTATATGAATTATATTGGTAGGGCCTAGTACTCCATTTTTGTAGTTGATAACGTTTCTGTAGGATTCCTCTCTCGGAAGATATTATAGGTCAAATAAAAACTCAAAAAAACTGATTATTCATTTAAAAAATTGCCTAACTTCAAAGAGACTAAATTTTGTTAAATTGTTTTGATTTTATAATATGAAATTGAATGAGCAAAATTGGCAACTATTTTGTTAAGTTCCTTCCTGCAGAGATACGGCACCTCGAAGTTGACATTGAACTTCCTTTGAAATATATCGGTTTTCGAGAGGTTACCTCGGAGTGAAGTATCATTCCACAGCTTTTTTATATGTTTTATATTTCACACCTAGATCTTAATTTTTGTAATTGACACTTTTCAGATAAATATCATTTCTAGACAGATATGATAAGTTGAATCCCCCCGCCCTCATTTTACGAGTCATATCTTTCTTGGGAGATTGAGCACACAAAAATTGTCAGTTTTGTAAAACAATCATCCAAATGTTTTTCATTCCTACAAAAAATTCTAACCGATATCTTCATTTACGGTCCCATGGCAATGTCTCAAGTTTTCCTATACCATTTTTTAACCGAAATCTGCTAACATTTTATTATTTCTTTTGCCATGCCTTTCATTATGTACTCTCATAGTCAATGTATTCTGAACCCACGATTCAAGATACCGCACGACCCCACACCTTCCATTGATGAATTACCACTGTCTCAATTTCCACAACAAACGGTCAACATGTGCAGAAAGAGACCTTCCCCCATCCTCTATTTACCACCAGTCGTATTCCTTTGTCTACTCTTGGGATGAGAAGAATCATCGATCTCCCCCACATTTCTTATTCATACTCGGATAATAGGTGGCTAAGTAGAAAGTGCGCTCCGTTGAGGATTTTGAATTTGAGAGAGTTTCTTGCAATATCTCTGGTTTTAACAGAGGAAATCTCGATCTTACCACATTTTTTTTTTAATTTTTCTATATTTTTATTTAAAATTTTATGAATATATAATAATTTCAGGTATCAAAAAATGCCTGCTGTCAACTCAAAACCGTTCCGCATCCAAAATCTGCCAGATAAGGTTCTGCAATCAGTTGTTGGTCTAATGGATATTGGGACAAGGTAAGAATTAGTACACACTGTGCTACGCCTGTAAAAATTTGACATTTGTTTAAAATCGGCAGCTTTGTACATAAGTATATTACGGCCTCATTGATTGTCTCACAAAAACAATAATTTATGGAATATAAAAAACCAACTTTAAGCTTTATTTTTGTAGTTGACATCTTTTTTGTACGGCTACTCCCTAGAGAGTTATGATCAGTTTAAAGGAACAGCTCAAAAATCACTCAATTTTTCAATGAAATGGGACGATTTTTGGTAGAAATTACTTTCTCGAAATGTAACTCTCTAGAGAGCGTCCGTACAAAAAAGCTGTCAACTACAAAAACAGAGCTCGAGGTTTGATTTATACATTCCTCAAATAATTGACATTGTGAGACAATCGATTACTACTTAAAACTTCAAGTCGCTCCCATACAAAATCCAGATTTCCAGACTCTCCCTTGTCGTGACTTCTACCAAGACTGAAAACATGATGCTCCAACTCGAATATCCCAAAGAGTTCATCCACAACATTCTTTTCGACGAGCAACCCAATCTGTACAAAGCAGATATCTCTGTGCTTCCACATTGCCACAGCCCCGACAGCGTGAAGTTTAACTGTGGTCGAAACAAGAAGAAGAAGCAACCGCTTCCATCGGCATACTATAATTTGATTGCTAAATGGTAGGTACTGCTGGGAAAGCTTTCAGAAGATCTATTTTACAATTTCAGGTCCGGAAGAAACACTTCTTATATTGACCGTATGCAAAATGTATATCGGAAGATCAACATATTGCTCCCGTCACATGTCATGAATTTGTTCCTGGGAAAGCTCAAGACAGTCGATGCCCAGAAAATAATGGCGGCCGAGGAGTTCAGCGATTGGTACCGGGTCAGATCTTTACCTGGCATCAAACCCGAGACAATCCGTTGCGTTTTGGACAAGGCGGATTTGAACAAGCAATTTTGTTTCGATGAGGAAGAGGAGCTTCCTCTCGATTTTGCACATCCGAAGGCCTTCCAGTTTGAACACTCCAGTTTCCACGATGCACGTTGGGTCAAGATGCCACAACTCCTTACCATCAAAGATGTCTATGAAGTTAGATTGGGTCACTCCAACTTCTGCTGCAAGGACATCGGAGTTCTTTTGCGTAGAATGTTAGAGAGCGAACATCACATGTGCAAATTCTTCAGTGTGACATTTGCTGGTCCATTCCAGTTGGCGGATGTGATACAGGGAGTGGTGACGGTGAAACGGAGATCCAATCCGCTTATGTTTCTCGTGTGAGTTTTTAAAAATATATTTACTAAAAACCACGTCAAATGTAATGCCGTTTTTGTAGTAGACCATTTATGATGAAAGCCCGCTTTTTTTAGGTTTTCCTCATAATCAAAATAACCCCCGAATATATAATTTCCAGATCCCCCCGCACTAAAAACGCTGCAAAAATTGGGTACCTTACAGTACATCTAGACGATAGCTCGCTGACAATAGCTGTCACTAACGACCGAAATCAAGAAACTGAAACTCGAAAGTATATGGAGCTTTTCAAAAAGGAAATCGATTTAAATGCGGCGCTGAAGAATATGTCCATCAGCGATTCGAAGATGAAGAAAATGAGAAAGTTTGAGAAAATGCTTGATGCTGAGAAAAAAGAGGCCACTCAAGCGATGCTGAGATATTGGAACACGCCAAGGGAATAATAATGTATTTTTTGAAATGTGCTTTTTTTCGTACTTGTTTTGTTATGTGTTTTTGCTGTTGCTTTGAAATTAAAATTAAAATACTTTTATCTTATTGTGATCTCGTGATATTCTTGAATAAAATCAATGTCTGGCAAATAAATTATTCAATGTACATAAATAGACCAATCTTATCTATGTCTCCTTATTCATGAAACGCTACTACAAACACATTCTATTTGTGTTGTCTCCTCGGGACCCTCGGAAAGACACCGCACAAACCAAGTGACATAGAGAGCCAAAGACTCCGCATAAAGAAAGAGAGAGAGAGTAAAGGTCACACGTACTCCCGTCTCTTCTTCGCCTGCCGCTGTCCTATTGATTATTAAACCGCAACAAACTACTTTCTATTTTTAGATTCTTCTCTTTCTCTCGGCTTGTGAGAAAAATGGACGACCACAGCATCTCTTATTTCCTCGCCATAGCCGCTGGCATTGTGACAACTGCGGTGCTCGGGGTAACACGTTTTTTTTGAAAATCTAAACGCATTCAATAAATTTCAGACCTTCAAAATGCTCAGAAATAACACCTCAGAGAAAAAAGAGAACTCAAATGCGTTCCCACTCTACGAACTACCAATGTTCGCATTGAACCAAATTATTGAATCGATGGATGTGCCGGAGCGGTGAGTGTGACATACAATAAGTTCTCCATACTTGTCAAGGTCCGGCCCGGCCCGGGAAAGCCCGAAAGTCTATCTGTCAAAAATGCCATATACTTTAAATTGTCTAAAACGGCTCCTAGATTGTAAATATTTTTAAAATCGTCAGTACTAGCTGAAGAAATAGCGAATTTGAGCACAGAATCGTTTGAAATTAACTTGAAATTAATGTGGAACGGCTGGAAATGGAAATGATCGGAAAAAAATTGAAAACATCAATTTTAGACTGCGAGCAATTTTTCCCATTTTTGAGCTCATTTTCTCGCTAATTCTCTCAAAAACTCACATTACTATACCGCTTCGCAAATTGCTCATACATTTTTCAGAATTTCTTTTAATTCTGAACGATAGTCGAATTTTTGACTTTTTGCGAAAAAAATTAAATAAAAAAATTGACTTTTGAATTTCGGCGCCAATTATCCGGGCCTTCGGGCCGGACCTTGATTTTGCTAAAAACATGAGTAAATTCACATCAAATCTCACTAATTTTCAGAATCGAACTGGCTCTGACGTCTGAACGCATGAGAGATAGCATCCGATTTGCTAGGGCAAGAGTTCCGTATTCGATACATTTCAAGGGAAACGCCACGTATATTGAGATAGAGGGAGAGGATATTGAGATTCATTGCTCGAGACACGAATATGTGCCAGTTGGATTTGAGAGACGCACGATGACGTTGGGGCAATGGTGAGATTAGATTTAACTAGGGAAAGATCCTGAGACGAAATGGAGTTACGAGTCTAGATATACCCACTAGACTGGAAATTTAGCACTGATTTCATATCTGTATTCTGTTTTTGCACAGCGATTTCGTGGAAAAAAGTTATTTGTGTTTTTATGGCTTCTCGGTGCAAAAATGAGAATTTTCAAGGCTCACAAAATTCACATTTTTCTAGTTTTTTTCAATTTTTTTTTGCATTCTACGTGTATTTCAAATTACGTAGGTTGTATAAAATTTTTCAACAAATTTCTCGTAGATGCGTCATTTTTGAAAATTCAATTATAAGTAGCTGCCCAAAATTGTTTCTGATAAAGAATTCTCATTTTTGTATGCGTACTCATACGTACAGCATTTAAAAAAAATTAATTTTATGAGTCTTAAAGAAAATGCCGATTTTTGAGAAGACACAAAAACGCGAATAACTTTTTTTTCACAAGATCGTTTATCAGAACTGGAATACAGATTTGAAATCAGTGCATGTTCAGTCTGGTGATGTATATTTCTACCTTTAACTTCATCTCGATGAAGAATAAACTCATTTATGAATTTGTACCGCCCAAAATTTCATCCCCAATCAAACATCGATTTGATAACTATCACAACATGCGGTGACTGTGCTATTCACCAAACTTCTTTTTTTCTTCAGGATCAACCGCAACAACCCAAGTCTCTCTGTCCTCGACAACACCGTCAACAACTTTCTCCGTATTCAAGAACTCGCTCCATCCAGTCGTCTCACTCTTCAATTTCATCTGGATTGGATGGAAATGGAGGCGACTGTCAAAGAGTTTGTCGACATCCCTGCCTTCCAAAATTGGGATATCATTATGCTTCATGGAAATTCTGGTAGTGAACCGATAACTGCAGTGAAGGAGTATGGGTTGAACGATAGGTTTCAAGTCAACCTGGATAATGATTACATTATGATTAAATATAGGTATGGGAGGCATTGAGTTTAGATTTTTGTTAGATTTTCTTGGATTTTTATTAAATGTTCAAGTTGTTTGTATTTGTGACATCTCCCAGTACATCACACATATTTTCTAGTTTCGTGTACATTTCTTCTAATTTCGGTCCATTCATATGTATATTTTTGATTTCTCAAATGTTTCTTCTCTCCCTCAACTGTAACAAATGACCTTCAACAAGGTTTTAACTTTTTTTATACAACCAAAAATAAATGTTTTAACTGATTTACAATTAAACCTTAATGCTACTATAATATAACGGCATGTTGTTGTATTTTGTCTCTCAGAGAAGGTCATGAAGTCAGTTTGGAGATATAGGACGTAATCTATATAATTGGAAACCTGGAAAAACGCCAATTGAAGATACATATTCAGTTTTTGCTCTTTCATTAAAAAGGTAAAAATTCTCTATTTTCCAAACTTTGACTTTGTTTATCTCGAATACCAGGCCTCAAGGGCAAAAATTGAATATATATTCGAAATCACCGTTTTTTCAGCTATCCAACAATATAGGTCACGTTCCATAACTCCGCGATCACCTAGTCA
Organism: Caenorhabditis remanei; assembly: GCF_010183535.1. Classification (NCBI taxonomy): domain Eukaryota; kingdom Metazoa; phylum Nematoda; class Chromadorea; order Rhabditida; family Rhabditidae; genus Caenorhabditis; species Caenorhabditis remanei. Next base: position 656,051 of record NC_071329.1, read on the forward strand.
GTAAATTTTTTTCAGAAAAGTGACAAAAAATCAAAATCGCACGAAGCGAGTTTCGAGCTCGTTTTTTGAGCTCCAGAGCAGGAAGAGTCAAAATATTTTGTGATCATCCTACTTAGAATGGTCGAAACTACATATGAACCAATTTCTAGCAAATTCCCATACTTTTTCTAAAAGAAATCCTCTTGTTAGTGAGAAAACGTTTCTAAACATTTTATTCGCTAACATAGAAAAAACCCCGTTATAATACAGTTTTTACAGTAGCCAAGGCCCAATTAAGCCTAATTACCTACACAAAACACCGTAACCTTTGAAAAAAAAATCTGACTGTTATAAATTCACAATGGCTTTAAAGGCGCATCTAATTTATTAGAAATTTCGCGGAAAGGTCTCGTAGTTGAAAAATATCAAATACCGTATTTTCGAGCTTTGCAGGTCTAAAAATAAATGCAAATAATGTGTTTCGCTTCGGGACCATTTTGAACAAATTAGATGCGCCTTTAAAGCCATGCGGCGCAGTGTCGTGAATTTGTAATATCAATGCGTATGCATCTAAAACCTCCTCCTCCCCATTACCCCTCAATTCCGGGACCACCGCACACATATGTTTGCTTCCAAACCTCTGGACCACGCGTACAAAATATTACACAAATCGAAGAGACCCAGAGGAAAGGTCGTTCCCTCTTTTCGTCGGACCATTTATTGATTAATTATTCCTCGAAGAATGGACTGCCTGAGCTCTCAAGACTTCACATTCTTTCTCGGCGTACTAGCTGGAATTTTAACAAGCATTGGATATTGGAATGTGAGTGTCAAGAAGAGTTTTTATATACATATTATTTAATTGAATATTTTTAGGTGCTCAACATTATTAGAGAGAGAAAATTTGAGAAGAAAATATCAGATGAGTCTACGAATCCGTTTAAGCTTAATAAGATGCCACTGTTGATGATAAGAAAAACGGTTCAACTCATGAGTGTATCGGAACGGTGAGTATCTGATTAGAAATAGGAAAAAAAACAACCAGAATATCAGAATCGATCTAGCCTTCACCTCGCAACAAATGAAGAGGAAAATCCAAAATTTGACAGCTCAAATTCCGTATTCTGTGCATTTCAAAGGGGACGAAACGTATATTGAGATGGAAGGGGAGGATGTTAGAATTCATTCGACTCGAGAAGGAAACAACCAAATAATTGGAGATGTGAGGCAGAAGAAGACGTTGAGTAAATGGTGAGTTGCATTCTAAGTATTCAGTGTTGTAAGCAGAGAATAAGATTAAAAAACAAAAAAAATTACAGTAGAATTTCTTGTATATTAGTAATTTTGAAACTTACAGAGTCGTTTTAGAGCAAATTTTATGTGATTTAAGAGGTACCTTAAAGAAAACTAAATTTTCGTATTTTTTTCTAATTTTTCGAAATAATTATTGAAAACATGCAGATGTCCTGTCTGACTACACGTCCGCGCTGAAAATTCCACCATAGCTCTTTTTGAGTCAGGAGAACGGGAATTCTGCCGTTTATAGCGATGTTTAGCTTATGCGCCAATAATAAAAGTTTCTTAGAATTTTTTGAAGTATCGGAGTTTACAATTTAAAAATATTAATTCAGTTCTCCTTTAATTGTGAATTTTAGTGTAACAATTTCCAATTTTCCGCAATACATTTATAATTAGTATAAGGCCCTGGTAGGTTGCAGTCATAATGCTTTTTTTATACATAAATGTTTACCAAATGTGCCTATACCAAGCTTTACATGGATTAGATTTGCGCTTGAGTCAAAACTTGTCCGTAATAAACTTTCCGGATAGGAACTGGTACTCATGAGAAAACCTTAATTTGGAGCCGGCACTCTTATATACATAAGGGCTCTGACATGTATCAGTTCTGATAAGAATTTTTCTTATCCGGATGATTTTGATACGGACAAAATTCTCAGCTGCACTATAGTTATCTTCACTCTTTTCTCGTAATCCTATAACTTTTCTTCTTCCAGGATCAACGAAAACAACCCGAACCTCTCATCCCTCAAGAACACCATCAATAACTTGAATCGGATCCAAGAACTAGTTCCACCATGTCATCTCACTCTTCATTTCTACCCAAATCAAATGGAAGAAACAGAAAACATTCCTGTGATTCTGGAACTGCCAGAGTTTCGAAATTGGGTCAAAATCGTTCTCCATGTGGAAGGAATCAGGACTCTCGACACGGCGTTTCAATGGTTAGATGGTAACACGGACCTCGTTGTGGATCAATTTGTCATAGGACGTCAACCCAGGAGACTTTAAAATTTCGATTTGTTGTATTAATACACTCACTGGCTTATGTGTCATAACTTGTTCAAACTTTATCTCATTCATGTTTTTAACAGGTGCCAGTAATAAATTTTTCTTCTCAATTTTTTGAGATGAGGGATATCTTTCTCACAAACCAATACGGCTAAATGCAAATATCGTTAAGAAAGTTTTTGACTGTGTTGTCGAAGACAGAGAAATTTGAAAAAGAAGGACATCTGGACAAACAGACCCCGGGAGCTACTACTTTTAGTGGAATTTCGAAAACATATGTCTTTTATCCCATAATTTAATTTTTTCTGAGTTTGAACATATACATAACCAAAAGCCAAATGTATATAGTTTGGAAGTTATGTAAATACACCAAACTTATTTTTCGTATATTTTTCGATAATTTCTTTTTCTCTCCTTTCTAGTAGAGCTCGTGTTGATTTATGTTAATGCCATGGCAACAGCAACCCATATTTAAATTTTTCAATCCTTTTCTCTTCTTTTTCCATTTTACACATGCGTCACCTCCAACCCCCTCCCTTGATAGATTTTTCCTATTTTTATTGTTTCCGTTAAAATTTTTCGGTTGCAAGTACTCCAACCTAGGTGCTAATTTTTTCAGAAAATGTCAGACACAGAATCCGATTGTGAGTTCGACCCGGCCGAGAATCAAGAAGTGTTTCCCATCGAGGATCTCCCACCGGATTTAAGAGCTAGAGTGATTCGATCATTGGATATGTATGAGATGTGAGTTCAAGAGTCTGAAGTGTAGTTTTTGGTAGAAACTTTAATTTTACTTATGTTTTCCTGATTAATCATCATTTAACTTTTCTCCAGCATGAATCTCGCTTTATCCTCCGACGCCATGGAGAATAACGTGCAAACGGCCGATGTTCGTTGTTACCGAATGTCTCTCCTGGTCTTTGATACATATGCTGTTTTTCTGTTATTTCAGAAAAAGGGTAACGTCAGCGTTTACATAAGTTCTCGGATCGAGGATCTTGATAAAATAGATAAAGATGAAAAAGTAGTTTTGGTTTCCAAATGGTGAGTATACTAGGTAACACGGGGTCATTCTAGTCTACACTTTCAGGCACGACGAAAGCAAAACTCTCATCGAAAACGCTTCTGACATCCTTCAACGTCTCCTCAGCCTATTTTGTGTCAAAATGTATGGAATTTTTCTAATAAGGGTTGCTGAATTGAATATACCCGATGTGATGAAGTCCTTTGCTGCAAAACAAGCTGACCTAGTCAGCATAGATGCTCTAAAAATAACTGAAGAAAATATTGATGTAATAATACAGGAGACTGCATCGGATCAAGCGTTGTTGTTTTTCAAAACAGAGTTTCCAGAGGATTATAAGAATGTTGAGGTTAGTGAAGATTATCCAAGTAGACATTAGATAAGAGTCGGCTTACGTGACCGGCAATATATCATGGTTCTTCACAAACCGTCCAGTTATATAGTGAGATATTTCAGGCATTCAAGTATCGAGTAGCTTCTTATGATGACGCGCGTTGGGTTACCCTTCCCAACCTTCTGAGTATGAAAAATATGGCAAGAATCACACTCGGCCAGAATAAATTTCATCTGGAAAATATGAACACTCTTATAAAATATTGGATAAATTGTGATACCGATTTGTTCGATTTTCTGAAAGTTGATATAGACAGAAATAGAGTCCTGGGAGAGCTTTTTGGAAGTGATATGGAGAGCGCGGATAGCGAGGATAGCAGTGAAGATAAAAATAAAAGATTCTTTGTACAAATGTTGCTAACGATTATGGAAGGAGTTGTTTACTTGAGGAGCGGTGTTCCTTGCGACAGATATATTATCTGGTGAGTAAGGGTAACGTACATAATTTAATGTATATCATATTTTATGCAGAAAGTTATCATTAGTTGTTCAGTAGGAGACTTATATGCTTATTGTGGTCGAAAAATCACCGCGGTCGAAGTCAAATTTCTAATCCACTGTGACAATTTTTCTTCGGCCATTTCACTGATTGAACTTTCCGGAAGTCGCTTTCAGCGGGTTGTGCCCCGAATCAAAAAATTCCTTATTTATAAAAATGAACTCGCCGAAATGCATACATTATGATATGAAAGTATCTTAACTGACCACAATACGCCTTTAACCGTACAGGACAGCAAAGGTGCAGTCCCGACCCACAATTCTCAAGCTTACCTGACATCCAGTCATTTTTTCTGTGTATCTAAGCGATTTGACAAACTAAATTTTATTAAATGAACATAAATCAGTCTTAATTAGCAGATAGTTCAGTTTACCAACACTATGACTGAGTTCTTAAAAAGATCTGAAAAAAAAACACTCAACGTTTTCCTTACCGCGGACACCTTCATTCCGTCTTACAGTATGGCACGTCCTTGCGAATCTCGAATGAGAAAACTTCTAACAATCGAGTTGATTAATCAACGCCTACACTTTGTCAGCCATGAGATAGCAGTTCCATCAGACGAATTCAACTACAATAAAATGGACTCGTTTCTGAAGGAATATCAAATATTGGAACTATTGAACCAGAAGAGAAAGTTGAAGAATGAATTGAAAAATGTGGATAGAGAAACACGTGAAGAAGGAAATCTGGAAAAACTGGATCCCGGAAGACAGGAGATTATCGATGGACTTCAGGAAATCAAGGATCAGTTAAAATCTCACGGTGTCTACAATGAAGACGGATTGCCAACTTTTGATCTACCAGTAAGAAATATTATTAATGTTATACAGTACCGTACAGTAAAATATACTATTTGGATTTTTTCAGTTGAAAATTGCCAACTTTTGAGAGGGTAACTATCTGTCCCACAAAATAAATTTTTATGGATCAAACAGACCAAGAGTAGAACTCCATTTTTTTAGTTGACAATTTTTCTGTACGGACACTATCTAGGGAGTTATGGGCATTTTAAGAAGACAGCTCAAAAAGTCACTCCATTTTGAACAAAAATGTGTCAATTTGAGAGAATAATTATTTTGTCAATATGTAACAGTCAGTGATATCGTAACACCCTTTCAAAGTTGATAATTTTTCACTGAAATAAGTCAAATTGTACATCTTACTGCATGTTAGTGTAATATTTATAATTTTCAGCCAATTCCATTGATGGGACCCCATCCAAAGCCATTTCAGTTAATGGCAATTCCACGTGTTGCGCGGAATAGGATGATCAAACAAATGGGTATTTTTGAATGTGTGGGTCTTGCCTTGTGCTCTATAAGAATGGAGAATATGGTGAAAGACGCGAGAGTTGTAGTGGAAAATCATTCCATTATGATTGGATATGATTGTTGGGTTAACCAGCTGAGCGACGAGAATAGTGTTTTTCTCAACTCTGACAAAACCGGGGACGTTTCTCACCTGTTCGATAAAGAAGATACTTGTATTGACTATCATTTCCTTAAAGCATGGTGAGCTTAATATAGAATGCGATGCAAAATGCTCTATGGTATAAATTTTCAGGCATCAACCCACCCAAACCAAAATAGAGAATGTTTTCAATGTTTTCACCAGACTAAAAAATGTGTTTATTGCCAAAAACTTTGGAATCATCACGACTTTAAAATTGCCTTTAGGAAACTTTGAACAAATCATGGCACTTGCTGCCCCTCATAAGTTCCATGAATATAATGTGTGTGGTAAGATCACGACGGATCAAATGGATTTGTTGATGGAAAAAGCTGAAAGTGATGTGACGTTATGCTTGGAAGAATTGAGTGTTCCAGAAGATTATTCGCATCCAAATGTGAGTTTGAATGAATTATATAGGCTTCTAAACACGGATCAAGTTAGAAAGACCTTTTTCTTACTAGATTAAGAAAACGTCGTTTTTTTATAATACAACAATATGACAATTTTGGCTTCACGTCACTAGGAAAAGTGCTGGAGTCAGTTTGGAGTTATGAGAGACATAATCTATTTCATTGGAAAGCTGAGAAAACGCTGATTCCAAATATATATTCAGTTTCTGCCCTCGACGCCGGGTATTTGAGAAAAACAAGGTCAAAGGTAGGAAAAAGTCTAATTATTACCTTTCTGACGGGCGAAAATGTTTTGAAATCTGTTTTTGCGACTGTCGCGTGTTGAAAAGTAATGATTCAACATTTTTCCAAACATTGACCTTTTTTCTCGAATACTTGGTCTCGAGTGCAAAAACGAAATATATGCTTGTAATCTGCGTTTTATCAACTTTCCATTGATTTAGGTCACGTTCCTTAACTCTAAACTGACTCCATGAGCTTTCCTAGTCGGTTAGGAAGGTGATCCTTCGAAACTTTACATTTTTAAACTAGACATTTGCAACTAAACTAATTTCTCAAAGTGAAAGCAGACGCCACGAAACAATTTACCATAAAGATATTCCCTGTCGGCACTAAAGTAAAACATCATTCAGTTTTGCTATAAACCTGAATATGATGTTTTTAATTTTAACAACTGCAAAAGGAAGCGGGGATGAATTTTTGTTGCAAATTATCCCAGTTTCAAAGTCTACATTAGTAGCAATATGTCGTTGCATTGAAAAGACTCGTTGAACAGCCACAATTCTGAGTATTTTGTTCAAGTAGATATGTTTAATTGTTAAACTGCATACTGTTACATTTTTTATTTCTTTTAATTCTAGGCATTCAACTTCCAAAGCGTTAACTATGGGGACGCTAGCTGGGTTCGTGTTGAACATCTCTTCTCCGCCAGAGGCCATATGCTCCTCAATAGATGTGCTCTATCTTTAGAAGATATCAACACTTTTATAATACACTGGATTACCAGCGGCACCGATATGTTTCAATCTATGCGTCTTTGTTTTGAACAACGCCTCAATCATAGTGACTACATGACTGTCCTAGAAGATATTGTCGCCGTTTATGATGAAGTCAGAGACGAGTTTTCATGGTAGGCTATTGGTTGTGACCAATCATTTTGGAAAACAAAGTTTCCTATTTCAGCATAGCGGCGGAAACGTGCGAGACTCGAAAAAAGATGTTGTTGTCCATCAATTGCTATGAGAAAGAAATGTTGTTGACTGCTCATGAAGTGCCCAAAACCCCGGGAAGATATTATTTTAAGAGATTTCAAGCTTTGGAATTAATGAATCACCGAAAAGCATTGAGAATAGAGCTGGAAGGAATTTTGCGGGAAGAAGCTGAGATTGGAAGTGACATTCGAAGACATGGATTTGAAAAGTATCGGGATGTATTGAAACGGAAAGGAGAGACTAATGAGAAACAACGAGTTTTGGAAGAGAAATTGGTGGCGCTTGGGGTAAGAAAATTCGAATTAAAACGTGATGAAGAGGTAGAGGAACTTTCGGATGAGGAACAGGAACAAGAGTAAACATTTGAATCTCAAATTTCTTATAACACAGGGTCGCCGGAAATGTTTTCAATTAGACGCGCTCCACAAAGTCGCGGAAACGCGCTCCGTCGCACAACGGGCTGATTGTGAGTGCCAAATTTAAATTTAGCGTTTTTAAAAATTTCTTTCAATATAAACCGCGACGTGGAAGCAACGCGACTCGGGGAAAAATGGCAAAGCAATTATTCGGACTCCTGTGGATCAAATATTCTTAAAACCTGTTTGATCAATCACATTTGGAAAAAAATGCGAGAAATAGACAAGATAAGTTGAAAACATTTAAAAAAAATTAAAAATTAAAAAAATTGACTCCAAGCGGGATCGAACCCTGATACCCATTCTCATAATTGTGCTCCTTGACCAAAAACTTCTCGGCCAAACTAGACTTTTGCTAAAATGTGGTTTCCGACATAAAAAATTAGGTTTTGTATAGTTTTTAACGTCAGAAATGGAATTTTTTGGTTATTGATGTGAAAATCACATTCTGGCGATAAAATTACTAATTTAGGCAGTTTTCCTTCATTTTTTGAGAATTTCTGACTATAAAGGCGTATATCTCAAAAGTGGGCGGAGCTATCAAAAAGTTGTCAACTACAAAAATGGAGCTCTAGTTTTGATCTACATAGTCATATAAAAATCAATTAAAAAACAAAATTCAATTTTCACGCGACTCAACCGCTGCGCCTCTTCAAAATCCTGAATTCAAATCAATAACATTCCCGGCTACCCTGTCATATGTATATTTTTGAAATCTAACTTTATACCTATACATAAATGGAATAAACTCTATTTATTCTCTCAATCTTTTTATAAAACAGGAAATATCATTTCATTAGCGGCGCGGTGACAAATCTTTGATTGTGCTTTTTTTTTCTCCCTCTCTCCAGAATCACTTCTTCTTCTGATTTTTTTGATCCAATTGATTCTCCGCCGAGTTGAACGCCTTCACCAGTGGCACCGACTTCAACTGATTATTCAACGGCTCCAATGTGGATTCCGATCGTTTTTGTCCGAGTGCTGGCGGCGGCTCGTCGGCGGACTCCGCGGAAAATGCACGATTGACGATTGCCATCTGGGCCAGCTCTTCAGGACTTTTCTGGAAATAAAAATTGGATTTTTAGAAAGAAAAAAAGTTGTCTGCTGCTGGAATTGAACCAGCGTCGAAACAACTAAACAGGACGAGAGAATACGCGCCGATAGATCGTTAATCAAAATATTATTTTCAGGAAGTAAAAACAAAAAAATGAGATGCCTGCTGCTGGAATCGAACCAGCCGACAGATCGTTAAGAAAATAGACGTGGCTACGTATCCACCAAAACACTGAGTCGCTGCTCAGCTAAATTCAAACCTTCTTCAATTGCTGTTGCGCGTTGGCCGCCTCGTTCCCTTTTTGACCATCCATCGGCGACTTGCTCTGCATTTTTTCTTTGTCCATTGTGCGAGGATTTTTTCGCGAAATAAATTCGCAGAGAGAAATTGAGAATTGATTATTTGTTGTCGATATTTTTCTTTTATTGTTTTTTTGTGTTTGTTTACGTGGTGAGGCTAAGAATAGTTTCACGTTGAAACTGAAAATTAAGAAACAGAAATTTACCGCCGCGGAACCGCGCTCCGTCGCACAACGGTTGGCACGGTGAAAAAATACTATTTGTTGTATCTTCCAATATAAACCGCGACGCGCACGCAACGCGATTCGGGGAAAAATTTCAAATGCTTTCGTTGCGGACCTTGCTGTCCAACAGTATTACAACTCTAAAAATGTACCATTTTCGAGAGAACCAAATTGAGTAGTCTCATTCAACCCGGTAATTGTCCCTTACTATTGCTCCTTGAATTGTCCTTGTTTTTTTTAACCTGAAACTGTCTCGTGAGGGACATGTTTCAACTCTTCTTTGTATCTTATATAATTCTTTATCCCTTGAAATTAAATAAATAAATCAATAATTCTTACCCCAAACGTGGCCGGTTAGACTCGGTAAGGTGATCTGCGAGCGGTCCGGAATACTCATAGGGACAGGTGAGAGCGAGTCATCAATCATAAATGTGAAAAAAGTCGGCCTGTGTTCTCATTGTTCTTCACTCGACTTGACAGCCATCTGTCAGTTATCTTCGTGGGAAATCGAATGGAGGATGACGAATAGACCACGCCGCCAGGTCAAATGAGGTCAGACTGGTAGAACACAGTCAGTTGTCCCTTTCTTTCTCTTTCGCAACCAAGCAGTCCACTCTTACCCTTTCTTAAGACAACATGATAGACACCGTCCTATTATCTCATTAATGCTAACACAAACCACCTGCTCACTTATCTTCATGGGAAATCTATTTTACTGGACCAGCAGATGGCCCCTTTCTTTCTTGACTCCTCCCACTGTCCCCCTCACACTATCTTCTTGGCTCAGTCGTCCACTTTTTCTCCGTACTGGATAATGACTCATCTAGTTTCTTTTCTATTGACCATCTTTGAGGTATCTCCATAACCATTACTTATCTTATACTTATATTCCCTATTTGCTTACTAAGTTTACAAATTAGTGTTTTCTTTTTCAGTGTTGACGTGAAGCGGATCGAGAGGATGCCAGCCGTCGTAGAGGAGGAGGAGTGGTCGACTGCGAGACACGGTTCGCAAGAAAGCGAAAAACGGTGAGTTGGGGTTTTTAGGGATTTAGCGTAACGTGATGTTGAATAGACCATCATAATCACTTTTTATGTCCTATCCTATTGACCAGCAGATGACCGCTTTCTTTCTAGACTCCAGTGTCCCTCAGTCTCCTCACTTTATTTTCTTGACTCAGTCGTCCACTATCTCTCCGTGCTGGATGGTGACTCATCTATTGCCTCTGTTTTTACCATCTTTGAGATATCTCCATAACCATTACTTATCTAATCCTTATATTCCCTATTTGCTTACTAAGATTACATATTAGTGTTTTCTTTTACAGTGCTGACGAGAAGCAGATCGAGAGGAAATCAACTGTCGTGAAGGAGAAGGAGGGATCGAGTGCGAGATGCGGTGTGCAATAAAGCAGAAAGGTGGTGGGTTGGAATTTTGCCATGGCTGAAGTTGAATGCTTGTCGAATACTGTTCACTTTTAAGATTGATTTTCAAAAAATTAGGTTGTTAAGAACGTTCAGTCAAGATAGGTTGACCTTGTGTCGGGAGTTGGGTCACTTTAAATAAGTAGTTGTTGACTGTCTGTCGGTTTCGGAGAATCATTGAGAAGCGTTGGCTACGCGTTCTTCGAAGCGCGCCAATACTCAATTTGGTTCATTCGAAAACGGTACAATTTTAGAGTTGGGTCACTATAAGTTAGTAGTTGTTTAGTTTGTGTTGTGATCGGTGAATCATCAAGTAGCGTTGGCTCGCCAATACTCAATTTGGTTCATTCGAAAACGATACAATTTTAGAGTTGGGTCACTATAAGTTAGTAGTTGTTTAGTTTGTGTTGTGATCGGTGAATCATCAAGTAGCGTTGGCTCGCCAATACTCAATTTGGTTCATTCGAAAACGATACAATTTTAGAGTTGGGTCACTATAAGTTAGTAGTTGTTTAGTTTGTGTTGTGATCGGTGAATCATCAAGTAGCGTTGGCTCGCCAATACTCAATTTGGTTCTTCCGAAAACGATACAATTTTAGAGTTGGGTCACTATAAGTTAGTAGTTGTTTAGTTTGTGTTGTGATCGGTGAATCATCAAGTAGCGTTGGCTCGCCAATACTCAATTTGGTTCATTCGAAAACGATACAATTTTAGAGTTGGGTCACTATAAGTTAGTAGTTGTTTAGTTTGTGTTGTGATCGGTGAATCATCAAGTAGCGTTGGCTCGCCAATACTCAATTTGGTTCATTCGAAAACGATACAATTTTAGAGTTGGGTCACTATAAGTTAGTAGTTGTTGATTTTGTGTTGTGATCGGTGAATCATCAAGTAGCGTTGGCTCGCCAATACTCAATTTGGTTCTTCCGAAAACGATACAATTTTAGAGTTGGGTCACTATAAGTTAGTAGTTGTTTAGTTTGTGTTGTGATCGGTGAATCATCAAGTAGCGTTGGCTCGCCAATACTCAATTTGGTTCATTCGAAAACGATACAATTTTAGAGTTGGGTCACTATAAGTTAGTAGTTGTTTAGTTTGTGTTGTGATCGGTGAATCATCAAGTAGCGTTGGCTCGCCAATACTCAATTTGGTTCATTCGAAAACGATACAATTTTAGAGTTGGGTCACTATAAGTTAGTAGTTGTTTAGTTTGTGTTGTGATCGGTGAATCATCAAGTAGCGTTGGCTCGCCAATACTCAATTTGGTTCATTCGAAAACGATACAATTTTAGAGTTGGGTCACTATAAGTTAGTAGTTGTTTAGTTTGTGTTGTGATCGGTGAATCATCAAGTAGCGTTGGCTCGCCAATACTCAATTTGGTTCTTCCGAAAACGATACAATTTTAGAGTTGGGTCACTATAAGTTAGTAGTTGTTTAGTTTGTGTTGTGATCGGTGAATCATCAAGTAGCGTTGGCTCGCCAATACTCAATTTGGTTCTTCCGAAAACGATACAATTTTAGAGTTGGGTCACTATAAGTTAGTAGTTGTTTAGTTTGTGTTGTGATCGGTGAATCATCAAGTAGCGTTGGCTCGCCAATACTCAATTTGGTTCATTCGAAAACGATACAATTTTAGAGTTGGGTCACTATAAGTTAGTAGTTGTTTAGTTTGTGTTGTGATCGGTGAATCATCAAGTAGCGTTGGCTCGCCAATACTCAATTTGGTTCATTCGAAAACGATACAATTTTAGAGTTGGGTCACTATAAGTTAGTAGTTGTTGATTTTGTGTTGTGATCGGTGAATCATCAAGTAGCGTTGGCTCGCCAATACTCAATTTGGTTCTTCCGAAAACGATACAATTTTAGAGTTGGGTCACTATAAGTTAGTAGTTGTTTAGTTTGTGTTGTGATCAGTGAATCATCAAGTAGCGTTGGCTCGCCAATACTCAATTTGGTTCTTCCGAAAACGATACAATTTTAGAGTTGGGTCACTATAAGTTAGTAGTTGTTTAGTTTGTGTTGTGATCGGTGAATCATCAAGTAGCGTTGGCTCGCCAATACTCAATTTGGTTCATTCAAAACCGGTACAATTTTAGAGTTGGGTCACTATAAGTTAGTAGTTGTTTAGTTTGTGTTGTGATCGGTGAATCATCAAGTAGCGTTGGCTCGCCAATACTCAATTTGGTTCTTCCGAAAACGATACAATTTTAGAGTTGGGTCACTATAAGTTAGTAGTTGTTGATTTTGTGTTGTGATCGGTGAATCATCAAGTAGCGTTGGCTCGCCAATACTCAATTTGGTTCATTCAAAACCGGTACAATTTTAGAGTTGGGTCACTATAAGTTAGTAGTTGTTGATTTTGTGTTGTGATCGGTGAATCATCAAGTAGCGTTGGCTCGCCAATACTCAATTTGGTTCTTCCGAAAACGGTACAATTTTAGAGTTGGGTCACTATAAGTTAGTAGTTGTTTAGTTTGTGTTGTGATCGGTGAATCATCAAGTAGCGTTGGCTCGCCAATACTCAATTTGGTTCATTCGAAAACGATACAATTTTAGAGTTGGGTCACTATAAGTTAGTAGTTGTTGATTTTGTGTTGTGATCGGTGAATCATCAAGTAGCGTTGGCTCGCCAATACTCAATTTGGTTCTTCCGAAAACGATACAATTTTAGAGTTGGGTCACTATAAGTTAGTAGTTGTTTAGTTTGTGTTGTGATCGGTGAATCATCAAGTAGCGTTGGCTCGCCAATACTCAATTTGGTTCTTCCGAAAACGATACAATTTTAGAGTTGGGTCACTATAAGTTAGTAGTTGTTGATTTTGTGTTGTGATCGGTGAATCATCAAGTAGCGTTGGCTCGCCAATACTCAATTTGGTTCATTCAAAACCGGTACAATTTTAGAGTTGGGTCACTATAAGTTAGTAGTTGTTTAGTTTGTGTTGTGATCGGTGAATCATCAAGTAGCGTTGGCTCGCCAATACTCAATTTGGTTCATTCGAAAACGATACAATTTTAGAGTTGGGTCACTATAAGTTAGTAGTTGTTTAGTTTGTGTTGTGATCGGTGAATCATCAAGTAGCGTTGGCTCGCCAATACTCAATTTGGTTCATTCAAAACCGGTACAATTTTAGAGTTGGGTCACTATAAGTTAGTAGTTGTTGATTTTGTGTTGTGATCGGTGAATCATCAAGTAGCGTTGGCTCGCCAATACTCAATTTGGTTCTTCCGAAAACGGTACAATTTTAGAGTTGGGTCACTATAAGTTAGTAGTTGTTTAGTTTGTGTTGTGATCGGTGAATCATCAAGTAGCGTTGGCTCGCCAATACTCAATTTGGTTCATTCGAAAACGATACAATTTTAGAGTTGGGTCACTATAAGTTAGTAGTTGTTGATTTTGTGTTGTGATCGGTGAATCATCAAGTAGCGTTGGCTCGCCAATACTCAATTTGGTTCTTCCGAAAACGATACAATTTTAGAGTTGGGTCACTATAAGTTAGTAGTTGTTTAGTTTGTGTTGTGATCGGTGAATCATCAAGTAGCGTTGGCTCGCCAATACTCAATTTGGTTCTTCCGAAAACGATACAATTTTAGAGTTGGGTCACTATAAGTTAGTAGTTGTTGATTTTGTGTTGTGATCGGTGAATCATCAAGTAGCGTTGGCTCGCCAATACTCAATTTGGTTCTTCCGAAAACGATACAATTTTAGAGTTGGGTCACTATAAGTTAGTAGTTGTTTAGTTTGTGTTGTGATCGGTGAATCATCAAGTAGCGTTGGCTCGCCAATACTCAATTTGGTTCTTCCGAAAACGGTACAATTTTAGAGTTGGGTCACTATAAGTTAGTAGTTGTTTAGTTTGTGTTGTGATCGGTGAATCATCAAGTAGCGTTGGCTCGCCAATACTCAATTTGGTTCTTCCGAAAACGATACAATTTTAGAGTTGGGTCACTATAAGTTAGTAGTTGTTGATTTTGTGTTGTGATCGGTGAATCATCAAGTAGCGTTGGCTCGCCAATACTCAATTTGGTTCATTCAAAACCGGTACAATTTTAGAGTTGGGTCACTATAAGTTAGTAGTTGTTTAGTTTGTGTTGTGATCGGTGAATCATCAAGTAGCGTTGGCTCGCCAATACTCAATTTGGTTCTTCCGAAAACGATACAATTTTAGAGTTGGGTCACTATAAGTTAGTAGTTGTTGATTTTGTGTTGTGATCGGTGAATCATCAAGTAGCGTTGGCTCGCCAATACTCAATTTGGTTCATTCAAAACCGGTACAATTTTAGAGTTGGGTCACTATAAGTTAGTAGTTGTTGATTTTGTGTTGTGATCGGTGAATCATCAAGTAGCGTTGGCTCGCCAATACTCAATTTGGTTCTTCCGAAAACGGTACAATTTTAGAGTTGGGTCACTATAAGTTAGTAGTTGTTTAGTTTGTGTTGTGATCGGTGAATCATCAAGTAGCGTTGGCTCGCCAATACTCAATTTGGTTCATTCGAAAACGATACAATTTTAGAGTTGGGTCACTATAAGTTAGTAGTTGTTGATTTTGTGTTGTGATCGGTGAATCATCAAGTAGCGTTGGCTCGCCAATACTCAATTTGGTTCTTCCGAAAACGGTACAATTTTAGAGTTGGGTCACTATAAGTTAGTAGTTGTTTAGTTTGTGTTGTGATCGGTGAATCATCAAGTAGCGTTGGCTCGCCAATACTCAATTTGGTTCTTCCGAAAACGATACAATTTTAGAGTTGGGTCACTATAAGTTAGTAGTTGTTGATTTTGTGTTGTGATCGGTGAATCATCAAGTAGCGTTGGCTCGCCAATACTCAATTTGGTTCATTCAAAACCGGTACAATTTTAGAGTTGGGTCACTATAAGTTAGTAGTTGTTTAGTTTGTGTTGTGATCGGTGAATCATCAAGTAGCGTTGGCTCGCCAATACTCAATTTGGTTCATTCGAAAACGATACAATTTTAGAGTTGGGTCACTATAAGTTAGTAGTTGTTTAGTTTGTGTTGTGATCGGTGAATCATCAAGTAGCGTTGGCTCGCCAATACTCAATTTGGTTCATTCAAAACCGGTACAATTTTAGAGTTGGGTCACTATAAGTTAGTAGTTGTTGATTTTGTGTTGTGATCGGTGAATCATCAAGTAGCGTTGGCTCGCCAATACTCAATTTGGTTCTTCCGAAAACGGTACAATTTTAGAGTTGGGTCACTATAAGTTAGTAGTTGTTTAGTTTGTGTTGTGATCGGTGAATCATCAAGTAGCGTTGGCTCGCCAATACTCAATTTGGTTCATTCGAAAACGATACAATTTTAGAGTTGGGTCACTATAAGTTAGTAGTTGTTGATTTTGTGTTGTGATCGGTGAATCATCAAGTAGCGTTGGCTCGCCAATACTCAATTTGGTTCTTCCGAAAACGATACAATTTTAGAGTTGGGTCACTATAAGTTAGTAGTTGTTTAGTTTGTGTTGTGATCGGTGAATCATCAAGTAGCGTTGGCTCGCCAATACTCAATTTGGTTCTTCCGAAAACGATACAATTTTAGAGTTGGGTCATTATAAGTTAGTAGTTGTTGATTTTGTGTTGTGATCGGTGAATCATCAAGTAGCGTTGGCTCGCCAATACTCAATTTGGTTCATTCAAAACCGGTACAATTTTAGAGTTGGGTCACTATAAGTTAGTAGTTGTTTAGTTTGTGTTGTGATCGGTGAATCATCAAGTAGCGTTGGCTCGCCAATACTCAATTTGGTTCATTCGAAAACGATACAATTTTAGAGTTGGGTCACTATAAGTTAGTAGTTGTTTAGTTTGTGTTGTGATCGGTGAATCATCAAGTAGCGTTGGCTCGCCAATACTCAATTTGGTTCATTCAAAACCGGTACAATTTTAGAGTTGGGTCACTATAAGTTAGTAGTTGTTGATTTTGTGTTGTGATCGGTGAATCATCAAGTAGCGTTGGCTCGCCAATACTCAATTTGGTTCTTCCGAAAACGGTACAATTTTAGAGTTGGGTCACTATAAGTTAGTAGTTGTTTAGTTTGTGTTGTGATCGGTGAATCATCAAGTAGCGTTGGCTCGCCAATACTCAATTTGGTTCATTCGAAAACGATACAATTTTAGAGTTGGGTCACTATAAGTTAGTAGTTGTTGATTTTGTGTTGTGATCGGTGAATCATCAAGTAGCGTTGGCTCGCCAATACTCAATTTGGTTCTTCCGAAAACGATACAATTTTAGAGTTGGGTCACTATAAGTTAGTAGTTGTTTAGTTTGTGTTGTGATCGGTGAATCATCAAGTAGCGTTGGCTCGCCAATACTCAATTTGGTTCATTCGAAAACGATACAATTTTAGAGTTGGGTCACTATAAGTTAGTAGTTGTTGATTTTGTGTTGTGATCGGTGAATCATCAAGTAGCGTTGGCTCGCCAATACTCAATTTGGTTCTTCCGAAAACGGTACAATTTTAGAGTTGGGTCACTATAAGTTAGTAGTTGTTTAGTTTGTGTTGTGATCGGTGAATCATCAAGTAGCGTTGGCTCGCCAATACTCAATTTGGTTCTTCCGAAAACGATACAATTTTAGAGTTGGGTCACTATAAGTTAGTAGTTGTTGATTTTGTGTTGTGATCGGTGAATCATCAAGTAGCGTTGGCTCGCCAATACTCAATTTGGTTCATTCAAAACCGGTACAATTTTAGAGTTGGGTCACTATAAGTTAGTAGTTGTTTAGTTTGTGTTGTGATCGGTGAATCATCAAGTAGCGTTGGCTCGCCAATACTCAATTTGGTTCTTCCGAAAACGATACAATTTTAGAGTTGGGTCACTATAAGTTAGTAGTTGTTGATTTTGTGTTGTGATCGGTGAATCATCAAGTAGCGTTGGCTCGCCAATACTCAATTTGGTTCATTCAAAACCGGTACAATTTTAGAGTTGGGTCACTATAAGTTAGTAGTTGTTGATTTTGTGTTGTGATCGGTGAATCATCAAGTAGCGTTGGCTCGCCAATACTCAATTTGGTTCTTCCGAAAACGGTACAATTTTAGAGTTGGGTCACTATAAGTTAGTAGTTGTTTAGTTTGTGTTGTGATCGGTGAATCATCAAGTAGCGTTGGCTCGCCAATACTCAATTTGGTTCATTCGAAAACGATACAATTTTAGAGTTGGGTCACTATAAGTTAGTAGTTGTTGATTTTGTGTTGTGATCGGTGAATCATCAAGTAGCGTTGGCTCGCCAATACTCAATTTGGTTCATTCGAAAACGGTACAATTTTAGAGTTGGGTCACTATAAGTTAGTAGTTGTTTAGTTTGTGTTGTGATCGGTGAATCATCAAGTAGCGTTGGCTCGCCAATACTCAATTTGGTTCTTCCGAAAACGATACAATTTTAGAGTTGGGTCACTATAAGTTAGTAGTTGTTTAGTTTGTGTTGTGATCGGTGAATCATCAAGTAGCGTTGGCTCGCCAATACTCAATTTGGTTCTTCCGAAAACGATACAATTTTAGAGTTGGGTCACTATAAGTTAGTAGTTGTTTAGTTTGTGTTGTGATCGGTGAATCATCAAGTAGCGTTGGCTCGCCAATACTCAATTTGGTTCATTCGAAAACGATACAATTTTAGAGTTGGGTCACTATAAGTTAGTAGTTGTTGATTTTGTGTTGTGATCGGTGAATCATCAAGTAGCGTTGGCTCGCCAATACTCAATTTGGTTCATTCGAAAACGGTACAATTTTAGAGTTGGGTCACTATAAGTTAGTAGTTGTTTAGTTTGTGTTGTGATCGGTGAATCATCAAGTAGCGTTGGCTCGCCAATACTCAATTTGGTTCTTCCGAAAACGATACAATTTTAGAGTTGGGCCACTATAAGTTAGTAGTTGTTTAGTTTGTGTTGTGATCGGTGAATCATCAAGTAGCGTTGGCTCGCCAATACTCAATTTGGTTCTTCCGAAAACGATACAATTTTAGAGTTGGGCCACTATAAGTTAGTAGTTGTTGATTTTGTGTTGTGATCGGTGAATCATCAAGTAGCGTTGGCTCGCCAATACTCAATTTGGTTCATTCAAAACCGGTACAATTTTAGAGTTGGGTCACTATAAGTTAGTAGTTGTTTAGTTTGTGTTGTGATCGGTGAATCATCAAGTAGCGTTGGCTCGCCAATACTCAATTTGGTTCTTCCGAAAACGATACAATTTTAGAGTTGGGTCACTATAAGTTAGTAGTTGTTGATTTTGTGTTGTGATCGGTGAATCATCAAGTAGCGTTGGCTCGCCAATACTCAATTTGGTTCATTCGAAAACGGTACAATTTTAGAGTTGGGTCACTATAAGTTAGTAGTTGTTGATTTTGTGTTGTGATCGGTGAATCATCAAGTAGCGTTGGCTCGCCAATACTCAATTTGGTTCATTCGAAAACGGTACAATTTTAGAGTTGGGTCACTATAAGTTAGTAGTTGTTGATTTTGTGTTGTGATCGGTGAATCATCAAGTAGCGTTGGCTCGCCAATACTCAATTTGGTTCATTCAAAACCGGTACAATTTTAGAGTTGGGTCACTATAAGTTAGTAGTTGTTTAGTTTGTGTTGTGATCGGTGAATCATCAAGTAGCGTTGGCTCGCCAATACTCAATTTGGTTCATTCGAAAACGATACAATTTTAGAGTTGGGTCACTATAAGTTAGTAGTTGTTGATTTTGTGTTGTGATCGGTGAATCATCAAGTAGCGTTGGCTCGCCAATACTCAATTTGGTTCATTCGAAAACGGTACAATTTTAGAGTTGGGTCACTATAAGTTAGTAGTTGTTTAGTTTGTGTTGTGATCGGTGAATCATCAAGTAGCGTTGGCTCGCCAATACTCAATTTGGTTCTTCCGAAAACGATACAATTTTAGAGTTGGGTCACTATAAGTTAGTAGTTGTTTAGTTTGTGTTGTGATCGGTGAATCATCAAGTAGCGTTGGCTCGCCAATACTCAATTTGGTTCTTCCGAAAACGATACAATTTTAGAGTTGGGTCACTATAAGTTAGTAGTTGTTTAGTTTGTGTTGTGATCGGTGAATCATCAAGTAGCGTTGGCTCGCCAATACTCAATTTGGTTCATTCGAAAACGATACAATTTTAGAGTTGGGTCACTATAAGTTAGTAGTTGTTGATTTTGTGTTGTGATCGGTGAATCATCAAGTAGCGTTGGCTCGCCAATACTCAATTTGGTTCATTCGAAAACGGTACAATTTTAGAGTTGGGTCACTATAAGTTAGTAGTTGTTTAGTTTGTGTTGTGATCGGTGAATCATCAAGTAGCGTTGGCTCGCCAATACTCAATTTGGTTCTTCCGAAAACGATACAATTTTAGAGTTGGGCCACTATAAGTTAGTAGTTGTTTAGTTTGTGTTGTGATCGGTGAATCATCAAGTAGCGTTGGCTCGCCAATACTCAATTTGGTTCTTCCGAAAACGATACAATTTTAGAGTTGGGCCACTATAAGTTAGTAGTTGTTGATTTTGTGTTGTGATCGGTGAATCATCAAGTAGCGTTGGCTCGCCAATACTCAATTTGGTTCATTCAAAACCGGTACAATTTTAGAGTTGGGTCACTATAAGTTAGTAGTTGTTTAGTTTGTGTTGTGATCGGTGAATCATCAAGTAGCGTTGGCTCGCCAATACTCAATTTGGTTCTTCCGAAAACGATACAATTTTAGAGTTGGGTCACTATAAGTTAGTAGTTGTTGATTTTGTGTTGTGATCGGTGAATCATCAAGTAGCGTTGGCTCGCCAATACTCAATTTGGTTCATTCGAAAACGGTACAATTTTAGAGTTGGGTCACTATAAGTTAGTAGTTGTTGATTTTGTGTTGTGATCGGTGAATCATCAAGTAGCGTTGGCTCGCCAATACTCAATTTGGTTCATTCGAAAACGGTACAATTTTAGAGTTGGGTCACTATAAGTTAGTAGTTGTTGATTTTGTGTTGTGATCGGTGAATCATCAAGTAGCGTTGGCTCGCCAATACTCAATTTGGTTCATTCAAAACCGGTACAATTTTAGAGTTGGGTCACTATAAGTTAGTAGTTGTTTAGTTTGTGTTGTGATCGGTGAATCATCAAGTAGCGTTGGCTCGCCAATACTCAATTTGGTTCATTCGAAAACGATACAATTTTAGAGTTGGGTCACTATAAGTTAGTAGTTGTTGATTTTGTGTTGTGATCGGTGAATCATCAAGTAGCGTTGGCTCGCCAATACTCAATTTGGTTCATTCGAAAACGGTACAATTTTAGAGTTGGGTCACTATAAGTTAGTAGTTGTTTAGTTTGTGTTGTGATCGGTGAATCATCAAGTAGCGTTGGCTCGCCAATACTCAATTTGGTTCTTCCGAAAACGATACAATTTTAGAGTTGGGTCACTATAAGTTAGTAGTTGTTTAGTTTGTGTTGTGATCGGTGAATCATCAAGTAGCGTTGGCTCGCCAATACTCAATTTGGTTCTTCCGAAAACGATACAATTTTAGAGTTGGGTCACTATAAGTTAGTAGTTGTTTAGTTTGTGTTGTGATCGGTGAATCATCAAGTAGCGTTGGCTCGCCAATACTCAATTTGGTTCATTCGAAAACGATACAATTTTAGAGTTGGGTCACTATAAGTTAGTAGTTGTTGATTTTGTGTTGTGATCGGTGAATCATCAAGTAGCGTTGGCTCGCCAATACTCAATTTGGTTCATTCGAAAACGGTACAATTTTAGAGTTGGGTCACTATAAGTTAGTAGTTGTTTAGTTTGTGTTGTGATCGGTGAATCATCAAGTAGCGTTGGCTCGCCAATACTCAATTTGGTTCTTCCGAAAACGATACAATTTTAGAGTTGGGTCACTATAAGTTAGTAGTTGTTTAGTTTGTGTTGTGATCGGTGAATCATCAAGTAGCGTTGGCTCGCCAATACTCAATTTGGTTCTTCCGAAAACGATACAATTTTAGAGTTGGGCCACTATAAGTTAGTAGTTGTTTAGTTTGTGTTGTGATCGGTGAATCATCAAGTAGCGTTGGCTCGCCAATACTCAATTTGGTTCTTCCGAAAACGATACAATTTTAGAGTTGGGCCACTATAAGTTAGTAGTTGTTGATTTTGTGTTGTGATCGGTGAATCATCAAGTAGCGTTGGCTCGCCAATACTCAATTTGGTTCATTCAAAACCGGTACAATTTTAGAGTTGGGTCACTATAAGTTAGTAGTTGTTTAGTTTGTGTTGTGATCGGTGAATCATCAAGTAGCGTTGGCTCGCCAATACTCAATTTGGTTCTTCCGAAAACGATACAATTTTAGAGTTGGGTCACTATAAGTTAGTAGTTGTTGATTTTGTGTTGTGATCGGTGAATCATCAAGTAGCGTTGGCTCGCCAATACTCAATTTGGTTCATTCGAAAACGGTACAATTTTAGAGTTGGGTCACTATAAGTTAGTAGTTGTTGATTTTGTGTTGTGATCGGTGAATCATCAAGTAGCGTTGGCTCGCCAATACTCAATTTGGTTCATTCGAAAACGGTACAATTTTAGAGTTGGGTCACTATAAGTTAGTAGTTGTTGATTTTGTGTTGTGATCGGTGAATCATCAAGTAGCGTTGGCTCGCCAATACTCAATTTGGTTCATTCAAAACCGGTACAATTTTAGAGTTGGGTCACTATAAGTTAGTAGTTGTTGATTTTGTGTTGTGATCGGTGAATCATCAAGTAGCGTTGGCTCGCCAATACTCAATTTGGTTCATTCGAAAACGGTACAATTTTAGAGTTGGGTCACTATAAGTTAGTAGTTGTTTAGTTTGTGTTGTGATCGGTGAATCATCAAGTAGCGTTGGCTCGCCAATACTCAATTTGGTTCATTCGAAAACGATACAATTTTAGAGTTGGGTCACTATAAGTTAGTAGTTGTTTAGTTTGTGTTGTGATCGGTGAATCATCAAGTAGCGTTGGCTCGCCAATACTCAATTTGGTTCTTCCGAAAACGATACAATTTTAGAGTTGGGTCACTATAAGTTAGTAGTTGTTGATTTTGTGTTGTGATCGGTGAATCATCAAGTAGCGTTGGCTCGCCAATACTCAATTTGGTTCATTCGAAAACGGTACAATTTTAGAGTTGGGTCACTATAAGTTAGTAGTTGTTTAGTTTGTGTTGTGATCGGTGAATCATCAAGTAGCGTTGGCTCGCCAATACTCAATTTGGTTCATTCGAAAACGATACAATTTTAGAGTTGGGTCACTATAAGTTAGTAGTTGTTTAGTTTGTGTTGTGATCGGTGAATCATCAAGTAGCGTTGGCTCGCCAATACTCAATTTGGTTCATTCGAAAACGATACAATTTTAGAGTTGGGTCACTATAAGTTAGTAGTTGTTTAGTTTGTGTTGTGATCGGTGAATCATCAAGTAGCGTTGGCTCGCCAATACTCAATTTGGTTCTTCCGAAAACGATACAATTTTAGAGTTGGGTCACTATAAGTTAGTAGTTGTTTAGTTTGTGTTGTGATCGGTGAATCATCAAGTAGCGTTGGCTCGCCAATACTCAATTTGGTTCATTCGAAAACGGTACAATTTTAGAGTTGGGTCACTATAAGTTAGTAGTTGTTGATTTTGTGTTGTGATCGGTGAATCATCAAGTAGCGTTGGCTCGCCAATACTCAATTTGGTTCATTCGAAAACGATACAATTTTAGAGTTGGGTCACTATAAGTTAGTAGTTGTTTAGTTTGTGTTGTGATCGGTGAATCATCAAGTAGCGTTGGCTCGCCAATACTCAATTTGGTTCTTCCGAAAACGATACAATTTTAGAGTTGGGTCACTATAAGTTAGTAGTTGTTGATTTTGTGTTGTGATCGGTGAATCATCAAGTAGCGTTGGCTCGCCAATACTCAATTTGGTTCATTCGAAAACGGTACAATTTTAGAGTTGGGTCACTATAAGTTAGTAGTTGTTTAGTTTGTGTTGTGATCGGTGAATCATCAAGTAGCGTTGGCTCGCCAATACTCAATTTGGTTCATTCGAAAACGATACAATTTTAGAGTTGGGTCACTATAAGTTAGTAGTTGTTTAGTTTGTGTTGTGATCGGTGAATCATCAAGTAGCGTTGGCTCGCCAATACTCAATTTGGTTCATTCAAAACCGGTACAATTTTGGAGTTGGGTCACTATAAGTTAGTAGTTGTTGATTTTGTGTTGTGATCGGTGAATCATCAAGTAGCGTTGGCTCGCCAATACTCAATTTGGTTCATTCGAAAACGGTACAATTTTAGAGTTGGGTCACTACAAGTTAGTAGTTGTTGATTTTGTGTTGTGATCGGTGAATCATCAAGTAGCGTTGGCTCGCCAATACTCAATTTGGTTCTTCCGAAAACGATACAATTTTAGAGTTGGGTCACTATAAGTTAGTAGTTGTTGATTTTGTGTTGTGATCGGTGAATCATCAAGTAGCGTTGGCTCGCCAATACTCAATTTGGTTCTTCCGAAAACGATACAATTTTAGAGTTGGGTCACTATAAGTTAGTAGTTGTTTAGTTTGTGTTGTGATCGGTGAATCATCAAGTAGCGTTGGCTCGCCAATACTCAATTTGGTTCATTCGAAAACGGTACAATTTTAGAGTTGGGTCACTATAAGTTAGTAGTTGTTGATTTTGTGTTGTGATCGGTGAATCATCAAGTAGCGTTGGCTCGCCAATACTCAATTTGGTTCATTCGAAAACGATACAATTTTAGAGTTGGGTCACTATAAGTTAGTAGTTGTTTAGTTTGTGTTGTGATCGGTGAATCATCAAGTAGCGTTGGCTCGCCAATACTCAATTTGGTTCTTCCGAAAACGATACAATTTTAGAGTTGGGTCACTATAAGTTAGTAGTTGTTGATTTTGTGTTGTGATCGGTGAATCATCAAGTAGCGTTGGCTCGCCAATACTCAATTTGGTTCTTCCGAAAACGATACAATTTTAGAGTTGGGTCACTATAAGTTAGTAGTTGTTGATTTTGTGTTGTGATCGGTGAATCATCAAGTAGCGTTGGCTCGCCAATACTCAATTTGGTTCATTCGAAAACGATACAATTTTAGAGTTGGGTCACTATAAGTTAGTAGTTGTTTAGTTTTTGTTGTGATCGGTGAATCATCAAGTAGCGTTGGCTCGCCAATACTCAATTTGGTTCATTCAAAACCGGTACAATTTTGGAGTTGGGTCACTATAAGTTAGTAGTTGTTGATTTTGTGTTGTGATCGGTGAATCATCAAGTAGCGTTGGCTCGCCAATACTCAATTTGGTTCATTCGAAAACGGTACAATTTTAGAGTTGGGTCACTATAAGTTAGTAGTTGTTGATTTTGTGTTGTGATCGGTGAATCATCAAGTAGCGTTGGCTCGCCAATACTCAATTTGGTTCATTCGAAAACGGTACAATTTTAGAGTTGGGTCACTACAAGTTAGTAGTTGTTGATTTTGTGTTGTGATCGGTGAATCATCAAGTAGCGTTGGCTCGCCAATACTCAATTTGGTTCTTCCGAAAACGATACAATTTTAGAGTTGGGTCACTATAAGTTAGTAGTTGTTGATTTTGTGTTGTGATCGGTGAATCATCAAGTAGCGTTGGCTCGCCAATACTCAATTTGGTTCTTCCGAAAACGATACAATTTTAGAGTTGGGTCACTATAAGTTAGTAGTTGTTTAGTTTGTGTTGTGATCGGTGAATCATCAAGTAGCGTTGGCTCGCCAATACTCAATTTGGTTCATTCGAAAACGGTACAATTTTAGAGTTGGGTCACTATAAGTTAGTAGTTGTTGATTTTGTGTTGTGATCGGTGAATCATCAAGTAGCGTTGGCTCGCCAATACTCAATTTGGTTCTTCCGAAAACGATACAATTTTAGAGTTGGGTCACTATAAGTTAGTAGTTGTTTAGTTTGTGTTGTGATCGGTGAATCATCAAGTAGCGTTGGCTCGCCAATACTCAATTTGGTTCATTCGAAAACGGTACAATTTTAGAGTTGGGTCACTATAAGTTAGTAGTTGTTTAGTTTGTGTTGTGATCGGTGAATCATCAAGTAGCGTTGGCTCGCCAATACTCAATTTGGTTCATTCGAAAACGGTACAATTTTAGAGTTGGGTCACTACAAGTTAGTAGTTGTTTAGTTTGTGTTGTGATCGGTGAATCATCAAGTAGCGTTGGCTCGCCAATACTCAATTTGGTTCATTCGAAAACGGTACAATTTTAGAGTTGGGTCACTATAAGTTAGTAGTTGTTTAGTTTGTGTTGTGATCGGTGAATCATCAAGTAGCGTTGGCTCGCCAATACTCAATTTGGTTCATTCGAAAACGGTACAATTTTAGAGTTGGGTCACTATAAGTTAGTAGTTGTTTAGTTTGTGTTGTGATCGGTGAATCATCAAGTAGCGTTGGCTCGCCAATACTCAATTTGGTTCATTCGAAAACGGTACAATTTTAGAGTTGGGTCTCTATAATTTAGTAGTTGTTGACTTTGTATTAGTGATCGGTGAATCATCAAGTAGCGTTGGCTGGGGGTTCATCTGAACTCGCCAATACTCAATGTGGTTCTCTCGAAAACGATACATTTTTAGAGTTGTAATACTATAAATAAGTTGTTGTTGACTTTGTCATATCGCGATGATTATCTTCATACGGTGATACTGACTCAACTTTTTTGAAGTTAGTACGTGATCCGAAATACACAAGTTATGAGCGATAGACACGGAAAACAGTTATCAGCGTCTTATTGCGATTGACCGCTGATTTGATTGTCTGAATTTTCCGTGTTGATTGGACGGTCGTATGAAAGAAAAAAAACGGTACATGATGATAACCAACGAGCTGCGAGGCACGATAACATCAAGCAGACGGTCGATGCGAGGGGTCTCCGAGCAAATCGAGTCCAAATTCCAGCGAAAATCGACGAAATGAGCACGAGGGAGCCGAGGGCGAACCGAGGTGGCAGAAACTATGCGAGCAATGCGACTCTGGGCCGAAAATCACAACTTTTCCGGAGAAAAGGAGATAATTTAGTCCTGCGCCGATTTCTCGGGAATTCCTGCCAGATTCCTCGCCGAAACACCGAAAAATCGGGGATTTTCAGAGACTCTGCACTATAGTGTTAATGGGGCTGAAACTAAGCCTAAAGGTACAACAAAACACGCTGATTCTGATGCACTTTACCGTTTGTTGATGCTAAGGATGCGCAAAAATGATATGGATAAAACAAAAACAAAATTCAATTAATATGCGTGACAGCACACGACGAAAACGAGAGACAGTGTAAAAGTGAGAGAGCGCGCAGAGATGACGAAATATCATTGTGCGGAAATGACGCAGAGAAATGAAAGAGTGTGCAGGTGCGAGAGACGCAGAGTACATTCCAGTGGTCGTCCCACTGTTTGCTCAAACTGTCACGGTTGTTATCGATTTCTTATACCCCACAAGTCTCTGACGTTTCAAAACTGTTACGTCTTATAACTGCGATATTTTACTGGGTAACATTTCGGTGTTTCAAAATTATAAGGTTTTATAACTTAGACGTTTCAAAACTATGACGTTTTGCAAATGACGGTGTTTTGTAACTGTGAAGTTATGCAACTTAAAAACGGTACAGTATAAAACCGAGACGTTTCGTAACTATAAGTACGACGCTCACTGATTGTGTGTGATTATCGGTCTTTGTGTCTGTACGTCCGGATTTCCAACTCACTTGTTTATCTTTCCACTGGCCTATACGGAAATTGTCCAGGTTTTTTTAAAATATTGAATTTAACTTTTTCGATTTTATCCAAATAAATATAGTGAGATCAAAAAAAAAAATATATATATATACAGTACCGCTGTCAACTTTGGCTATTTTTTTAAGGACTAACTTTGACAGTGTATTTCGGTGTCACCGGATTGTCCGACAAATTTCATTTTGTTCGGGCTGAACAAAGCAAAACTAGCACATAATTTTTGTAGTTGACCATTTTTTCGTAGGGACAATTCCTTGAAAGTTACAGATTGTCATAATGAAAAGCTCCAAAATTTTGCTAATTTGCAGTGAAATTAGTCGGTTTTAGAAAAAAATGGCTTTGACAACCTGTAACTTTCCAAGTTAAGTTCCTACAAAGAAATGATCAACTACAAAAATGATGTGCTCTTTTTGCTCTGTCCAACCCATACAAAATAAAATTTGTCGGACAATCAGATGACTGCCATGGGTCATTTTCCACTGAAAACAGCCAAAGTTGATAACATTATGAGCGGTACTGTAGTGAGATCAAAATATTGTGGAGAGCTCGCTCCATCGAAACATTAAAAAACAAGAAGAGACAAAGTTTGGTGGAACGCAATTAGCAGATTAAAATGAGTTTTCTGGAATTCCATTGTCCTGCAACTCGTCGATCTTCTGCACGATTTGACATTTTTTGTCGAAAATCTCGACGAGCTCCTCACTATCAGTAGTCATGAACTCCGCCTGATGCTGTTTGATTTGCTTGAGCTCGGAGATGAGATTCAGATTCTCCTGCTCGTTGAGATACTTGAGAATACTGTATTCTTCCTCTCTGCCGAATTCTTGTGGTGTGAACGTTTGCATGTGGAAGGTGTTGTTCTTCCAGTAGACACAGGCGACCGTTTGAGTGCGGTTGGTGGTGTTTTTGGCGAGGCTGGAAACAGAGAACATTTTGAGTACAGAAATCTTAAAGTACGTCACACGTCCCACAACTCACGGACACTCCCTAGTAAGTTGCGTATCGACAAAGTAATTTCTAACTCAAATTGTACCATTTCAGTTTTGAGCTGCCTTCTTAAAATGGCCATAACTCCCTAGGGAGTGACCGTACAAAAAAGTTGTCAACCACAAAAAGGGAGCTCCACTTTTATTTTATATGATTCATTAAACATCTACTTAATGAGAGAAGCAGTATAACCATGACACTCTCTCAAAGTTACAAAATGTCTACTGAAAACTGCCAATGTTTACAACCTTCTGTATGTAAATGAGGTTGGGACTACAAAAAAAACAAAGTCCTTTTACAATGACTTCGCTGAAAACTGATAACCAGAATTCTATGTGCCTATGAAAACGCATAACTCTCTTGTAACAGCTCGCAGATAAAATTAATAAACGAACTATGCAAATGGAAATCTGATGTTGGGCATCACAACAAACCCAGCATAATTAAAATTGACTAAGTAATGCCCCATGACGAGATCTCGAAATTTTTCTACGTATATCAAAGCCTCATTACTCCATCCCTCAACTCACAAGCAATACATCGTTTCCTCATCTTCTCCCATTCCGATTCCTCCATCCACCTCTAAAAAGACGACGTCCTCGAGGACCCAGTCGATGTGCAACGCTCCAGTCCTCTTTCTTCCAATCTCCAACTTCTTGAACATGTCCTCCTCATGGGAGATCCAATGCTCAATTAGCATGTTGTATTCCGAGTTTGTGAAGTCGTTGTTGTCGCCAATTTTGACGACATCGGCGTTTTGGAGATTGAAGAGATCCTCGATTTGGATCCAATGGGCATCATCATAGATGATTGATTTGAAGGAGAAGGCCTATAAAAAAAATTGTGTAAGTGTATCTGTCTGTACGGATGTCCCCTACCTTCTCGTGCCGGAATTTCTCTGGAATCTTGCATCGGATGACTTCAAAACTGGCTTCCGGTCCGGCAATGTTCATTAGACATTGCAATTCGGCCTCTTTCACTTTTCCTCCACACAAACTGAATTTCTCCCATTTGTGTTCAAGGAGGCGATTGGTGGAGACAAGGTTCAGCGGCTCGTAGATCCGTCTAAATAAAAATATATACATTTTGAAAAATTTAGTTTAAAATTGCTTACATCTTGAACAGCCCATTGAAACACGCGGAGACCAACTCGAGAATCGGACTGGGCGATTGCTCGACGGCATTGTGTCGTCTGGAAAATGTTTTCTGGATAAACAGACAGACAAACAGACAACTCACTTCTCGAAGAATCCCATGAATACAACAGCAGCTCTGACGAATATGTTTGGTTGACGTTGTTGTCGTGAACTGGAATTTCATAATATTTGAAATGAAGACAAATGGATGCATAGACACATCGAAAGATAACCAAAACCTTTTTCAAAAGTTTAAAAAAATCAAGACCAACTTCCAAGGGGCATTATGACTAATTGGCTATCAGGCAACAAGATAGACAAGCAGTTCAGCGAATAGAGTGGTCGGAAGTAGGAGAGATCTTGATTTTTTGAAATTCCGCATGATATCACAACTGTTATTAATTAGACGACTGAGTTCATTACTTGCAAAACGAGAATTATAAAATATGTTTTCGAGTTCAAGAATATTAATTGCAGATTAGCAAATTCTTCAATTCGTCATCATGTTTTTTTAAGTTCATTAAACATTTGTTTTGCATGCTTTAAAAGTTTATTTTTACTTGTTATTGTATTTTTTGTAAGATCTTGTGATTTCGCTCCTCAGAGAGCCGAGCCCCCATAATTTTGTGGCATATGAGTGAGGAGGTGTGTATTAATTGATGGTTTATTGACGATAACAAGAACGAGGAGTGATTTGGGAATACTTTGAGAATAATAAAACAAGGAACAAAAAAAGGAGGAGTTGTTAGGTGTTAGTCAGAGATCTTCCCAACGACGGGGGTGGCAATTGCGCTCTACCGAAACTAAGGAAATTGTAATAGGAACTCCAAAAGATACATATTCAAAGAGTTTCGGTGGAGGGGAGAGTTCCGCCACCTAACTAGGAAAGGTCATGGAGTCGGCGTGGAGATATGGGGCATGACCTACATTATTGGAAAGCTGAAGAAACGCAGATTCCTAATATATACTCAGTTTTTGTGCTCAAGACCTGGTACATGAGAAAAACAAGTTCTGAAAAATGATAAATTATTACAATTTTTCCACACTTTTACTTTGTTTCTCTCGAATATCAGGCCTAGAGGGCGAAAACTGAGTATTCATTTGAAATCAGCGTTTTCATAGCATTTTAATGATACCAGTCACGTTACAAAACTCCAAACTGACCCACGACCTTCCCTGGTAAGGAAACACTTACAAAGTGGCAATAACAAGTAAAACTAACTTTTTTAAACATTAATCAGCAAAATAAACGTTTAATGAAGTTGGAAACATGATGACGATAGGAGAATCAACAAATTGCAAACCTGCAACTAATATTCTCGTACTCGACAACATATTTTATAACTTTTGAGCTTGCTCACGTGTTCTTTTTTTGAATTTTAAACGGTACAAAGTTGTAACTAAGTCTACCGGAGCATACAAGCTGCAATCGTCACTGTCATTTGTTAGTTTGTCGATTGTCCGGATTGTCAGATAGTCATGAGTGAGATCTTATATAAATTGTGTTAATCATGCTTGGTTCTTTTCTTGATCTAATCATTTTTGCAAATTGACGTGAATTCGGTATTGTATCTTGTGGCTGAATTTTCAGTCTGACGTTTTGCTAATTTAACAAGTTGTCAGCTCATTTTTCGTTGTTGTTCAAAGGATGTATGGGTTTAGTTCTAATCATGCTGCCTCTTGACAACCTCTATTATCATTCAGTGATTTTGGTAATCTGCCTGTCTCCTGCGTTGTCATTTTGTCACATTGACGTATAATAATTAGTCAAACGGCAAGGGTGCCTACTCTGCCTACTTTGCTCGCTTCTCAATTTGCAACCTTTCTATTTTATCTGTTGGAAGTCACAAAAATTTGACTCTAAAATGTATCTGACGTAGATTTAACGCGATTTGTTTGTCTGAAAACGCGGCAAATGAGTGCGCTTTTCACTTCTGAAAATCTGACAATTTTCAACTTTTTTCGAATAATTTCCAAATCTGTTAGCTGACTATAAGAATTGGATTTTCTATAATTTTCGAGTCAAAAAAATCAATCTTCGGGTTAAAAATTATGGAAAGTTCAAACTTTCAGTCGATTTCCAGCCTAGATCTCATAAACCTTTCTTAGGCTCCCTCTTCTACAAGAAAAACTCAAAAACTCACTCTCTCTCACTGGACACAACCAGCGTCGTGTTGCTGTCGTAAACAAGGCGACTGTAGCCAGGAGCCATTTCTTTCACTGTAACAGATTTATACGGTTCAGATTAAAGAGAAAATGAAAGAAACGTGAGCTTCTAGAAATTAAAATGATTAAAATTCGCTTCGAGACGACGTGTAGACGTCGCCAATGCCCAGTTGGGGAATATAATTGTTAAAGAGAGTACTGGAGTGATTAGAGACGCCGAGAACTGGTACTCGATGAGCTCTCCAAAACGATCGGTGACGTTAATTTGTTTGTGAGACAAAACGGAAAGAAGAGTGGAGAAAAATCTTGTGATTTCGCTCCTCAGAGAGCCGAGCCCCCATAATTTTGTGGCATATGAGTGAAGAGGTGTGTATTAATTGATGGCTTATTGACGATAACAAGAACGAGGAGTGATTTGGGAATACTTTGAGAATAATAAAACAAGGAACCAAAACAGGAGGAATCGATGAGTGTTAGTCAGGGATTCTGGGTGAGATTTTCCCAACGACGGTTTCGCAATCGCGCTCTACCGAAATCAAGGAACATTTTGTTAGAGGCTCCAAAAGATCTGGTGGAGCGCAGAGTTGTTTCTAATAGGTCATGAAGTCAGTGTGGAGTTGTCAAACGTCACCTATATCAGTGAAAACCTGAGAAAACGCTGATTCGAAATATATGTTCAGTTTTTGTCGATAAATGGTCCGGTGAAAAGTGAGGAAGACCTTTCCTCTGGGTTTCTTCGCTCTGTGTTATGTTTTGTACGGGTGGTCCAGTGGTTGGCCCCAACAAGCGAACATATGTGTGCGGTGGTCCGGTAATTGAGGGGCGATGAGGAAGAGGAGGATTTAGATGCATACGTATAGATAGACAGGTTTTTTTGCCATACGGTGTTTTTTTATTAGATGCGCTTTTGCTACCGTAAAAACTGTATTATACTGGAATTTTTTCTATTTTAGCCAACAAAATGTCTAGAAACGTTTTTTCGGGACTTCTTGTTCGAGAATTTGCTAAAAATTGGTTCATAGGTAGTTTCGACCATTCTGAATACGATGATTACAGAATCGCTCGCCTCTTCCTGCTCTGGAGCTTTTTTTCACTCTTCCGAATAAAATTACTGTCTAGGGAAGGTGACCAAGTGACTGCGAATTTATGGCCCACGACTTATATCATTGGAAAGCTGAGAAAACGCTGATTCCGGATATCTGTTTAGTTTTTTCCCTCGAGGGCTGGCATTTGAGAAAAACTAGGTCAACGTTCAGTAAGGCTACTATGTTTGGCCTAAAACTCAAGTATGGATTCTAGGCCAGCAGTCATACAAGGACAATATAAATGTAAAAGAAGAAATGTCTGAAATGTTTTATCACAACCGCACTCTACCGGAACTATGACACAATTTCATAGAAAAAAAAGAATATAGAAAACCCTTAAGATAGTTAGAATTGAGAACAAGTATTTAACACACTTCCGTTAATTATGTCAGAGAAAAAAAGTCAAAAACACAAGAAAAACGGCTCAAAATAACCAACAAACGTGTTACGAAACTCCCAAAAGCGTGAGAATATCACAGGCTGCTCTAAAACATTCTAAAAGCAACGTATTCTAGAAATGAGAAAAAAGCAAGACTAACCCTTAGAGAGTATAATAAAGCCGAGGGAAGTATGATAAGTGATTCATAAATTTTATTTAAAAAATGAATGGAAAAGGGCAAAATAGTTAATCATCAATTATTACAACATCAAAGTACACTTGATAACTCATCAGCTTTTGGTGCAAGAATTGCAGCTCAGCATTTATTTCGGCATACTTGCAACCGGGCCGAGTCCGGGCCGTGAGCGGGCCTTTGAATAACTCGCTTTAAAATGAAAATTAGGAGTCGATCAACCTGTCAAATTGTAGATCTCGGTGAGCTCTACTCAAATCTATTCTCATTTTCACTGTGCGTTTAGTGAGAGCCGCAGTACAATCCATTAAGTGGCCGGGCCTTGATTCAAGGCCCGGCTGTTCACGGCCCGGTCACTAAATGGATTGTACTGCGGCTCTCACTAATCTCACAGTGAAAATTAGAATATATTTGAGTAGAGCTCACCGAGATCTACAATTTGACAGGTTGATCGACTCCTAATTTTCATTTTAAAGCGAGTTATTCAAAGGCCCGCTCACGGCCCGGACTCGGCCCGGTTGCAAGTATGTATTTCGGTAATCAGATTAGTGGCTGGCTTGTTGTCATGGAAGGAGAATTCTGGTCGCACATTTTCTGAATCATCGCTGCTATTAGACTTCTGAGAACCTATATACGGCTGGGGTTTCCGATTCTTTGTCTTTTGAATGTTCAGAATGTGGTGCCTCTTGATCTACACGTTCTCTCTTCAACTCTTTTTCCAACTCCTTCTTTCTGTTCAACAATTTCAAAAGGTGGTAATTTTGTTGGCGTTCTATTACAGTTTTTCGGTATTTTGACATTTACCATAGTTGGTTGGAATTAAAAAATTGTATAATGTTAAAACACACCGCGCGATATCTGAGATTCAAATTGAGCACGGACGTTCGGAAATTCGTTTTGCACAAACGCCAAGCGATACCCAGGTAAGATGATGCTGTTAGTGGTCTGCTAGGACACCCCGTTGGTAGGAACACGTTGCGGCACCATTTTCCTTTCCTCCGTTGTCCAACAGTTGTTGACCAGACGCCTCTCTCCACAGGTCAATCAAATAAACGGAGAGGCTCTGTCACCCTCTTTCTATGAGGAACCGTTAGCCGTCTTGTGGCATATCTATCGATCTCTTTTTTCTCAATTTCTTATAACTCCCAAGTTTTAAGACTTATAATTTCAGAATGTTCTCCTTGTGGAATATCCAGTTTTTCAATAGGAAAGACCCAACGTTTCCTCTTTCCAAGAAAATGAATACATGCGTTAGTTTTTCAAGACCCCAGATAGCAGACCACTGTGAAGTTAATTTTACGGATGGAAATGCAGTGTTAACGATTCCAGAAGTAATTGAATATTCCAGAAAGCAGATATCTAATTGGTGAGCTAATTTGAATTTTGTTGAAAAAAATGCAACCTACGCTCTATTCCAGGAATAACAAGACATCAATCTTCACCAATTTTTGGCCTGATAATAAGAAAAAGTTAACGTCGAACACAATGAAAATAGTCGAAAAAATCCAAATGGCTTTTCCAAAAATAACATTTTCCCTAACGTTGCATTCAAATGACTTGAAGGACCAAAACGTCATGGATGCTCTTTTAAATAAGACCTGGAAAAAAGTGACAGTTGACGGAGGTGAATTGAAGGCCGACGATTTGGATAAGATTATGGGCATGGACAATTCGAATAAAAATTTTGTTTTTAAAAACACAAAATTTCCAACAAACTATAAACATAAAAATGTGAGTTTTCAATTTTTAAAAGATGAAAGTCCAAGCTATCATTTCAGGCCTTCAATTTCGCCTCCATTGAGTATGATGATGCCCTGTGGGTTCAAACTGACGACTTGCTCACTGTAACAAACAAGCAGGTCGTCAGACTTGGCCGCACAGCGTTAGAGTCACAAGATTTGAATTTGCTTCTGAAAACTTGGCATAGAAGTCCACACGACATTTTCGACATTCTGACTATCCGCAATAATACTAATGAGCTAAATATGGAGGAAACTTTCAAAGATTTAGTAACATTGACAGTGGACTGGAGACGAAAACATCATCATTCTGTGTATTTGTAAGTCCTGTTTTGTTGAGTTATCTTGTCAAAAATTTGTATATTCCAGGCGCACTGACAACTCCAATAATCACAGAGATCTTCCGGATCTTACAGTGAATATCAGTGGTCGCAACATTCAAATGAGTGCACATAACTATGATGAATGGTTGGATGAGCCCAGGATCTTGAAAACTTTGATTCGGAAGAAATCATTGAAAGATGAGTTGGTCACACTGGATGAGGGGTCTGTTCGAAGAGATGAAATCATCGCAGAAATTGAGAATGTGCTGGCACAACTTACAATTGACCAAATCTACTTTGAAGACGGAAAGGCTAAAACGGAAATGACAAAACTGGCTGCAACGTACATGATAACATTATATTATAGAACGTTTAGGGCTCAGAGAGGAGTTTGAGATTATTGGTTTTATCCTGAAAATGAAAATAATTATTTTCACGGGCAGACACTTATGCACATTCTTCAAAGAGAGGTTCAACCAAACCGTTCAGCCAGCACTGACCTTTAAAATCAATTATATAAAATATTCAAAATCTCTGTTAAAGTTTAGTAATATATTAATTAAATGTTTTTCTTTGTAACTTGAGTTTGTTTTGTTTAAATAAATTATCACCTTACATACTTCATTGAGAACGCCTATCTGGACATACAGGCAATTGAACAGACGCTTGGGCGGCATGCCTATGTCACCTCATTGTAGTGAAGATCAAGAGGCATCCGATTCTGAAGATTCAGAAGACGAAGCATTGGAAACCTCAGTCGTCGAAAGAGATACAGATTTTCATAAGTCTAATAGGAATTTTTATCACAACCGCACTCTACCGGAACTATGACACAATTCCATAGTAACAGAGGATATAAAAAAATCCTCAAGATAGTTAGAATTCCGCGCAATTATATAATACACTTCCGTTTATTATGTCAGAGAAAAAAAGTCGAAAACACAAGAAAAACGGCTCAAAATAACCAACAACCCTGTTACGAAACTCCCAAAAGCGTGAGAATATCACAGGCTGCTCTAAAACATTCTAAAAGCAACGTATTCTAGAAATGAGAAAAAAGCAAGACTAACCCTTAGAGAGTATAATAAAGCCGGGGGAAGTATGATGAGTGATTCATTAATTTTATGAAAAAAATGAATGGAAAAGGGCAAAATAGTTAATCATCAATTATTACAACATCAAAGTACACTTGATAACTCATCAGCTTTTGGTGCAGGAATTAAAGCTCAGTTTCAGTTTTGGTAATTCGTTGAGTTTAACATAGGTGACAAAAACATCGACACATCATTGCTTGTTCCGTCTTTTAAGGCACAATTCTGCCAATAAAAAAGTTACCGTATAAACTGTATTTGAGGTGCACCCTCTAATTGAGGTGCCCCTCTAATACAGTTGCCTTCCAGCAATTTACACTTTTCTCTAATACCGTCATTAACTGACTCCGAACTGTTCTCTCACATTACTATTTCCGCATTTTTGTTGTTAAAAACGTAGTTTGCTATAAAAGTTCAGGATTGTCTCCGTTTTTACGTGAAAGTTCGATGAATTCGGCATTAAAAACTGTTGAAAACAAACACATTCAAGAGATAGTTAGGTACAGAGATCGGGCGAATTCCTCGACTAAAAATAGAAGTGCACTCTTTATTTGAATTGCCCCTCTAATAAAGTTGCACTCCGACGGACCCTTTGAACAATAGAGAAAAAGAGAAGGAAAAACACGGGGAAGATGGTTCACCTGTTAAAAAACCTTCTAAGCTTATATGTTTGGATATCGATAAAATATGCATGGAACGATAATAGAATATCAGAAAAATTAAATTCAAAGTTATTCGATTCCCTCCAAAACAACCCATTGATGATTATCCTCTCTATCCACCCAGGCTCTTCTGATCCACATCCGACACTGGCCCGCCTCTCTGTTCCGGAGTTGATGTCGGTTATCCAGCTGGAATTTCAAAAAATCAAAAAACCATAATGATTTTCTACG
The DNA here is from genome assembly GCF_010183535.1 of Caenorhabditis remanei. NCBI lineage: Eukaryota > Metazoa > Nematoda > Chromadorea > Rhabditida > Rhabditidae > Caenorhabditis > Caenorhabditis remanei. The sequence continues at coordinate 693,457 of NC_071329.1, forward strand.
ACTACTCACAATATCTCCAAAGTGACCATGATGAATCCACGGGTAGCCAGAGTGAGCGTCGTCGGCATTTTGAATATTCTCAGCGTTCACTTGGATATCAATACCTCCCGTTCTATTTACTCTTGTCAGATAGAGATCCTCAATTTGGGAAACTGGACCAGATGACATCCATTTTTGATTGGGTTTTATGAATGGAGCACTGAAAACTTTCCCAACAGTCAAACCATGACTTTCGGCGGTGCTATTGAGAAACAAACGACCTTCGCTAGAAATGAAACACTGTATTTGTTCGAGCAATATTTTTTACCTACCGTTGCTCGTCGAATAACCAAACATAAATTGCTTCCGATTGACCGCCAGTGAGAATTCTAGTCACCATAGCTATATCCTCCTGTATAAATTTATAGCTGGCGCATCTCATTTTCCCAATCTCAATTCCTTTATCAGACTGTCAAGTTCTCCACGAAGACCCATGACCCTCATTTATCTCTCCCCCCTCTCCGACAATTTTTTCTCTTTTATCCTTCCCATCTGGAATGCCATCGTTGCCAATGTTAGTAGTTTCCTCTCCCCCTCCCAATTTGAACATCTTCTTGACTCTGCCATTACCCGGTTTTAATTAATTATCTCATCTGGTCATTTTGTTAAATACATATTATTCTTTTCTCATTTAATTTGCCTTCTTACGGTTATCTCTTCCCCCTTGCCAACTTGTCTGTCTACCCTCCTTTTTATATGTATTCTCATTCCCCGTTTCCTATGTATCATGTCATCCCTATTTTCTACTCGAAACTGTCTCGTGAGGGATCGTTTCTAGTCTTTTGAATCTATATGGTTTCCTTTTAGTCGCAATAAATTTAAATTTAAAATTGAGGTTTATAGGTTGTGGTGGTGAACCTGTGACGGGAAGAGGGAGCCATGCCTTTCCAACCATTATTAATTCCGCATCCCGCAAGTACCATACGCTTTCAATTTGATTGTTCTTATCAGGTCTTGCACGGATGATAGTGAGTTCATGCTTTCCGGGTTGATCAAGTCTTATGGCATCATTTCTGAAAAGTCAATAATATAAAAGTTTAACTAGCACCAGTAGCTCACATAATATGCCCAATGATTGGATGGAAAATTTCCTTTTTATCTGGGTCATCAATTTTCAGTTTCAACTTCAACTTTAGAGTTGTCCCATTCTTTCCTGTCAACTCAGTCGGGTAAAAAGGGTGGAATTTCCGAATAATCCAAACACTCAAGATAATAATCGTTCAATTTCGCTCTCGGAACCTTCATTTTCACCCATGTTCCAAGTGGAAGGCTTGGAGAGCCTGAACGCATTTTGATGGTGATGTCTTGTCCCGGCAAACGCTCTTCACACCAGACATAGAGTAAGTCCTTGTTCTTGTTATCTACCGCGGCAACAATTCCAGTTACAACAACCTCAGGTGGCTCTTCAGGAACTTCTTTAACTTTTTCCAAAACCCATTCACTATCCCGATTATTCTCAACTTTGATTCTTTTGATTGTCAGGTAATACATACCATCAGCGAATTCAAGTTTATTGTTGTTGCTGAAAGTTGAATCATAGGGGAATTAATGTTACATTCTGAACTCACTAAATCTTTCCAAAAACAGAGTGATCAATCTCCTCCTGGTTTTCTTTCAACTTTTGAAGAAGTGTCACTCGAATGATAATTGCCGCATCAGTCCTGTAGATATCCGGAATCACCGAGTACTCCGATGTTTTGAAAGGAGGTGCATCCGCGTTCTTTGGATTAGGAAAGTACAAATCCGCTTGAGTTTTCGAAAATTTCAAGGACACCCAATCCCCGAGAAGCACGGGGTGTTCAGGATTCGTAGTGAGAACACCATCTTTTCCGGGATAGGATTCTTGACACCAAACAAAGAATTGAGTGGGACTCAGCTGAAATGTTCATGATGAATCTTGACAAAAGACAATAAACTTACTTGTCCAACCACTATTCCGTTGATTGTTTTGTCAGAGTTAGTATCCATGGCAAGATCCATTCTGAAAAATATATATATTGAGATACTACAAAACGGGTTGTTGGGCCACCCTGATTTTCATGACTGATGGTCTTTTAAATACTAGAAATTGTGTAAATAATAAATAAAAACTTATTGAACATTTAATGGTATTCAAATAACTAAACAAAACCAAAGTAATGCTGGAACCGTTTTATTGCCCTTGATAGTCGTTGTTGAATAATTTTTTGTTTAAACTTTTTGAATCTTTTATCGTTTTTTTGTGGAGATTTTAAGATGATCAAAGAACGTGCAGCAAACTATATTCAGAATGATAGTTTTCTATTTGTTTTTCTGATTCATAACTCTTCAAGGATTGTAAACACAAATGATTAATTTTTAAAAGTTTTTTGTTTGACATACCCAGCAAACTTTGGAATCATGCGACCTAGCTTTTAACACCACTTGATTGGGGAAAAGAATAAAGTATCGAAAAAGCAAAACGGTGAATGGGGAAAATGGATGTAGAAAACTCTTTTTTCTACTATTCAATAACTTCAAAAAGTGGTCATTTATTTAAACAAAACAAAGCAAGTTACAAATAAAAAATCAAGTTAATGCAGTATAGACAGAAAAGTTTAAAATAGCGTTTTCGTTGATTTTTATAAAATATTACAGAAATTCTTTTAGGATTATTGGGCAACGGTTGAGCAAAAATTTGAAAGCGCAATTGAAATCCAGCAAATTTCAACATTCTCATTTCCTGGAAATCATCGGTCCATCTTCTTATCAATAACCTTAAACTCCTTTCCAAGCGTGCCGAGCTTGAACATGTAGTACTATTAGGTATAGTGTAGCCGGATTTGTCATTTTAGCCTTCCCATCTTCAAAATAGACTTCGTCCATTGTAAGTTGTGTCAGCAGATTTTCGATTTCTGCGATGATTTCATCTCTTCGAACAGACCCTTCGTCCAGTGTGGCCAACTCATCTTCCAACGATTTCTTCTGAATCAAATTTTCAAGATTCTAGGCTCATTCCAGTCTTCAAGGTTCTTGAAGTAATTTGTAATTGCAGTAATCTCGATGATGCGACCTCTAATATTTACTGCAAGAATCGGAGGATCTATGTTATTACTGGAGTTGTCAGCACTTCTGGAATAAACACAAATTTAAGCAGTCTTGTCAAAAATCGGGCTGGCCCAAAATAAAAATATCAAAATAGAACTTACAACAACACAGAATAAAAATACGTGTGTTCCACTGTCAATGTCACTAAATCTTTGAAAGTTTCATCCAAATTTAGTTCATTATTGCGTAGAGTCAGGATTCCGAACATGTCGTGTGGACTTCTCTGCCAAGTTTTTAGGAGCAAATTCAAATCTTGTGGCTCGAATGCTGTTTGGCCAAGTCTGACGATCTGATTATCAGTTAAAGTGAGCAAGTCGTCGATTTGAACCCACTGGGCGTCATTATACGCGATGGAGGCAAAATTGAATGCCTGAAATTATATTTTGGACCGTCATCTTTCAAAAAAAAAATGTATTTCAAACTCACATTTTTATGTCTATAATTTGTTGGAAATGTTGTATTTTTAAATACAAAATTGTTATTTGAATTGTCCATTTCCATAATCTTATCCAAATCGTCGGCCTTCAGTTCACCTCCGTCAACTGTCACTTTTTTCCAGGTCTTATTTAAAAGAGCATCCATGATGTCATTATTCTTCAAGTCATTCGAATGCAACGTTAGGGAAAATGTTATTTTTGGAAAAGCCATTTGGATTTTTTCGACTATTTTCATTGTGTTCGACGTTAACTTTTTCTTATTATCAGGCCAAAAATTGGTGAAGATTGATGTCTTGTTATTCCTGGAATAGAGCGTAGGTTGCATTTTTTTCAACAAAATTCAAATTAGCTCACCAATTAGATATCTGCTTTCTGGAATATTCAATTACTTCTGGAATCGTTAACACTGCGTTTCCATCCGTAAGATTAACTTCACAGTGGTCTGCTATCTGGGGTCTTGAGCACCTCACGTAGGTATTCATTTTCTTGGAAAGAAGTGCAAGGGAGATCCTGCAAAACACAATAATGAATGAAAACAGAAACAAAAATTGAAACTCACTGCTCCAAAGGATCCATTAGTTTGATCACTTCATTCATCGCAAGATGTGGAAGATTTTGAAGAGGAAACGTGGCGTCTTTCCTGTTGAACAACTGAATATGCCACAAGGTGAACATTCTGAAATTATAAGTCTTAAAACTTGAGAGTTATAGGAAACGGAAAAAGGAAATCAATTGAAAAAATGTATCAAGGGTTTCTCATAGAAAGAGGGTGACAGAGCCTCCGTTTATTTGATTGACCTGCGGGAGAGGCCTCTGGTCAACAACTGTTGGACATAGGAGAAAGGGAAAACGGTGCCGCACCGATTCCCACCAACGGGGTGTTCTTGAAGACCACTAAAAAGGGTAAAGGAGAACATAGGCTGTTCAACAGTATCATCTTACCTGGATATATTTTGTGCAAAAAGAATTTCTCAGTGTCCTTGTCACCACAGGAATCTTATGTATGTACATGTACCATTCTTTCTCAGTAAAAATCGTATTTACAGTACTGACCAAAAGTTGTCAAATTTCGGGTCGATCCGGTTAACATCTTCTACATACAGTACCGGCCAAAAATATATCATATTTGGCCTTTTTCAGGTAAAAATGCCGAACTATGAGAGTGTACTAGGAAATACTAGGAAGGGTAACAAAGAGCATTTCAACAGTATCATCTTACCTGGATTTCGTTTGTGCAAAAAGAATTTCTCAGTGTCCAAGCGACCAGTTGTCAGCACAAAAATCTTATGTATGTACATGTACCATTCTTTCTCGGTGAAAATCGTATGTACAGTACCGGCCAAAAATATACCATATTTGGTCTTTTTCAGGTAAAAAATGCCCAACTCTGAGAGTGTGTCATGGTAAAACTAACTGTCCCACAAAATAACGTCTTATGGGATCGAACAGACCAAGAGTAGAACTCCATTCTTGTAGTTTACAACTTTTTTGTGCGGACACTCCCTACCAAGTTATCGACATACACTCTCTCAAATGGGCCAATTTTAGCGCAAAATAGTCCGATTTTTGAGCTGTCATCTAAAAATGACTGTAACTCTTTAGGAAGTGTTCGTACAAAAAGTGGTCAACTACAAAAATGAAGCTCTACTTTTAATCCGCATGTTTCATTGAAACCTACTGGGTGGGACAATCAGAATTACTATGACACACCTTTTTTTTGCATTTTCAACTGAGATAGGCAAAATATGATAGATTTTTGGCTGGTAGATTTTTGGCTCGAGCCGAAATTTGACAAATTTCGGAAGAAAGACGGGTTCATTCTGTTTAGACCGTTCAAATAATTTTAATTCATTTTAACAACTAAAAAATGATTTTATGTCGGGTTTTTCCGAACGATAAGAACAATTAAAAGAATATAAGTTTTAAATACACTTTGATTATCTCATTATACATATAACAACTTTTGATATTTAGCTCCAAAACTGCACATTTTCAAATTGGTGGGTTCTTATATTATCATAATATCGACGGGTTCATTCTGTGCAGAACGTTCAAATTATAAAAATTTAACAACAAAAAAATAAATAATTGACTTTATTTAGTATTATCTGAAAGATAGAATCAATTAAAAGCATATATGTTTAAAATACACATTCAATTATATACAGATCATAATAATGAGTACATGATTTTTTAGTATAATGATAAAGGACAGATATAAATGTGATTGGCTTTAAAACAAATGCTGATAAAAAATATATATCAAAGTGTAGATCTTGTAAGGGACGTCTAAGCAAAAACTACCAGTTAGGTAAAAATTGAACTACTGGCTAGCTCGACCTGCAGGGATACTACATTTCAATACACTTTCTACCCACAAAATTAGTTTTCAAGCGAGTGAACAGTCTGAAATGCTTCACTTCTTCTCACCGACCTTACGTTTGTGAAAATACGCATTCAGAAGCGCCATAGCAGCAATTTTGGATGTGTTGCGTTGAGCTTTTCCATTGATATAATATACTTGGTCATTTTCCAGTAAGCTGAGCACCTCTTGAAGTTCAGCAGTTATTTCTTCTCTTTGGGCAGCATTCTCGTCTTCTCCGGCCAATTCGTCTTCCAACTTTTTCTTTTGCACCAAATTTTTCATAATTCTAGGTTCATCCAACTCTTCATAGTCAGCAAATGACAACATCTGAATTATGTCACCACAGGCAGCAACCTTTAGAAATGGTAGATCGCGATTTCCAATGTTTTCGGCGCCACTGAAATATACTCTATGAGTAAAACTTGAACATTTAGTAGAGTACTCACAGAAAATTATAACTGACAAGGGAACCCCAAGACCATGCAAATGCTTTTTTGGCTGAAACTTTCAGGATAGGTTTAGAATGGTCTGAAAAGACGTTCCTGAGATTTTTGAAATCCGCCCGACACTTTCAGCCGAGTTATGAGCTCTCAAAGTTTGGCTCAGATTTAACACAGGAAACCTCATTTTCTCACTCTGAGAAAGTTCCCAAAATATGCCTGTCCTCTAGCTGCCACGTTTTCATCTGGCCGGTTGGCCGAGGGGATGTGCGCTGGGGTGGTAATCAAAGTGTTGGGGGTTCGTTTCCCCTTTTGGTTTTAATTTTTTTGTTTTTCTTGATAACACTTTTACCACCGTTTTCGACATATTTTGTCTTCTTTTCTTTGTCTTCTAGTTCAAAATATCACAAAAATTCATATTTCGAAGTTTCAAAAAATTTCATTTTTCCATCAAATCTTCATCTTGCGTCCAGATAGTTAGCCAGGTTTGATTTTTTGGTCGAAAAATGAAATTTTTTGAAACTTCGAAATATGAATTTTTGTGATATTTTGAACTAGAAAACAAAGAAAAGAAGACAAAATATGTCGAAAACGGTGGTAAAAGTGTTATCAAGAAAAACAAAAAAATTAAAACCAAAAGGGGAAACGAACCCCCAACACTTTGATTACCACCCCAGCGCACATCCACAGGTCGTCCGCCACGGACGCAATATGGGCGATATATGGGCCGCGCGTGGACTCAGCACGAATTCGCAGAGGATTGTATGTGGTCCGTATACGGTCCGTTTTGAGTCCGCGCGCCGACGTAGTCGCTCGCACCGCCAGCCCTCTCCCTACTTCGTTTTCCGGTTGAGATCGTCATTTAACAAAGAAGAATAGAGATAAAATTACTATTTTATTAAAAGAAAGATAAAAGGAACATTAAAAATGATAAAATTAAGAAGGAAGACACAACAAATTACTTAGAAATTACAAATTTGTCCGCCAGCCGTGTCCTTGAAATCCATCGAAATCCAATAGTCGTAGAAGCAATTTCCAGTCGTTGATTTCCGTTTTTCCCTTTGTATTTCTGAAAAAAATAAATTACTTGCTGAATAAAACATAATTATTCAGTTAACTTACTTTCGAAAATAGTTTCTTCCCTCCGGACGAAAACATATGTCGTGCTTGTGAAAGTAGTTCTGGCCAATTTTATCTAATTTCCTAACTGAAAAAACTTATTTTGAATATAAAATGCTGAATATTATCACAAACCTTTGAGGAAATCGATGAATTGGTTCCATTTCAGCTATCGTCGCTTCTTCTCTTTTTGGGGCCAACGGATTGACTGAAAACACAATAATTGTTTTATCATTCACAGTAAAATGCAAGAATTTTTCACGAAAAAATTAATAAGGAGAAATTTCAATAGAGAAATACATGAAGTAAAGCGAAACTTTAGAAAAATAGGGAAAGAAACGTAAAAACTCCGTAAATGATAAAAAATTATCATTATCCGAGAGAAGTCCGAGAGCTTCGGAAGAGCTGCTGCATGCCGCGGCCGCGGCCAGCGCGCCCATATACGGTCCGCGCGCGGACGCCTGCCGCCCACTTCCACCTCTTTTCCCGAAGTCCACACTGCGTCCATATACAGTCCGCAGCGGACCAAATTTCCGCTGCGGACTCTATATGGACGAAAAATGGGACTGAATCCGCATGCGGTCCGCACGCCAACTACCTGTGTCCCCTCGGCCAACCGGCCAGATGAAAACGTGGCAGCTAGAGGACAGGCATATTTTGGGAACTTTCTCAGAGTGAGAAAATGAGGTTTCCTGTGTTAAATCTGAGCCAAACTCTGAGAGCTCATAACTCGGCTGAAAGTGTCGGGCGGATTTCAAAAATCTCAGGAACGTCTTTTCAGACCATTCTAAACCTATCCTGAAAGTTTCAGCCAAAAAAGCATTTGCATGGTCTTGGGGTTCCCTTGTGAGATGTTTATATTTCCAGTCAATATTCAAAGTCACTGAACCATCCAAAACTTTCTCCATATCCAATTCATTATTGCAACATTTGAAGAATTTGAACATGTCGTGCTCACTGCTTTGCCACTTTTTCAGTAGAAGGCTCAATTCTTCCGACTTGAAATTTGTTGAGCCAAGAATGATAGACGGCTTGTGTTGGACGGCTAGCAAGTCGTCCATTTGAAGCCACGTAGCGTCTTCATACTCGATAGAAGCAAATTTGAGGGCCTGAAAACAGTTGCTCTGCTCACAATAATGAAAATGTGCTCTATTGTTTACAAAAACACATTTAGAATATTTTCCGCTAAACTTGCATAAAACTCGTTCTTCTATATATGCGTTCTTCTAAACTGAGATACCGTAAAACCTCTAAAAGAGGAGCTCCCAGCATAGCCTATATAATGCAGTATATCTCAGTTCTCAAAGGAAATATCAAAAAGTTGACAACAGACAAAATGTAGCTGAATACTTATAAAATTTTTCTTCAGTTAGAAAAAATTTGATAGCTATCGAGGCAGGTAAGATATTGTGCACCAAACTCTTGCTACTGGGGACATCTCCTATTAGAGGTTTTACGATAGGTGTGATTGAAGCGCGTTTTGTTAAACTCACATTCACATGCTTATAACCCAATGGAAAAACAATGTTCTTGAATGCAAAAGCCTTTTCCAAATTGTCCATTTCCATGATTTCATCCAAATCCTCGGTCTTCAGTTCCCCTCCGATGATATTCACTTTCTTCCAGGTCTTATTTTTCAGAGCATCCATGACGTCCTGGTCCTTCAAGTCACTTGAATGCAAGGTTAGAGAGAAAACGATTTTCGGGAAGGTCGCTTCAATTTGATCTACCAATTTAATGGTTGTCGATATGAAGCTTTCGGTGGATGCGAATGGGTTAAAAAACCAAGAGGACTCTTTCTTATTCCTGAAATTATAATTTTATTGTAAGAAAATATGGAGAAAAACCTACCAATCAATAATCTCACTCTTTGAGACTTTCAGCTTGTTCGGAATCTCAATCACAGCAGATTCATCCGTGAAATTAACTTCAAAGTGGTCTTCTGTAGCTACCGATGTTTTTACACACTCGTTCATTTTCTTAGATAGCACAGATAAAGAGATACTGAAAACATTTCAGTGGAACGGATTAAAAAAATAGAAAAAGTAACTCACTGCTCCAGAAGATCCATTTGCGTGACGACATTGGTAATTGCATTGTCTGGGAGTTGTGGAAGAGGAAATTCAGTTTTCTCTTCGTTTCCCCAGAACGGTATACTTAGAAAAGAGAACATTGAGAGCCTAGTAACAGAAGACAAACGAAGACGGGGGGAAAGGGAAAAATGGTGAGCCAACTGACCGACGGGGAGTGGTCTTAGCTATAGAGGGAACAATATCCGCGTGAGAGGAACGATAGAACACAGACAGCTCTTTTAGTCGGTTCTCGACGGGCCGAGAACGGACAACTGGGGGGTCAACATCTGTCGCGCATTTGGATTACTTTATTCATCGCAAGACGTGGAAGATTTTGAAAAGGAAACGTGGGGTTTTCCTGTTGATATTCCCCATGGCGAACATTCTGAAATTATAAGTCTCGAAATTTGGGAGTTAAAAGGAGAAACATAGGCTATTCAACAATATCTTCTAACCTGGATATCGGTTGTGCGAAAAGAATTTCACAATTTCCGAACATCCTTAATGTAATCAGAACCAAGAAAAAACACCAGGATAATCATATTCACCAATTTTGATAGATGGGGTTCCGTTATAATACAGTTTTTACGGTATTTTGATAGTTGGCTGAAAGCAAAACATTTTACAATGCCGATAATTGTAATTGTAATTGTTTATTACGACTTATCAGTCGTGAAAATAAATTAGAACCAGTACACATAATACATAAATAACACGTAGGCAGGGAGGGTAACATAATATTGTGAGGGCGAGTTAAATTATATTGGATGCATTTAAACGAGGTTTCGTTGAGGTGCATTGGATGTGCTTTTAAGTTGCGTCAAATAAGTTAGAGTACGGTTGAAAAAGAATTTCCTTCGCAGTTTGTTTTTGGGTCGCTTCCAAACGAATCTAGTCTTCGCGCGCGTGCGATTGTTTTGTGATAGTGTGAAGAAATCGGCTGTATTGAGATCTATTTTGCCACTCATCATATTTTCGATGAGTTTTTTTTTATCTATTTGCAGGCGCCTGTCTTTCAGAGAAGAGAGCCCGTAGAGTTGGTTGCGCTATATAGAGGTTTTGTAGCCCGGGTCGTTTGGTCTTAAGTATTTGCTCGTGTGCCTACTGTACAGTCTTCTGGTAAAGGAGTTTTGAACCGATTCAATTAGCTTTTCGTCAGATACTTTTAGGGGGGAGCTTACTAGTGCCATACTCCAGCACTGATAAATGTCAGAACACACCCTATCGCGAGCAGAAACTTCTTCCGATTCCTTTTCAATTGAATGGTGGAAACATGTGGAAACATCAGTACTATCCGTTCTGGTTTAACACGACAAGTGGAACGTTCAGTACCGGCCAAAAAATATATCATATTTGGTTTTTTTCAGTTGAAAATGGTCAACTTTGACACTATGTCACGGTAATGCTGATTGTCCCATCAAGTAGATTTTTATTGAATCATACAGATTACACATAGATCTCCATTTTTGTAGTTGACAACTTGTACGGACGCTCCCTACCAAGGTACGTATCGACAAAGTAATTCCTCTCTCAAATCGACCCATTTCCGTGCAAAATTATGCGACTTTCAAGCTGTCGTATTTAATGACCGTGAAATTTCTTTGACGATTGATAACTTTCTAGTATGTGTCCGTACAAAAATTCTGTTAAAAATTCTGTAAAAAATAAAGCTATATCTGCGATCTACACACTCCATAAACAATTGATATTGTGAGATAATCAAGGAGGTCGTCTCACACTCACAAAGTTGATCATTTTCAACTAAAAACTGCAAGTTTCACATCCCCCCCCCCCTAGTACTTTAGGTCTATGTTTTATCTGTAATTTCAACTAAAAAAGTCAAAATATGATATATTTTTGGCAAGCACTGTAATTGGCACCTATTGTGCCGCATCTGCCGACAATTGACGCGCAAACAATGCCCACTGTGACCTGATTACACCGCCCGACGTCTGAGATTCAAATTGAGCAAGGACATTCTATCTTCCCAGAATCAAAGCTCTTGGAGTAATAAACTAAAAGTGCAACAGTTGCTGACCCGGAGCTGTACGTTCGTCGAGAGCCGACTAATGTGTTCTATCGTTACACTCGCGCGGATATTGTTCCCTCTGTAGCTCAGACCCCTCCCCGTCGGCCAGTTGGCTTCTCAGTTATCCTGTTTGTCCGGGTGACCCGTCATCGTTTATCTCCTGTTCCTGTTTCTTAGGTTCTCAATGTTCTCTTATCTAAGTATACCGTTCTGGGGTACCGAAGAGAAAACTGAACAACTCCCAGAGGATGCAAAGACTGATGTCGTCACGGAAAAGGATCTTCTTGAGCGGTGAGCTACTTTTTTCTATTTTTTTATCCGTATAATGTTTTTTCTTTACAGTATCTCTTTAACTGTGCTATCTAAGGGGAGGAACAAGCGTCTAAGAACAGCGGCACTGGCAGATGACCACTTCGAAGTTAACTTCACGGATGAATCCGCTGTGATTGAAAATCCGACGATGCTGAAAGTCTCAAAGAGTGAGATTATTGATTGGTAGAGGTTTCCCACCATGTTTTTGACAATAAAATTATAATTTCAGGAGTAAGAAAGAGTCCTCATGGTTTTTTAACCCATTCGCATCTACCAACAGTGAAAACTTCAAAATCTTTGAATTGGTAGATCAAGTTCAAGCGAAGTTCCCGAAAATCTTTTTTTCTCTAACCTTGCATTCAAGTGACTTGAAGGACCAAGACGTCATGAACGCTCTGAAAAATAAGACCTGGAAGAAAGTGAATATCATCGGAGGAGAATTGAAGACCGAGGATTTGGATAAAATCATGGAAATGGACAATTTGAAAAAGGCTTTTGCGTTCAAGAACATTATTTTCCCATTGGGTTATAAGCATGTAAATGTAAGTTCAACAATATAAAACACGTTTCAGATTTCTGGAAAAAAAAGGAGTTTGGAATCGGGAAAAAATGTAATTTAAAGAAAATTAATTTCAGCCAAACTATATCATGATTATATTTTTTTGAAAGCCTACAATTTGTTGATTTCAAAAGTATAAGTCCTAACTCTCAATCCCTCCAAAACAGCAAGTTACAACCCAAAACATGATTTTGAGATTTTCGAAAATTTTCGAAAATCCATAACTTTTGGAATTTTGACCTATGACGTTGATATATAGTTTAAAATTTTCAAAATTTCATGAACTTTCAATATAAAATAAAATAGACTGGTGTACTCCTCGTCCTATAACACACATATCGTAAATCTTGTAATGTAATAGAGGTGTCCCCAGTAGCAAGAGTTTGGTGCACAATATCTCACCTGCCTCGATAGCTATCAACTTTTTTCCAACTGAAGAAATAATTTATAAGTATTCAGCTACATTTTGTCTGTTGTCAACGTTTTGATATTTCTGTTGGGAACTGAGATATACTGCGTAAAATTGGCAGCACCTCTTTTAGATGTTTTACGGAATCTCAGTTTAGAAGAACACAGTGTTATACGAGTTAAGCGGAGAAAGAGCTATTGTAAAATTAGAGCACATTTTCATTATTGTGAGCAAAGCAACTGTTTCCAGGCCCTCAAATTCGCTTCTATCGAGTATGAAGACGCTACGTGGCTTCAAATCGACGACTTGCTAGCCGTCCAACACAAGCCGTCTATCATTCTTCGCTCAACAAATTTCATGTCGGAAGAATTGAGTCTTCTACTGAAAAAGTGGCAGAACAGTGAGCACGACATGTTCAAATTCTTCAAATGTTGCAATAATGAGTTGGATATGGAGAAAGTTCTGGATGGTTTAGTGACTTTGAATATTGACTGGAAAAAAAAGAAAAATCTCAGTTTTACTTTTATGTGAGTGATCTACAAAATGTTCAGTTTCCTCTGAAAATGTATATTTCAGTGGCGCCGAAAACATGGAAAATCGCGATCTACCATATCTAAAAGTTGCTGCCTTTGGTCACACAATTCAGCTGTTCCCATTTGCTGACTATAGAGGGAAGACTGAACCCAGAATAATGAGAAATTTGATGCAAAAGAAAAAGTTGGAAGACGAGTTGGCCGGAAAAGACGAGAATGTTGCCCAAGAAATAACTGCAAAACTTCAAGAGGTGCTCAACTTACTGGAAGAAGACCAAGTATATTATATCAATGGAAAAGCCCAACGCAAAACTTCAAGAATTGCTGCAATGGCAATTTATACTGCGTGGTTTCGCACCAAAAAAACCGGACTGAGAGCTCATCAACATATATTTTAAAGCCCATTGCATTTATATCTGTCCTGTATCATTATAAAAATTATGTACTTATTATTATAGTGTAATATAAGAACCCGCCAATTTGAAAATGTTCAGTTATCGAGCTATAGCGAAAAAAATCGCTAGAATCTATACATTTTCATAGTTTTGGGAAATCTAAGAACTTTTCTGTCTCAAAATGCTCAATAACACAAAAAAATAGCTCGAAAATTGTAAATTTTCAAATTGCGGGTTCTTATATGTATAATGAGATAATCGAATTTGTCTTTAAAACGTATATTCTTTTAATTGTTCCTATCTTTTATATAACCTTAGATAAAGCCAATTTTTTTTAAATTATTTGTTAAATTATTATAATTTGAACGGTCTGCACAGAATAAACCCGTCGTTCTTCCCAAACTTGTCAAATTCCGGCCCGACCCGGTTAGCGCAATTATAGGCCGCAATTTTTTTCACAAATTTGTCCGAAATAAGACAATGCTCGTTGGATAGCCCATCGTTGACTAGTACGACCGTTACTGCTAGCGTGGGCATTTCCTACATACATACAGTACCGGTCAAAAAGTTGTAAACTTTGGTCGTTTTCAATCTAGCAAGTTACATATTGACAACGTAACTTCTCCCTCAAATCGACCCATTTCAGTGAAAAATAGTTTCATTTTTAAGCTGTCCACTTAAAATGACCATAACTCTCTAGGGAATGCCCGTACAAAAAAGTTGTCAAGTACAAAAATGAAGCTCTATTTTCAATCTGTATAATTCATTAAAAGTCTACTTAATGGGGCCATTAGTATTATCATGACGCACTCTCAAAGTTGGACAATTTTAACTGAAAACGCGATTCATAAAAATGTCGGTAAATTAGAAAAATTAGAGGTGCTGGTTTATTGATGGAAATATGTCATTTGTTAGTGGATGACAACGTTATAAAAAGTTTAAAAAAAAAGATAAACAGAGAATACATACAAATAAACATGGGACTGAAAACTGTATTATAAATAAAAAAGCGATTTAAAATATTACAAGTTTTTACAAGTGGACTAATCAAGTGGACTAATTCTAGCATTACCATCAACAGAATAAACTGCATTTTCCCACAACTCCTCTCTTACATTCGTCAACTCCTTAGTGATTCTTGTCTTTTTAGCTTGAATCGGTTTCAAAACCTCTTCCTGACCTCTCAACGCGTATTCAATAGTTTCGATTTGCTTCAATTCAACTTCCAGATCAGTTTTCTTGTTGAGTTTCTGCAGAATGTTATAGCATTTTGTCTGCAGTTCATTGCTTTCGGTATTGATCGAATATGTTTGGATACAGATTTGGGTTTTCTTGGAAGTATTCTTGAAACTTATTCCCATCACTGGACGTTTCCGGGTGATGTTGTTGGTGTGTCTGAAAGTAAAAAGATTTAATAGTGTTTGAAGTTTCCGAAATCCTTACATCATTGTTACGTCAGTTTTCCCAGCTTTCTCAACTTTCAATGTCGCAATTCCTTCAAACATTTTCTCGAAGTTTAACGCCGATTCTACACAATCAATTTGAATATGGGTGCAAATATCACGATTACCGTTGACATGGAATTTGAACAGCTCGTTATAGTGTTTTGAATAGAATAGGTTTCTTCCGAGGTTTAAATTTTCAGTGCTGCTTTCAAGACCGCATAAATCCGAAATTTTGATCCAACGTGCGTCTTCATAGATGACATTGGTGCCGGTGAATGCCTGAAAAATTGAAATAAAATGATTATTTGTGAACTGAAACTGTAGGAAGCTAGCACGAATGATAGCTAGTTAAAGAATACCTCAAAAGGTTATCAACTTTCGCTGTTTTCAGTGAGAAATTACCAACTTTGACAGTGTATTTTGTTGTGATCTGATTGTTCAATGACCTCAATTTTGCATGGGTTAAACATTACAAAAATAGGACATAATTTTTGTAGTTGACCACTATTCTGTAGGGACACAATCTCGAAAGTTACAGGTAATCGAAACTATTTCTCTATGAAATCCGTTTAACAGTGTGAAGCTTTTCACTTTGACAACCTGTAATGTTCCAGATAGTGTCCCTACAAAAAATGTTCAACAACAAAAATGATCTGCTATATTTATTCTGTTCAACCCATATGAAATTTAATTTGTCGAATAACCAGGTGACACCTATATACACTATCAAACTTAGTCATTTTCCACTGAAAACTGCCAAACAACAATTAGGGCACGTAGCTCTGACTCTACCCTCTTTATGTTCCAAAAACTCACATTAAAATGATTATACTCCAACGGGAAATCAGTCCCATCGAAAACGAGTTCCCGCTTTAATCCTCTCAAATTAATGAACAAATCCAATTCATTCACTGTCAACGCTCCTCCATGTACAATAATCTTGGTACAATATTTCTTAACTTCATCAGTCAATAAAATTTCTCGAATCTTAAAGTTCAATGAATCCGTCTTAGAAATAACCATAGTGATAAGGAATTGACTGTCAGGGAAAGCGGTTTGAATCAACTGAATTATGTGAGCGGAGTCGGGAATTGCCAATTGTCTTGATTCCAGTCTGAACAATTCTTTGAATAGTTTAGAAAATTTAGAAAAAATGAAGACTAACCCAACATTAGAAATCCAGCGTTCATTAAAAAAAGTAAATACATCTGGATCCCTGTCAAGGACGTCCACTTGATAAGAGAGTGGTTTAAAATCACATTTTCCGACAGACTTGCTCATTTTCTTTGAAAGTGTGGAGAGTTTTATTCTGAAATTTAAGTTTAGTTACTTTAGACGGAAAATTGAACTCACATCTCCATATCCTCCATGAGTTGCAACACATTCTTCATGGGACGATCCGGGAGTTTTGGCAATGGGAATTTAGTTTCTTTTTTGTGCAAAAAAGACGGTAGCCAAGAAGACATCTCTTTGTTTAGGCTGCCAACTCAGTCTAAGAGAAAGCAAGGCAATTGTGAAATATATTGGTTCTAACACATGGAGACGCAGGCTGAGCAGCAGATGATGTTGAAGAAGGGAAAAAGGAGGACCTCCCGCTGACCATTAGAGAAATGGACGGGACCACTGTGGTTTGGAACGCTACTGGCTATGAAGTGGGTAATGCGAGGGGGAGTGTGTGCGTGTATCTTAGTGGCCGGGTGTTTCTACGATGATCTGTGTGTCCGGATGTCCGAAACCTAATGGCGTATTTACAAGGAAAGTCTTTGAAGACGCGGCTTTGAAACGATCTATAAATTTGGTCACAGGTGTTTTCGACTACATGAAGTCCATTTTTGCCATCAAAACCAGTCGAGTTACGAGCTTTCAAAAAAAGTGCTCATACGTAAAAAAATATTTGAATATCTTTGCGTATACTTTTGCCAATTCGGAATTCCATGTGAAAAAACTCAACAAAATGAAAAGTTTGAGAGCTCATAACTCGGCTCACAGAGACATTTAGCAGGTTTTGACTGCAGAAATGGACTCCCCGTAGTCGAAAGTACTTATAACAAAATTTATAGGTAATCCTCTTGTAGTTCTCGTTCCCGTTTTCCATGAAAATGGAAACCAAGATAAAATCAACAGATTGTTCTAATGCCAAAAAGGTCCAAAAGATGTCGATACAGCGAAATAGTGTAGTGGGTAATGAGAGACGCAGCTTGTAATCCACATACCGTTTTTTTTCTTGGAGAGAGGCCCTAACCAACGTATGTATGCGAGTTCTATGGGTTTTTGAACAGCCGACTGACTGTCTGTGTGCCTTTCTGTGTGTCCGGATATCTCGTTTTCTTGGAAACTACGTTCACGTCGTCTAACGCTTCTGAAAAGTCACTGTGTCTGTGGATTCTAGTGTCTCACATAATCAAAAAAGTTGCTTATAATTGAATTAACCGTCTCAAATACATTGAAAACACGAATCTTATAAATGTACAAGAGATGTCTGTAACAAAATCTGTGTGTCCGGATGTCCACAGCAAGAATAAAGCTTCTTTTGGAAATTGTCACTCTAATTAAGGTTGGGGCCTTCATAGCCAACGGAGGTCTAGCAAAGGGGTATTTGCTTGTGTGTGTCGATAGCAATTTCTGTGCGTCCGGACGTCCAATCTGCAGGATTTTCAGTATCTAATTCCATCTCGGTATCACAGTTTATCTACTCCAATTATGTGTTTAAATGTGGGCACCTCTGTCGGTGTGTCTGTTCATCCGGATATATTTTGCACTGACGAAAAGTAATAAAGTATTCAACAACAAAAGAATTCGAAAAAAAATCTAGAGCCCTTTTTTATATCTCTTGCAATCTTTGATAGTCAAGAATCACGTCTTATTCTTTGTCTTCTCTCTGTCCGTATTTGTGCAAAAAGGCGTAGACGGTGTTTGCGGACATTCTCTCTCTCTCAGAATTATATTCTTGATACCTTTTCCCGATAAATGTTCTTTTATTCCATTTTTTCTCGTTATTTAAAAAATATCACTCTAAAAATGATTTTATACAGCCAATGGTGAAAAGAAACAACAATGACCCGTCTACTAGTTGCCCAGCATCGAAGATTCAGAAAACTGACAAAATAATTGAGGTAAATGAAAGAAAAGATGGTTTCGATGCTTATTTGTTATAGTCTTTAGAACAATCAGGTCTGTGAGAGAGATGATAGACGTATCCAGGAGATAATCGACAGTCAGAAAAGAATAGAGACAACTATCCAGGAAATAGCTAAACAGTTGAGCTCAGCTGACCAAATTCAGATGAACAATGAAGATTCTGAAAGCGCGACGGCTACAATGATTGGATGTCCAAAAAAATCGGTACGAATTTTTACAATTATATTTTCAAGGAGGATTCAAAAAATATATATATGGATATTTCTATGAGAAAACTCAAAAGCTCCGAAATAATTCCCAAGGTGCGATGAATATGGGTCGAAATTTAAAACTTTCTTGCTCACGATTTATTTTCTTAAAAATTGAGTCGATATGCATACCGAATCTGAACGAATCTCTTGGTACAAAATCGGTATGCATACCGATTCTGTACTTTTGAATAAACTTGGGAAAAAGAACTGAAAATGACATGCAACATGCAACTTTTTTCTAGCAATCGCTAGTTTATTGCAAAATCTTTCAAATTCACGGAAATATCGTACTTTTACTACAGATTATTCATAGAAATCCATTTTTTTAATCGCTAGAAAAAAAAATTTGAAACTTCAACCCTCTTATATAAAATAAATATAATAGCGTAACTAAATAATTGCGAATTTGACGGGGAAGAACTTTTAGTGGCCTAGAAACACAAATAAGGCCTACGCAGACTATTTGGAGCGTTTTCTGGCTCTCGACTTGTTTCTACACATTTAAAAACATGTTCCCAAGTTCCATAAATCCCTCAACGTTACAATGTTTAGATAAAAAATGAAACAATGCTGGAGAGCGGAAAATCCTTCATACTGAAACATATTTTCAAAGATGTTCCAGCACTGGAAACTGGCAAGTCACTATGCAGTGAGTGGGAAGACCATTTCGGCGCATTATGGTTTGTATCGTAACTGGTAAAAGTTTATTCACCACCGATTTTCAGGAGAATGCAAATTAGACATCAAGACACTTTCCTAGCCATTTATCTTGATTTTATGAGAAACGAAAACTGGGAAAACTTGACAACCGAATTGAATTTCAAAGTCAAAATACAACCAGTGGGTTGTCCCAAAGATGTATATCACGCTAAAGCTACTTTTGAAAAAAATAGGAAGACTGTCACAAATGGATATGCGAGACTCATCAATTGGGATGAAGTGGAAAGGAAATACACTGAGAACGGCAGGCTTCCCTTAGAAATTCAAGTTAAAGTCAATAAGACAATCGATGCACGCAAGGCAGATCTGAGAAGTTTTGGGGATGAAAGAAGCGAATTTTCTGATGTTACCTTGAACGTAGACGGCGAGCTTTTTCATGTCTCCAAGCACGTAAGTACAATTTACTAGACAGGTCACATACGGTCAAAAGTCGAAAGTGTGACTTTTTTGCGAGAAAAATTCCGGGTCTTGACAAGTATGGAGTTAACCTTTATGCACCTTTAAGTTGTCTCATAAAGTCAAATTTTGTAGTCTTATAGCAAATATGACGCTAATTCCGAATCTGTAATCAGTTTCTGCAAGGGGGCTCGTCATAGTTGTCAAGGCCCGGCCCGGGCCGGCCCGGGCAAATTGGCGCGAAAGTCAAATTTTCAAATTTTCTCAAAATTTTCAAATTTTTTTGAATTTTTTCGCGAAAAAGTCAAAATTTCGACTATCAGTCAGAATTAGAAGAAATTCTGAAAAATAGTCAGAAATGGTCACATTTTCGATGAAAAATTGAAAAAATTTCGAAAAAAAAATTGGAAAAAAATGGGCGTTTTTTGAAGCCGGGCCTTCGGGCCGGGCCGGGCCTTGAAAATTTTCTACCGGCCCGGGCCTTGACAACTATGGGGCTCGTAAAAAATGATAAACTACAAAAAAATTATATTTTCGATTCACTGATAGTATTCCAGATTCTTGCTTATCATTCTGACTTCTTTCGATCAATGTTTGTGGGAAACTTCAAAGAGTCAACAAAATCTGTGATTGAGCTGAAAGGAATTGATCCATACGACTTTGAAAATTATCTGGAAGCACTCTATGGAAAAACATCGGTCATTAATGGTATCATTTTGATTCAAATTGTGTTTAACAAATCCCTTTTTGTTCAGATTCTACAGTTGAAGGTATCCTCTTGATAGCCGATATGTACGGTACACAAATCATTGCCGACACGTGCACAAAGTTTCTGGAAAAGGAGTCAACTAAGAAGTCTGCCAAGAAACTACACATGTCATGTTGCTACAATTTGGAAGGACTCAAGGTTTGCACTAATTTATTTACTATAATTAAATCGATTGTTTAGAAAACATGTCTCAGTCAAATCAACACCACTTCGGAAATCAAAGCGGCTATCCCAAAAAATGCACAGATTTTGGACAGAGCAACGATGATCTCTCTTCTTGAAAAATTGATTGACAATTGAGTGTTCTCAACTTTCCTCATTTATCCACGTTGACTGTCCTGAGTATTTACTGATTGTTATAATCTCAATTAATTGTGTTAAATATTTACATGTAAAAACATTTTACAATAAAAATCTCGCTCTGTTCTTGTTTAATGGGACAGAGATAACAATTATTTTGTCCAACCGTTCTGGTGTCTACATACTATTAGAGATAGAGAGAGATAGAGAGTGTTGCCTCTAATGAGAAATGTGTCGGTAATAGAATCTGTGTCATCTAGCTATTGAAAACGGTTCAATACTCAGACTTCAGATGATAGTGCTCACCAGAGTTGTACGGAATGACATTTTTCGATTTCCGGAATCCGGAATCTAGAATCGAAATGTCAAAAAAATACCCGCAATTCCGGAATATCGGAATTCGGAATCCGGATTCCGGACAACTCTTGTGCTCACATAAGTGTGAGTTTAGTCTTTGAGTTACTGGAGTTATTCAGGTTTGTATATAATTTTATTCTCAAATTCGTGTAATTTAATCACAATCAGCTGTCACAGTAGAAATGATAGTTTTGTGTCAAATACAATTGAAATGATAGAAAAAATATTGGAATAAAATAAATCACAATCAAATCACCTGTCAACATAAACCTTTCCATTTTCAAAACGCCCTCCCAGATCCCACATCTTCTCGACCAATTCTTGAATCTCTTCAGCTAATCGATTTCTCTCGTAACCATCAGTCTCCTGTTTCATTTCTTTTTCTAGCTTGTCCTTCTTGTTTAGTATCGTCAGAATCTTATAAGCATCTTTATAAGCATCACCTTTCGCATATTCAACGGGAAATGATTCTGTGGGTTTCCACGCGCACAGTATGAAATATGATTGTCTTATGGCTATAGCCAGAACTGTGTCAACTCGAGCGGCTGAAGTGGATTTGGCAAGACTGGAAGTTGAAGAATTAGGTTTCCCACGGGGAAGGACAACTCACGTGAAAAACATGGGTCCAAACAGACACATTTGTTCAAATCCAATCAAGTCATCTAATATTGCATTTGGCAAGAAATCATCAAAAAGATATTGAGCATTGAAATTTTTAAACATGTCGACTTCACTATTAATCCACCTATCGATGATCTCATGAACATTGGCCACAGTGAAGTTAGTTTCATGTAAATGTACAAAGTCGGCACCTTGTATTTTGAGAACGTCCTCAACCTGAACCCACCGCCCATCCATATAAACGACACCTTGCAGTTTGAACGCCTAGAATTTTTGAAAAATTGCCGATTTACATGTATTTTCAGAGGAAAACTTACATTCTCATGCTTAAAATCTGAAGGCATATCGGAATTCCAAAATACAAAATAATCTTCAGCCTTCAGCGTGTTCAAGAGGTAGTTGACAACGTCTAAATCAAATTTCACTCCATCCATTGTAATTTTGTAGCCCGGATTAAACGTGATTTTTGAGAATAACTCCTCGAAGAATGACACTTTGATGGTTTTAGTACAAATATTTAGAAAAACCATGTTGAATTTGAACATCTTCTTGAGTTGGTTCAAGGCGCGGACAGTATTCTCTATGATAGTTCCTTCTTTGGTATGGAGCAAATGATATGTGGAATAGAGTCCGAAACTGAAAGCATAAGAAGAATAGCACTTTATGTTGTTCAAAAAACTAATTTTCGGACAATTTCTGACCTGGAAACCTCCATTTTTTATAACTTTCAGCGATTTCTACACTAACAAATCGGAGACTTGACGTATTTTTTACTTTAAAAATGTCAAAAGTCAGAAACCTTGATTTTCAGCAATTTCTATTGTCTGTAGCGCCTTGAAAGTGAATTTCAAAATATTCTCTCAAAAAAAGGTTTTTTACTTAAAAATCGTCATTTCTAGGAATAGGAGAATATCATCTGTCTGGCGCATTTCTTTGACGCATTTCAAAATTTTGAAATTTTGAAAACGGATTCGAAATCTTTGCAACGTCAGCTTACGATTCATATATTTGACTTTGTAAAAATTGCCGAAAACTGCCGAAAAACATGACGATTCAAATTCTGTTCTCAAATTTCAGTGAGGTTCAAAACGAACCAAGTTAGAATACATGATTGAAATGTCTGCAATTTCCGGAAAAAACGCTTATTCCTTCCTGTTTAATGTAAGATTTTTTAAACTTAAGGTTTTCAGATGTTCACTAATAAATAGCATTGCTAACTTTCAGGATATATCTTACGGAATCACTTTTAAAGAACTCATTGCCACTCACCGCTGTTTCCGGTCCTCAATTTTGTATCCCCTTGTATTACACACAACTTTGAACTGTTTATTATTCCAGAAATCAATTGTACAGTACCCATCGTAAAAATTGAGATTCGGACATTGTGAAGAGTCTTTAAGAATTTGCACTACAGACTCCATTCGTTTCGAAGTGTGACCAAAATTGAATCTAAAAAGTTTTTTTTTTTGTTTTGAAGTTATTTAGTTTTGAAATTTTCCAAAAACTACCGTTCCGTCTCATTCATCAATTGAAATACCGAATTTCTAGCAATATAAGGTAGTTTCAGAAGAGGAAACTTGTTTTTCTTCATAGAATCTCCAGAAATAAAATGGGAAGAGAATTTCAAAGCAAGAGTACTCAACATGGTTTAAACCAATGGAGGAATAATCGATGATTGGGGCCTTCTGCCACGTCACCAAATAATGAAGGTAAATACGGGGGGCTACGTGGATTGAGAGGGTTGCCAACATGCATTTAGATAAGACCAAATGTTTCGTTAAAAGTAGGGATGTAGAATTTTAACGAAATTTTTACTTCCTTGTGAAGATAGGACTGGGATGATTTAAAAACAAAGCAAAAGTCTTTACGTTGAACTCCGGCTAGTTTCACAAATCATGAGATTCGTTCAGAAGAGACTGCCTTCAAGAGTCTGAAAGTTTCTACACAAATGAGAAATTATATACTTTATACTTACATTAATGGCAAATGCATAGATTGACAAATATAGTTCATTGCGACAATCTGAAAAGTTGAAAAACCATGGGATTTCTGAAATAAAGTTTCATCGGGTTTTTCCAGAGCTAAATTTACAGATTCGTCTGTTGCTCTACTTTTTTATTTTATTCTCTCAGATTATAATAAATAATCCTAACCTTCTCAACACAGGATCTACAGTGTTGAGAGACGCAGACAACAACGGGGTGGTGACGTGGAATGCAGTATTTGCTCTAGGAGGCCTATCTAGTCTAAGCAATGCGGCCATTACACTTAGAAACACATTTTCCCTGCAGGTCCTCACAGAAGGCGACATCTGCCACGTATTGAGGTAATCTTCTTCTACTCTCTCTCTCCCTCATTACCTAATGTGGGACACTCCTTTCGCCTACAAAAATGATTTCTATTCCGAGGACTTTAGTTCAATTTCCGAACGGTTTCAGCAATGCAAATGGGCACAACCGAGGGTTCTGTAAGTTTTTTAAAATTTTTTGCTATAATTTTTTATTTGATGAGTTATAGAGATTGCAAACCATTCCATCTCCATAGACTCCCCCTTCTCGCCTTTATTCCAATTGTGCAATCGATGGAGCCTGTGGAGAGGTAAGTACTATTTGAGACTCCCAACCATCCCAATATTATCCAGATTCAAACTCTCACATACCTCCAAACGAATGCTTGAAATGGTGAAGACTGTAAGAAGCCAGTTGGATTTTGTCACCATCGTTTTGAAGAATGATGAAGCTGTCATTGAATGTAAGGATGACGAGAATGAATTCCACGTGGAGTGTAGTGCTATGGGATATATGATTGTTGGAACTGGGAGATATCAGGGAATGTGAGTTGTTCAGAAGGAAATTTAATTGTTTCGGAAGAATTTTAAGTCAAAAAGTTTCCGGCTATCCCGAAGAGTTTGTAGGTAGTAATTTTTAGGTGATTTCTAGCTCATCGGTAATTTGAGTCTGAAGAGTTTGAAGCGTGTTATCTGCCGGCCAGGATAAAAAATATGAAAATTTAATCTGAAAGAAATGAACAAACTCTAGGACAGCAACAGGTTCTCCTCTTCACCTTCACAACATTTCTATTCCAGACTCCTCCTGAAACCAGGATCAATTGCTGTTAACACCGCAAGAGCTTTCGAAAAGATCCGCAGTGCATTCAAAGTCAAAGACTATGGAATCGCGATCCGTGGGGAGGCTATCAACACCAAAGATTTCTCTGAGCTCCTCGCCCATCCCATTTTTCAAAATTGGCTAAGTATCACAATTGATGGGATTCCCTTGAAGACAGAGGATCTCAATTTGGTTATGGATAGAGCTGATCCCCAAAAATTTCTGGAATTTTCAAATTGCGTTTTTCCAAAGGATTTTAAGCATGAGAATGTACATAAGTTTCATAATTTTAAATGTTATTCACCGTTTTCTTTTTTAGGCCTTCAAATTCGCCAACAACGACTACAACGATGCGCGATGGCTCAGCTTGGAAGACGCCATGAAGATTGAATCGGCTAGAAATGTGACATTGGGATACACCAATTTCAATATAGACGACTTGAAAGCTTACTTGAAGCATGTGGTGGAAAGTGACAAGGATTTGTTCGAGTGGATGTTGATTGGAGTGCATCCATGGACTCCGTTACAAGATTTGTTTGAGGGGATGCTGGTGCTGGAGTACCTGTATCCGTTTAGCTCGCTGAGTTTTTTGTAAGTCCTTGGGGGGTTGGGTTTATTAAGGAGACGTGACCTATATCATTGGATAGCTGAGAAACGGCTGATTCCAAATATATATTCAGTTTTTGCCCTCGAGGCCTAGTACTTGAAGAAAACAAGGTCAAAGACACGCTAATTCTCTATTTTTCAAAACTTTGACCTTGTTTTTCTCGAATACCAGGCCTCGGGAGCAAAAACTAAATATATGTTTAGAATCTGCGTTTTCTCAGCTTTATAAAAGCTTTGTTTGAAAACTTTAGCTCGTGAGTAGACTGACGGAAAATGTGTATCCCGAAACGTCCGATAATTACAAAACCTGAAATCCGAATTTCCGGGAAAAAATACAGTAGTTTACAGGATTCCGGAACTTTAAACCCATAAAATCCAATATTTCCTAAAATATTAGAATCCTGAGCCTTCAGAATCCTTATATTCCAAAAGCTAGCATCAGGGGTTACTAGAATATCTTAATTATGTAGATTATAACGGAATTTCGTATTGCGGAGCATCTGGGCCAGAGATGTTGGGAATTCCGACTTCCGGAGACCTTTCTTTCCAAAATTTCAAAACAATGCGAAAAAATCAATTTTTGACTTCCGATTTCCGGCTTCCGAATAAGAAATTTTCCCTTCCCAACATTTCAGATCAGAGCCTATCAATCGAAATTTGAATTTCCCACTCTAGCAATAACCGTAACTCGTACTCTTCCAGCTTGGCAAACTCCGCCTCCAAAACCCGCAAATCCCCCGTAATCGCTATTCATCGAGCGCCTGGAAGTGTCACCCTCAGTTCATGGTCCGCCACAGAGCCACCACTCGGAGGAGACGTCGGGGTCCATGAGACGTTCAAGGACACATTGACGATTCTGAGATTGTTGGAAGAGAGAAGTCGGCTGGAGAAGATAGTGGAAGAGAAGAAGGATTCGGTTGTGGTGAGACATGAGATAATGAAGTTGACACAGCAAATGGAGAGTTTGAATGTGGCGTTCGAAGATGGGCGGGCTTATGTGCTAATGTATTAGTAATACTCATACTTGTCAACGGGCCGAAACGGGCCGACACGGGCCGGCTCGTAACTCGCGTCAAAATGAATAATATGAGCTGAAAAATATACCAAAATGTTGATCTCGACGAGTTCTATGCCCGTGACCTACTACGGGCCGGACGGATGGTTATTCGTTAATGTGCCGCGGGCCGGGAAAAAGTGCCAAAAAACGCGAAAATGGCCAAAAAAGCCATTCTAGCCCGGCCCGCGGCATATTCACGAATAGTCATCCGGCCCGTTGTAGGTCACGGACATAGAACTCGTCGAGATCTACATTTTGGTATATTTTTCAGCTCGTAATATTCATTTTGACGCAAGTTACGAGCCGGCCCGTTTCGGCTCGTTGACAAGTATGGTAATACTTTTATTATAACCTCGACACAGTTCTTACAACTGCGCTCCACCGAAATTAATAGTTTTTCTGTTTCGGTAGAGCGCGATTGTAAGAAGCATGACGTGCTTATATGTTTCTTTAACTTTCTGAAATGTTTTTTTTTGTATAATATTTCGAGTGTTTTTTGTGCAGGTATGACATACATAAAAATGGCACATTTTATAGAAAAGCAGAGAAAAAACAAGAAAAATGACATTAAGACAACGATACGTATGAAAACTAACACAATAATAATGAGATGATATAATTATAGTTGATACTTGTTGGCTTTCGCCAACGCCTTTTTCCAATTGATGAAGCCGCACAGTGTTGCGTAGGAGATACCGAGGCGGCGAGCGATCTGGAAATAAGGATTTCAGCAAAATTGGAAACCGTAGTCGCGAAATCTCAGCGTGTTCTAATTGTTAATGTACGAGACGGAATAGAATGATTTTTTGACAACACGCTCTAATGAGAAAACAAGTGGAAATTTAATATATTCACATATCCTAAAAATTCCTATTTCACGGTCTCCCAGACTGCAAAAAAGAACTGCAAGAAACGTGAAGCCGATTTTTTCACGTTTTAATTCAATTCTTTTATCTTTCGCACTGAAAATGCATTTTTTTCAGGTTTTCAGACGTCGCAATGAATGAAAAAAGTGTCCCATCCATGAGAATTGTGAAAAATTATATTTTCTATCTTATGAGCCAAAAAACGCGAGTTTTGGTCAGAAATTGACTTTTTTGATCCGGAAAAAACCAATTTTCAGAAAAATATGTATAACTTTTTTGGCAGAAAACTGTTTCAAACGAAAATTGCACATAATGTACTTGAGGAGGCTCTGAAACCGTTAAAATTTTCAGAAAATTGTATATTGGCTGAAATTGCTGAAAATCTCATTTTTCTGAAAAACGCTTTTTCTGTATCAAAAAAGGCAATTTCTTACCAAAATTTACGTTTTATGGCTCATAAGATAGAAAATATAATTTTTCACAATTCTTATGGAGTGGACACTTTTTTCATCCATTGCGACGTCTGAAAACCTGAAAAACTGCATTATCAGTGCAAAAGATAAAAGAATTGAATTAAAACGTGAAAAAATCGGCTTCTTGCAGTTTTTTTTCGCTGTGTGGGAGACTGTGTATTGGTAGTTTCAACTTTAGTTTCAAATGTTCACCGCCACTATAACTTGTTTCTACCTAAAAGTTTAGAGCGTGTTTGCATAGGTCCCTTGCGACGCGATAATACATAACGATTTTTCATTTTATATCCGAGACATAGATCTCGTTGAGATCTACATTTTGGTATATTTTTCAGCTAATAACACTAAGTTTGAAGCAAGATACGTGCCGATTTGATGAAAACCATACTTGTCAACCGGGCCGACACGGGCCGGCTCGTAACTCACGTCAAACTGAATATTATGAGCTGAAAAATATACCAAATTGTAGATCTCGACGAGTTCTATGTCACTGATATAATACGGGCCGGATGTCTATTCGTTAATATGCCGCGAGCCGGGCTACAATGGCTTTTTTGGCCATTTTCGCGTTTTTTTCGCACTATTTCCCGGCCCGCGGCACATTAACGAATAGCCATCCGGCCCGTAGCATGGTCACGGGCATAGAACTCGACGAGATCTACATTTTGGTATTATTTTCAGCTCATAATATTCGTTTTGACGCGAGTTACGAGCCGGCCCGTGTCGGCCCGTTTTGGCCCGGTTGACAAGTATGATGAAAACCACTACCTCCATATTCTCAGTGGCCGGTTTCCGCCTCTCCTTCGCAAGTCTCTCCATCTGATTCCTTTTCTCCAGCGGCAACGCCAAAAACTCCTTGCGCGCATCATCCATCTCCACCTGTTTTCTGATACTAATTCTTCGCTTATTGTAGAAATTTCTGACTTGAGACTCATCTAATCCCAGCTCCTTTCCAATTCGGATTCTCTCCTGTCTCTCCGGTTGACTATTCCTATCAAAGTGTTCAATCAATTTCTCCAATTTCCAACTCGACAACTTCCGACTCGACGCCACGTTGAGACGGGCGTCCTGGTCTCGTCTAAAGTCGACAATGCTGTGTTCGAGACCCAACGTCGTCCGGTTCCTTCTGTTTATCCAGTATTCGACGGTCTTTTCGGGAAGATCTGTGGTGGCGGCGAGGCTTCGGATATCGGTTTTAGTCCATTCCTTGTCTTCGCTGTGATACTTTTTGTGGAGGTAAGCGTCCTCGAGTTGGCGGAGTTTATCGATTGACAGCGAGTTGTTGGCATCTGAAAATTGGAATTTTGAGTAGGTCAATTCAAATTATTTTTCGAAAATTGGAAGTCTAGTGAAGCGCGTTTGCACACGACTTGGCAGGTTGCCAATTGAGTCGCCGCTCAGCCAAATAGGAAGAAAAAAACATTTTTGGACGAATTTTTGAATTTCGCGCTAGTTTTACGCAATTTTTTTGGAGTAGTGATGTATGTGTGTCCCGATGTCTCGATATCCGTCAATTTCTATCTTTCTGTGAATCTGTCAGTCCAGATGTCCGTACTACTTGTTTCCGCACTTTTTTTCGAAGGATTGACTAGTAATAGAGATTTCTACTCAAAATAAGTCAATTTGGGATCTAAAATTGTGAATTTTCGAAATTATTTCTGTCTCACAACCATATTTTCGAGTTTTTAGAAATAAAATTATTGCATACTAGCCCTAGATGTCTGTGTCTAGACAACGAGGAAGTCTGTGCGTCCGGATGTCCATTTCCCCTCTCAAAAATCTGTCATTTTTAATACCAAACCGATCAAAAACTGAGATTTCTTGTCTGTCTGTGTGTCCTTGTCTCCTGATGTCTCTCTGCCTGTAAATCTGGAATTCCAAATGTCTATTGAGTCTGAAAATCCCAAAAATCTGTTATTTTTGAGTCCAAAACTCTCAAAAACGACAATTCCAGAGTCTGTCAATCCGGATGTCCCGATCTCCGATTTCCATCAATTTTGGGTTTTTTTGCTCGAAAAAGCCAAAAATTCTGTCTGTATGTCCAGGTGTCCGGATGTCCACTTCGTCCTCGAAAATTTGTCACTTTTGAGTCCAAAATCATCAGAAAATGATGTTTCTTGTGTGTCTGTGTGAGCATTTTCATGTCATTTGCCTGTATTATCACTCTAAATTTGAAAAATCTATATTTTCAGCTCATCAAACGGATTTTTTCCAGAAAATTTTTCGAAATTCTGTCTGTATGTCTGTTTTTCCAACCTTCACAAAAAACCAACCATTTGCCTTCGCCTCCTCCTCCCGAATCTTCCTCTTCGACAACTCCGCCCGCCCGCTTCCCATCATTCTCCGTCGCATACTATCACACTGACCGCGGATGTAGTTCGCCGGCAGTTCCACGATTTCCATGATCTGAAAATAGATATTTGCAATGCAACTGCGCTCCACCGAACTTCCTGCTTACTCACAATGAGGGCAGGACTACCAATGCAGCCGCGCTCTATTGATAGAAATGGTGCATTTTTTGCGTCACGATGAACATTCGAATTTATATAGCCGGTATAGTATGCACCAGAGTTGCATGGAAGTGAAAATTTCTTATCCGGAAGTCGGAACTCGGAAGTCGGAAGTGAAAAAACGCCCGGAAGTCGGAATTAGATTTTTTCTCAAATTTTCAAAAACTCCAAGAGAAAAATCATGAAATTCGCGGAAATCAGTGGAAAATTAGTTTTCGGCTGAAGAAAAGCCTATTTTCTGTCCTTTTAGACCATTTTTCCATGTATTTCAGCGAAATTTACTTTTCAAAAATTCCACAGTTATGGAATGACGGAAGTCGGAAATAAAATTCCTTATCCGGAAGTTGGAATGGAAAAAATGCCTGGAAGTCGGAATTCTATGCAACTCTGGTATGCACCAGAGTTGTACGGAATGCCATTTTTCAGTTTCCGGAATGCGGAATTCGGAACCGGAATCAAGTTTTCGAAATCCGGAATCGGAATGCCGAATAAACCCGGAATTCCGGAATTTCGGAATTCGGAAAGATTCGATAAATTTGCAAGGCCAAGTCTTCTTTTTCGAGTGTTTTTAATGATAAATAAAGTTTAAAACTAATTTTTAGGATCAATACCGGAAAAGAAGTACTATAGTTGTCTTTTAAACTCAAAAAATTATAAATTTCAACTTCTGGATTCCAGAAAAACGAAACTCAAAAAACCGGAATCCGGAACCGGAATGTCGAAAAACCCTGAATTCCGGAATTTCGGAATCCGGATTCCGGACAACTGTGGTATTCCCATAAGTTCGAATGTTCACCATGACGCAAAAAATGTGCCATGCTTGTCAATAGAGCGCGGTTGCATTGGTAGTCCTGGCCTCATCGTGAGGACGGTGTCCTCTGAACTTACCACATGCAAATATCCCACACTAAGCTTTTTCCTAGACAACAAATGTGTCTCAATAGCCTCTTCCAGCAGCGATTTCTCCTCTTCTGACAGTGTGATATGAGGCACTTGTTCTGATTCCATCGCAATGAATCTCTTGATTTTCTCACACGGATCCCCGTCTTCACACTTGATTTGTTTCGTTTTTCGCCGTTCTTCGAAATTATCGAACACGGTTCGATAACGGACTGCGCACTCCTCGGCGAGACGCTGCATTTCTAGTGCTGTCGGATGATTGTTGAGTTGGAAGGCGTCGGATAGTTTGGCACGGAGATAGTTGGGCGCTAGAGCTCGCTTTTTTGGCTTCTCTTCGTAGTCTTCTTCTTCTTCATTGCTATCATCGTCTTCTTCTTCGTTAGATTCTGCAGAAATAGACTCGGGATTTGAAGTTTTTGGGAGATTCCTAGAGCAAACATGTTGAAATTTGCTCAAATTAATTATTTTTGTTTATTAGCAGCCCACCCTTCTTACAACTGCGCTCCACCGCAAACGAGAGAGCATCGGCGAGAGAGACGCAGAATTTTTTCTCGCGGCGGTGCAGATTTTAACAGTATTTGACCAATTTTTGCCGTTTTTCATAATAATTTACAAAAACATTTTGAAGAATATGTCAAAACTGTAAAAATCTGTGTCGGCGCGAGGAAAAACTCTGCGTCTCTCTCGCCGATACTCTCTCGTTTGCGGCGGGGCGCAGTTGTAAGAACTGTGCCGTGCTAATATGTTAAATTGTATTAGTTTTCCGGATAATTTTTCAGACTTTGTGCGGCAAAATTGCAACAAAACATGGGCGGAGCTTATTGGCGATGAATTTTCACTCAAAACGCATAATTTCCTGATTTTTTCTATAAAAATCATTTAAAAACGTTTTGAATCATTTTTACCTAGAAAATATCAAAGAAGGCCTTTTTTATATTTGAAACCGCATTGCAAATGACTTTGTGCGTCAAAATTGCAGTAAAACATGGGCGGAGCTTGTTGGCAAGAATTTTTAAACGGTTTTATGGCATTTTCCGTGTTCTTACTGGTTTTTTGATATTTTCAAAAGAAAAATGATTTCAAAAACACTGAAAATGACTGTGTGCGGCAAAATTGCTATGAAAAATGGGCGGAGCTGTTAATACTGACCATAATCATCAATTTCTCGTTCTTTTTCTTCACTTATCGCCTCTTTCGATTTACTTCTCATTTCCCCGGAATTATCGATCGATGGATTCGCTCTTTTTGACGTCGGTAGACTATCGAATAAAACAGAACTTCCCAACTCTATACCACAATCGAAATCCAATGAATCGTCGTCGAGATAGCTGGTGAGTCGTGGTGTCCACTTGGGGAAAGTGTCGGTGGTGGTCTGAAAATTAAAATTATTTATTCGCACGACACAATTCTTACAACTACGCTCCATCGCAAACGTGAGGAGAGAGACGCAGAGTTTTTCTGACACAAATTTTCACAGTTCTTGACCTATTTTCGCTGATTTTTATTATAATTTACAAAAAACCTTTGGAAAAATAGCGAAAATTGGTCAAAAACTGTAAAAATCTATGATGGCGCAAGGATAAACTCTGCGTCTCTCGATGATACTCTCTCACAGGGTCTAGGTGTGAGTAGTGAAATCGTATGCGCTCCACTAGACATTGGCGGTAAATTCAAATTTTAATTTTTCCAATTCGCTGTTTCACGGTGACATTTTGATACGCAGCTTAATCGACCAGTTTTTGAGCCGATTTATGCCAGTTTTCCCGCATTTTCGGTCAGTTTTTCGACCGTCGCGCGTCTTTTCGAGATTAGTTCTATTGAAAAAATAGATAAAATTTTTAAATATAAAAATTATTTTGAATTTCGCGCTAAAATTTCAGCTGATTTCAGCGGAGCGCGTTTATTTTCACTACTCATCCTGAGACCCTGTGCTCTCTCGTTTGCGGTGGAGCGCAGTTGTTTTTCCCAAAAATCTAAACAAACCTTATTCTTTAACATATTCCCATTACCATTCGTATCGCCTTCTTCTATTTTTGGTTCTTTTAATTGAAATCCTCCATCCGATGACTCTTTTTCTAGAATTCCAGAAGTTTGTTCGACGATTTGGGAGAGGAATGACGAAGTGCTCGTCTGGAAATTGATAATTCTGATATTTTAGCACGGTACGCTTCTTACAACCGTGTTCTACCGAAATCAAAAAAAAACTGCGTGAAAATTGAGAGACTTTCAGTGGAGCGCAGTTGAAAGAAGAATGTCGAGATAATAAATTTCGGGAAATTCGCTAAAATTGAGGTTTCATCAATAAAATATATAAAATATATAATTTTTATACATTTCTATGAAGGAAATTTCTAATTTTATAGGTTTTCGGCTGGAAATCGCTAGAAATCGAAAACTTGAAAATTTTGCATAAAATGCCAATGATTCGATCTTTCTATTGGAATTTCTTCGAATTTAATTTTTTTAAATCAGTTTTTATTGAAAAATTGCAAAAAAAAAACTTTTAAAAACTCTTTTTACACCCGCGCTCTACCGAAATCGACGAAAATTGCGGGTGAAATTGAGAGACTCAGAGAAAAGGAGACAAGGGCTTTTCAAATATTTTAGGTAAATTTCTGAAAATGTCGAAAATTCGGTTTTTATTCAGAAATTATTTAGTTTTTTTTTGAATTTTCCGATTTTTTGCTCATTTTCAGCCAATTTCTTCGATTTTTCTGGAATTTTTCATTTTTCGACTCAAAATACAGTTTTTTAAGCGAAAAACTGGTTTTTTAAGTTGAAAATTACTTTTTTTTAATCGAAAATCGAGAAGTTCTAATAAGTGTTTTTTAATACACAGAGAAGTTTGAAAAATGGGCGGTGTCTAATATCTCAATTTCCACACATTTTTCCAAAAAATAACTATGATTTTCGTATTCAGCATGTTCTAAAACCTCTAATACCTTTTTTTATTTTGAAAAATTCGAAATTTAATTTTTTTTCAAAAAACTAAATATTTATGCGACAACATTGCGAAAATATGGGTGGAGCTTTCTTTTTCTTTCAACTTTTAAGTTTTTTATTAAAAACTCACAATTTGATTACTCCATACTAAATTATCCTCCTCCGACACGATTTTCGGCTCCTTGAAATTCGAAATTCCTCTGCTATCAGTCGGTTGACTCCGTTTCATGGCTGGAAATATTTTAATTTTTTTTAATAAATAATTTTTAATTAAAAATTCCTAATTTTCACATTAAAAATACGAAAAACACGAAAGAAAACCAAAAAGAAAATCGATGGAGCGCAAATCAACGTGTGAGAAACGACATGGGGCGAGAGACACGTTGCCAGTGTGTTGTAAGAGGAGAGACGCAGACACGGGGTGTCAGTGGAGCGCGCTTGCTGGAGGGCGGCATGGATATACGTTTTTTGGGTTGGAAAGCTAGAAAAAATAGGTTTTCGGTGGAAAATTTGGTATTTTGATGGGAAAAACGGTAGAAAATTGAAAAATTCAAATTTTTACGCGCAAAACAGTTGGCGCGCTGTCAAAAATAGCTTTGCTGAGTGCCAATTTTAAATTTTACGATTAATTGTTGAATCTTTCAGAATGAACCGCGACGCGCAACGCTTCTCGAAAAAATAATCAAAATCTGTTCGTTTACGCTTCGCACCCCTGTAAAGTAATTCAAGACATGAATAAAAAACAAATATTATTTATTCATGACGACAAGATTCTGGAGGATGATGATGATGAAGGCGAACTCCAGACGAGGAACATGAAAAGTTTCATCATCTGAAATTTAGGGAATAAAACAATTATTTCCTCCGTGCCTACTTACTTTGATGTATTTTTGATTCAACCTTGTCTCCTTTGATTTCTAATAATTCATCGTCGTTAGCATCAGAAGAATCCAAAGGAGAACGAAGAATTTGTTATCAATTGAGTTGGAGGGAGAGATTTGTTTCTTTTATAAGGGAAAATATGTAGGGTAAAATAGAAAAAAATGGGATTAGGGGAGCACGTGGAGGTTATTTTCAGATTAGAAATTTTCAGAGAATGGGAAGAAAAAAGAAGTAATTTGTACAGCCGCGCTTTTTTACTTTTTTCTTGCGTCGCGGTTTATATTAAAAGATACGGCAAATAAACGCAAAAATTGAGTTTTGCACTTAGCCAAGTCCTTTTTTGGCCGCGTGCCAACCATTGTGCGACGGAGCGCGTTTCGATTTTTCTGTGCAAAGTTTAATCGAAAACAGCAAGAAACGTTATAAAACCCGATTTGGTTGAGTAGCGACTGAATTGGCAGTCTGGCAAGTGGTGTCTGCAAATTCGCTTCATTAGACTTCCGGTTTTGCGGTGGGAAA
This sequence comes from Caenorhabditis remanei, assembly GCF_010183535.1. Taxonomy (NCBI): domain Eukaryota; kingdom Metazoa; phylum Nematoda; class Chromadorea; order Rhabditida; family Rhabditidae; genus Caenorhabditis; species Caenorhabditis remanei. Next base: position 729,089 of record NC_071329.1, read on the forward strand.
GTCGGGGGTACTCGATTTTAGAACTCGGAAAGATAGAACTGCAACAAAATAAAACTGTAACAATATAGAACTGACAAAAATAAAACTGAACAAAATGGAACTGCGACGAAATGGAACTGCACAAAATGGAACTGCTACAAAATAGAACTGCTACAAAATAGAACTCTAGTTCGATTGGAGCGCGTTTGCATTCGTGACTTTTTTGAAGAATTATAACCAGTTTTCGAGGAGAAAAGTCGACTAACATGGGAATGACCCAAGGTGAAACGCTGGGTTTTCTTAGATATTTTGGGAAATGATACCCCTTACCCCAACTAGAACAAAATAAAAATATTACGTGCCCCTTTTAAGTTTCCAGAGAATGGCAGACATAATTCCATTTTTTCGAATTTTTCGAGTTGAACCACTTCGAGACATTGTAACTCGGTCAATTCAAGAGCAATCTTTTCAAACTAAAATGTAATCGCAAGATATAGGCCAAGGCTTCATAAAAGGTAACTAACTCATGTTTCCAGCTGTGACTCCCGAATTACTATAAATGAAAATGTGAAATTTTGCACTTCTCATGAAACCAGAAAGTGGCCATTTTCGAAAAAAGGTATTTGGGAGACTATGTCTATCCGATTGCCAGTGACAAATAAGGTATATATACGTATTCAAATATATGGCTCACCTTTCATTCCAGAGACTTATTTTCATTTTTTCAGTTTTTCAGATCAACTTCATGTATAGGGGTACGTCAATTCGTTAAAAATAACTTCCGCGTTTTTCAGTGAATTTTCCCTTTTTTAGTTAGACGGCAATTACAATGTTTTGGAAACTATATTACGCTTAAATGTCAGTATACCTTTTGCTCAGAACAATTGATCAACTCTACAGTTGAAAAATCACACGTATCCCTATACATGAAGTTGAACTGAAAAATTGAAAAAATGAAAATAAATCTCGTAAATGAAAGGTGAGCCATATATTTGAGCATGCATATGTACCTTATTTGAGATGTACGTCCAGATAGACATAGTCTCCCAAATACCTTTTTTCGAAAATGACCACTTTCTGATTTCATGAGAAGTGCAAAATTTCACATTTTGATTTGTAGTAATCTGGGAGTCACAGCTGGAAACATGAGTCTTTTACCTTTTATGAAGCCTTGGCCTATATCTTGCGTTTACACTTTAGTTTGGAAAGATTACTCTTGAGTTGACCGAGTTACGATGTCTCGAAGTGGTTCAACTCGAAAAATTCGAAAAAATGGAATTATGTCTGCCATTCTCTGGAAACTTAAAAGGGGCACGTAATATTTTTATTTTGTTCTAGTTGGGGTAAGGGCTATCATTTCCCAAAATGTCTAAGAAAACCCAGCGTTTCACCTTGGGTCATTCCCATGTAAAAACACTTGTTTTATGAAGATAAAGTCTTTGTCTATTTAATAGTCAACATAAAACTGTATAAAATTATCTTCGATCGGCCCAATAAGCCTTTTCAAAACCAGTGGAAGAGTTCTATTTTGTAGCAGTTCCATTTTGTTCTGTTCTATTTCGTGGAGTTCTATTTTGTAACAGTTCCATTGTGTTCAGTTCCACTTTGTAGCAGTTCTATTTTAGTCAGTTATATATTGTTACAGTTTTATTTTGTCGCAGTTCTATTTTTCCGAGTTCTAAAATCGAGTACCCCCGGAAAGTCATATTTGGAACATCTAGCCAAAAATGATAAAAACACGTACATATCATCGTTGGCGCCGTGGTTATTTATAACGGGCAGTCGATACTCGGCGTATTCAAAAAAAAAATCACATTCAAAACTAAATATAAATATAATCTCTTTTATTTATTATAAAACTTTCATTAAATTATATTTAATTCAAAAACAGTGTACCCAGATTTGTAGATTAAGAAATTGCCCGCTTCACATTATCCATATCCTCCATTCCATGCTACCATATTGCCCTGTGGATACTGCCAGTTTTGAGGATAGCTAGTAAGTGGCATCCGTGGAACCATGTTTGGTACCATACCGTGCATTCCTTGATACATCTGCATCTGATTCCATGGTCCCATTGTCATATCCGTTGGGTACCATGGTACCATATTGTTCATGGGCATCATATGGCTCTGCTGTGGATAACGATAGTTGATTGATACTTGAGAAATATAAGGTATTCCGGGAGCCATTTGCATTGGGTACATTCCCATTTGATTCTCCTGGTAATGGTTAACGGATTGAGTGAAATTTGGAGCAAATATCATTTCTGACGGTGAGCCTGGGTACGGTAGCTCCGTGGCTGGACGGTTAACTCCTCGTCGTTTCATATTCGCTTTGGATAACTTATTATGCCCGCCAAATGCCTTGAATCCGGCCGCATACGGGTTTAGTTCAATTTTCAGGGAACTTATATGACTATTCTGAAAATATTACGAGATTCTACCAGATCCAAAACAATTTATAATTTTTTGAAACCAACCTGATAAGCAGTGACACCGATAAACTCCGTGACGCCCAATCGGAATTCCTCTTTCACCGAATCCCCCATTTTCTGAATGCTGATAACTGGGAGATATTTATGCCTGGATTGTACATAGACCCTGTCTTCTTTGGTGTTATCGGGATCATTTGTGAGTTTGATATGTTTAAATGAAACTGGACTATTCATCCAATGACTTCCATTCTTCCATCCATCCGTGTGTTGTTTCATATCGATTGGTGGAATCTTATAGCCTTCTCGTTTCTTTTCCCATTTATTGCGTAGGAATTCGTATCTGAAAAATTGAAATTATAAATCATCGATTAATCGCTACCAACCGATTTTTATCAGCTGAAGAATATTCCAAATTGTAGATCTCGGGGAGTTCTATGTCACTGATATAATCTGAACCGAAAAACCGCCGAAAAACCCATTCTAGCCCGGTCCTCTGCACATTAACAAATAGCCATCCGTACCGTAGTAGGTCTCAGACATAGAACTCACCGAGATCTACATTTTGGTATATTTTTCATCTCATAAAACACAATTTGGAAAAATTTTGAAAACCTGGCCCGGTCCGAAGGTCCTGTTTCAAAAAATTAATCAATTTTTCATACTTGTCAACCGGGCCGGCGCGTAACTCGCGTCAAATTGAGTTTTATGAGCTGAAAAAAATACCAAAAGGTAGATCTCGACGAGTTCTACGTCTCTGATATAATACGGGCAGGATGGCTATTTGTTAATGGTCCGCGGACCGGGTTTAAGCGCCAAAAAATGCAAAAACGGTAAAAAACTATTCTTGTCCGGCCCGCGGCATATTAACGATTAGTCGACCCGTAATAGGTCTCAGACATAGAACTCGCCGAGTTCTGCATTTTGGTATATTTTTCATCACATAAAACTAAATTTGGAAAAATTTTGAAGACCCGGCCCGGTCCTGTTTCAAAAATGAATCAATTTTTTTTCGAAAATGTGGAAATTTTCGATGATTTTTCAGAATTTTTCTAATTTAGAATGATAGTCAAAATTCGACTTTTTCGCGAATAAATCGGAAAGTTTGGCGCCAATCGCCAGGCCGGTTTGCAATTAGGCTGTAATTTTAGAACTCACTTATAGTTATCGACTCTCTCAAAATGAAGAAACACAGCATACACTAAATCTGGATCCAATCCTTTCAAAATATAATTCAGAAGAGGAAACAATTGACGTCCATTCGTCCGATTCAGAATCATTTCAGTGTGTGGATAAAACTTCTCCCATTGGTCCCGATTGAACAATGACACTTGAATTCCAGATGGTGGAGACGTGGCGGTGGTGGACATCTGAAAAAAATGGGAATTGTTGTAAGAAGATAGAAAAATACCTTCCGTCACGACGTAAGGAGCAATGAATGGGTGAATACAGACTTGACAGACGCATTGTTTGGTGGGCGGAACCTGTGCAAATCTGAAAAGTATACGGTATCTAGTATATGGTGGCTAACCATCTGGTTGACTGCAATTTAGACGGTATACTGTAGCCAGTATCTACTGGATACAGTATAGGTTGAAATAACACATTTATTTCTGGAAATAATCCGGTTTTAAAGATGACAAGATTGCGAATGAAATTCTACAGTACCGGTCAAAAGATTATAAGCATTGACCGCGTTCAGTTGAGATTGTTCTACTTTGAGAGGGTGCTACAGTATAACTGATTGTCGTACAAAGTAAGTTATGCATAAACCATACAGAACAAAGGTAAATCTTCATTTTTGTAGTTGACAACTTTTTTGTACTGACACTCTCTAGAGAGTTATGGTCATTATAAGACTACAGCTTAGAAATCACTCTATTTTCCACGGAAATGAGTAGATTGGAGGGAGAAATAACTTTGTCGATATGTAACTCTCTAGGAAGTGTCCGTACAAAAAAGTTATTAACTTCAAAAATCAAGCACTACTTTTGGTCTGTTTTATCTTATAAAAAGTTATCTTGTGGGACAGTTAGGTTTACCATGACACACTCTCAAAGTTGGGCATTTTCAACTGAAAAAGGCGGTACTGTATTTCAGCACTCCATCTATTTCAATTACTAAAACTGATAGTTTTATTCAGTTTTTCCCATTTTCTTGTTTTTATACCTCTGGATTCATTTAATGAAAATAGTTTTCCCCGTTTATTGAAAGAAACAAAAATCGTATGTTCATGTTTATAAGCATTTATTATGGGGTTTAGCTGCACTCAAGGTTTGAAAATAATTTCATTTAATAATAAATCATTGTAGATGCAATAAAATATATCGAAGGAGACAGCGACCCAATTTCAGCATCGCCATACATAGCTACAGTACCTCAACACCACTACGTAGAATAGGCCATCCGTTTTCATATTCCACTCCTTTCAACTGAAGTTTTTTATTTGTCTTATCAATCTTTCCAGTGAGTTCCTGTTTTTCTAGAGAATCCTCTTTCACTTGCTTCAGTTTCGAATTCAATACACTTCTCCGTTTCAGCAACTGTAGAACTTTATACTCTGGAGCATACGATTTATCAAAAATCATCAATGAATCATCATAAAGATACTCTTTATAAGGACGTTGATGAATAGACCAGGTATTTATATAAATACACAACTGCGACTGGACTATACTCAGTATAGGCCGTTTTCGAGTCTTTGGTGAGTTGACTGAGCTGAAAGAAAAATGATTGTTAATTAGAATAGGTCACTCCCCAACATACATTAGTCTGCGCTCACTTCCAAACCGATACCCTATCAATACATCAATCCCATGAAATAAAACAGGCATTATTTCTTCTTCCACAATATCTATGGTCATCCAATTGAATAAATCATATTCCGAATTCACCCAGTGATGGAGAAATTTGTTGATGTCAGGGATGGTTAAATTGTTCTTTCCTAGTGTAATTACATCGTTGTTTTTAATCGAAAGAAGATGTTCCAGGCGGATCCAACGAGCATCACAATAATGGACATCAGTGTACTTGAAGAGCTGGAATTATGAAGGTTTGTGGTCGGTCTGACAACAAAGAATTATTAGAAAACTTACATTTGGATGATAATAATCTTCTGGAATTTCACCTCTAATTATATGCAAATCTTGGTCTTCTCTCTCAAAATCCATCACTTCATCCAGCTGTTCCTTCTTAAAATGTCCCCCAACCAAATACAAAACTGCAAAATTTCGGAATTCTGGAATTTCCAGAACCTCCTTGATATTTTGAGTGGATGAGCTTATCAGCATATTGATGTGTCCACATCTAAAAAGTTTATAAATTCGAGTGAATAACTGACGTGTGTATTCGAGGGTTGTCGATGTTTCGGAGAGCCTGAATTCAGATTTATATTTTCGAGAAAACGAAGAGCTAGACATTTTTCTCTTAACTCACCAAGGTTTCAAATCCTCCTTTATCAATTTTGGTATACTGGGATGGTTGAAAGGGTTGGTACCACAAGAAAGTGTCACACCGGGGTAATCCAAACTAACATAAGTGCGTTCCCCGTAAAGATTAACCCTAATCTGTCTGATTCGAATATAACAGACTTTTACAATAGCTTCCATATATTTCGAGGTAATTGCGATTTTTACTCTGGAATAAAAAATAAGATATTTTCAGAAAGAAACAAGAAAACGATTACATTTCATCAATATCCATGATTTTAATCACATGTTTCATTGCGACAAACGGTAGTTTTCTCAATGGGAAAGTGCTGAGCATCGGTTGAATAGCTCGAATCGCGTCCATGTTATGAATGACGCAAAATCAATAAATGCCTCAGAGAGGAAAAGGGATGGCAACGGGAGGAGACGTGACCCCGGCCGAATATATGGTCTCTCTCTCTCTCTCTCTCCCTTTTTCTACTACTCGAGAAGCAAAGGGTGTCTCCTTGGTGCATAATTAAAAGACCCTAAACAACGGCCTCCAGAAAATTGACATGTTTACCCACTGCATTGTCCATCACTGCCGAAGTTAGTCTGATTCTATTTGAGTATTCAGATCAGCTGGTAGGAATCAAAAAAATGGACCCAAATGTTAGGCTAAAGAACTTAAAAACATTTTCTCTCAAAATTGGGCATTTTCAATTGAAAAAGGCGGTACTGCATTTCAGCACTCCATCTATTTCAGTTACTAAAACTCATAGTTTTATTCAGTTTTTCCCATTTTCTTGTTTTTCATACCTCTGGATTTATTTGATGAAAATAGTTTTCCCCGTTTATTGCAAGAAACAAAAATCTGTCTATTGAAACAGCACAAAAATCGTATGTTCATGTTTATAAGCATTTATTATGGGGTTTAGCTGCACTCAAGGTTTGAAAATAATTTCATTTAATAATAAATCATTGTAGATGCAATAAAATATATCGAAGGAGACATCGACCCAATTTCAGCATCGCCATACATAGCTACAGTACCTCAACACCACTACGTAGAATAGGCCATCCGTTTTCATATTCCACTCCTTTCAACTGAAGTTTTTTATTTGTCTTATCAATCTTTCCAGTGAGTTCCTGTTTTTCTAGAGAATCCTCTTTCACTTGCTTCAGTTTCGAATTCAATACACTTCTCCGTTTCAGCAACTGTAGAACTTTATACTCTGGAGCATACGATTTATCAAAAATCATCAATGAATGATCATAAAGATACTCTTTATAAGGGCGTTGATGAATAGACCAGGTATTTATATAAATACACAACTGCGACTGGACTATACTCAGTATAGGCCGTTTTCGAGTCTTTGGTGAGTTGACTGAGCTGAAAGAAAAATGATTGTTAATTAGAATAGGTCACTCCCCAACATACATTAGTCTGCGCTCACTTCCAAACCGATACCCTATCAATACATCAATCCCATGAAATAAAACAGGCATTATTTCTTCTTCCACAATATCTATGGTCATCCAATTGAATAAATCATATTCCGAATTCACCCAGTGATGGAGAAATTTGTTGATATCTGATAGAGTCAGATTGTTCTTCCCTAGTGTGATTGCAAAGTTGTTTTTAATCGAAAGAAGATGTTCCAGACGGATCCAACGAGCATCGCAGTAATGGACATCAGTGTACTTGAAGAGCTGGAATTATGAAGGTTTGTGGTCGGTCTGACAACAAAGAATTATTAGAAAACATACATTTGGATGATAATAATCTTCTGGAATTTCACCTCTAATTATATGCAAATCTTGGTCTTCTCTCTCAAAATCCATCACTTCATCCAGCTGTTCCTTCTTGAAATGTCCCCCAACCAAATACAAAACTGCAAAGTTTCGGAATTCTGGAATTTCCAGAACCTCCTTGATATTTTGAGTGGATGAGCTTATCAGCATATTGAAGTGATCACATCTAAAAAGTTTATAAATTCGAGTAAATAACTGACGTGTGTTTTCGAAGATTGTCGATGTTTCGGAGAACCTGAATTCAGATTTATATTTTCGAGAAAACGAAGAGCTGGACATTTTTCTCTTAACTCACCAAGGTTTCAAATCCTCCTTTATCAATTTTGGTATACTGGGATGGTTGAAAGGGTTGGTACCACAAGAAAGTGTCACACCGGGGTAATCCAAACTAACATAAGTGCGTTCCCCGTAAAGATTAACCCTAAGCTGTCTGATTCGAATATAACAGACTTTTACAATAGCTTCCATATATTTCGAGGTAATTGCAATTTTTACTCTGGAATAAAAAATAAGATATTTTCACAAAGAAACAAGAAAAATCTTACATTTCATCAATATCCATGACTTTAATCACATGTTTCAATGCTACAAACGGTAGTTTTCTCAACGGGAAAGTGCTGAGCATCGGTTGAATAGCTCGAATCGCTTCCATATTATAAAGGAAGCAAATCAATAAATGCCAGAGAGAGGGAAGGGGATGGCAACGGGAGGAGACGTGACCCCGGGCCGAACACATATGGTCCCTCTCCCTCCCCTCCTTTTTTTATAATGTTTCCATGTATTCTCAGCTAAAAAGCCGAAGAAGCCATGAAATTCTTTTTAATCCTCGAATTCCATGGTGACTTAATTTCCGTTGTTTTTTCATTGATTGAGTTATTGCACTAGCCGAACTTGAAAACATGTCTCCATTAAGAATCTCAATATGATTCACCTGTGTTCAACCGCTGACCGAGAGGTCAGCTAGTTGTCTTTACGAACTCGATAGCCTTCTCGAATTGACACTAGTGTTTTCTATGATGAAAAATGAGCAAACTTTCGGAGCAAAAAAATCCACTTATTCGGGAGTTTTGCACTTTTTGACTGTCACCATTCAAAAGAGTAGATTCGAAACTGTGAGTGTGCAAGTTTATTGAAAATTCTGAACGGATACCGAAAGTCAATTCCCTTGTTAGCCTTCCTCCAATGACACATGTCCCCCTCATAATTTCAATGTGTCTTGGGGTAACATTTCCTAGTCAGCCATAATCTCTGAATGGTTATGTGGCAGGCGTTCTCTGCGTGTTTGTCTTCGGCGAGGGGTGCAATAGTGGTAATTACCGGCTTAGGCCGGGCCACCAGTTGCTGGGGAGCTTATTTTGTGAGGGGCCATTAAAGTGTTCGCTCTGAGAGCAGTGCATCTTCGGGTCCGGTCAAGCAAGGCACAGTAATTTCTCTACGTCTGACCACCCGCAAATCCCACTGGTTTGCGTGGTTGCAGGACGAATCTCATAACCGCACTGTGTGCCGGGGTACCCGTCCCTAGTCCGCAATAGTCTTGGAATGGTTACGTGACAGACGTTCTCCATGTGTTTGCCTAAGTCCTTCTTTTCTCGGATCTTGATGAGCAGATGGTATTGCCTCATTACGAGAGACCTTTCATTACACAGACACTCAGCAACCCTTCTACGCCATCTCTCCTTTCCTGTATTTCAATATGCTTAGCACACTTGCTTTGAAGTATTGCCATCAGATTCTGTTCGATCCGATATTCTTGATAAGAAAAGAATTCAAGTTTAAAAAACTACCAATTATTGTCAGAATTTTGATAATACAACTAATGGATCCAGCTGAACGGTAACTTGAGTATTGGTGACTTAATTAATATAACTAATTACATGATTTAGATTAGCATTGAGTCTCACTTCGAAACGAATGGAAATCGAAATGAAATTAATCAAAAAACAAGGATATTACCCTCAAATTGTTTTTCTAGGAGGACTTTCTTTTATAACAATGCGTGAAGACCCATCTTTTGAAATATGCTGTAACAGATTCGGGTATAAGAGGAGAGGAGGAGGATATCACTGGTAAATCGCTGAAATTGATTGATGTTTAGATAGTTTTGCATGTTTCAAAAGTTTTTTCGAAAATTTTCAGATTTTTTTCGGAAAAAAATCTATAAGGGGAACACAACTGTTTCCAAATTTTTTGATATGAATGTATTCAGAAAGCCAGGGAAAATATACATTTCTCTTGAGCAAGCTATGAGACGTCGAAATGCCAAAAATCGCTCCTCTTTTTGCAATTTTTTTCAGTACATTTCAATATTGTTGTGCTCGTGAAAAGAATATTTTCAAAAATTTTCCAGAAAATATTCGAAAGGGGGATAGAACGTTGGCTGGAACTGTGATACCTCCGTGATATGACAGTGTGGCGACGGCAGTGTTCCGTCTTGTAAAATTTTAGGGATTAACTCTGAAACGTGAATAAATCAGCCAGAAATCTCTTTTCAGACTACAATACGAAAAAAAGTCGCCAATTCGAAACACAGCTCTAGCTATTAATAAACTTTCCAATGTTATCAATATCTACGGTCTCGGAATTCATTTCACTAAACCAAATCCAAGTTTGATACGTCTTAAAAAGTTATTCTCCAATGACACTTTTAAATCATCTTGGAACAAAATCACATTGGATGGAATTGAATTCAATTCAGAGTTCGCAAATTTCTTTTTGAACATGGCGGATCGTCGTAAAGCGTTTCAAATTTTCAACTCTGACATGCCATTGGATTTCAAGCATAAGAATGTGAGTTTTGGGTAGTTGTTTTTCGAATCTAAGTTCTCTATTCTAGGCTTTCAAATTTGGAACCACTGATTACGGTGATGCACGATGGGTCACTTTGAATGACATGCTGCAAATCAGAGGTGTGGTAAATGTGACATTGGGAAGGACTACACTAACTTCTATTGAAGTGAGATACTTCATTTCCCGTTGGATTAATTGTCCAGATGATATGTTCGAATGGATGAGAATCATAGCGATGGAAACTATTCAGTTGGAAGGATTATTCAACGAATTGGTTGTGTTGGAGCATCATATCAACCCTACAAACATTGGATACTTCATGTAAGTTTTCTAGATAATTCAAATTCAATTTTCGTATGTTTTCAGACTTGCCAAGTCCACTTCAAAAACTTTCAAGGTGTTGTATGTTGACCATTATATAGATTCTGTGATACTGACTGCATGGAACCCCTATGATGAACGCAGAAATGGAAATACCAAGGAAAAGTTCAAAAACGTTTATGAGATCATGGTACTGTTGGAGAAGAAGAAAACGTTGGAAAAGGAATTGGAGGAGTCAAGAGATGTTACGAAACGGAGGGAATACAGGGATCAAATTCAGGAATTGGAAAGAAAGATTCATGAGTTGGGAGTGGTTTATCGAGATGGAAGAGCTACTATTTAATAACTTGTACCTTTTTTCTTGTTTCTTTATGTCTCTGTAGTTTTGCTTATTGTTATTAACGAATTGTTAAAGCGAGAGATTGAAGAAGCATTTATGAAAAAAAAAGCATTTAATTAATTTTTTGAATTCCTAACTCCTAATAGTAAATTGGAAAGATTTTTCAAAAAACATACACGTGGCACGATACTCGTTTTTCTCGTGACAACCTTAGTCTACAAATATCAGTCAGTTTTCTGAAAAATAATCATTTCAAAGTATTGAATCAAGATAATCTTCAAATTTTAAACAAAAAGAAGAAATGAGTCTGCCAATTGCTGATCTGAAGAGAAAAGCCATCCCGGGAGAAGTCGATTGTTACCGAGACAGTTTTAATTCAAAGAGTTCCGAGAGTAAGCAAAAAACGATTGATGACAATAAAGAGGTGTGCAAGGAATGTGAGTTATTGGGAATGGGTTCTTGGTTTTATATTCATAGATTTCAGGGGCTGGAACTGATTCTTACAGCGATAAAGATTCGTTCGGATATGGAGTTTGTTGTGACATTTTTGATCTTTGTGGCGGAATGTCGGTGAGTGAATATTGTTTTACGATAGATTGCAACTAATACAGTGGGGGTCAAAACCTGCCTTTTTCATTTTAAAACGTCCCAACGTGTGTGTCATGGTAAAACTAACTGTCCCACTAAATAACTTTTTTCTGGATCGGACCAAAAGTAGAGCTCCATTTTTGTAGTTGGCAACTTTTTTGTACGGAGAAGAAAGTTGCGTCTCGACAAATCATTTCTCCTTGAAATCAACCATTTTAGTGTAAAATTGGAAGAGATCTTAGAATGACCATAACTCTCCAGATAGTCTCCATACAGAAAAGTTGTCAACTACAAAAATAGAGTTCTACTCTTGGTCTGTTTGATCCCAAAAAATTTATTTTGTGGGACAGTTAGTTTTACTATGACACTCTCACAAAGTTGGACATTTGCAAAGGCAAAATATGATATATTTTTGGCTGGAACTGTAGTTTTGCAATGAGCCCTGACTCCTTCAGATTTTCAGGGCTGGGTCATCCTCTTGATAATTCTTATAATTCTTCTCTGTTTGGCCGGTGCAGCTGCTGCATTCTACTTCTTCTACTACAAAAGAAAAATGAGTGGAACTGACCAAGAGGAAATTGAGTCCGCTGACACAGTCAACTCTAAACATGATATTTCGGTTGAGACTTATTAATAATGAACAGAAAAAAATAAATCGTTGAGAGTTCAGCAATATCAAATCGATATTCATGTAGTTTCAAAAATCTGCTCATTAGAACAAAATTTGAATTACGAGTAGGATCGGTTGTCATGTGTAATAAAAAATAACGTTCTTTTTGCATCACTGATTTCAAATCGGGTCTTTCACTGTAAGCTTATGTTTGTTTCCGGCACAATTCGAGTTTCTCGATGAGTTTAATCAAGTTCCACGGAAAAAACCAGCTAAGGATTACTTTTTATTACTCATTATCATTTTTATCGTGACACTCTCTTTATTCACGTCCCACTTGTCCTCGTTTTTTTCAATAAATATCCATTTTTCGTGTGTATGAAATCAGTTCAAGATATCGAGTCATTCAAGAGAAACTTCAAATTTCGAACATGGGTGCTGACATGAATGCTGTCCGCGATTTTAAGAAAAAAGCGGTCCCGGAGCAAATCGAAAACTTTTGAAAACTTTATGAATCATCGAGTTCTGAAGGGAAACAAGAACTAATCGATCTCAACAAACCGCAATGCGATGAATGTAAGTTTCTGTGTATATCAAATTTATTTTAAGTCAAAGAGTTTCAGGGGCTAAAACTGATTCTTACAACGATAAAGAATCGACCGGATATGGATTCTGTTGTGACGGACTTGGCCTTTGTGGCATGTCGGTAAGTGAATACTGTCTCGCAATGCTTTGTAACTAATAATATTGCAATGAGCCCTGACTACAACCAGCCTCTTTATGGTTTTCAGGGCTGGGTCATCTTCCTGATAATTCTTATAATTCTTCTCTGTTTGGCCGGTGCAGCTGCTGCATTCTACTTCTTTTACTACAAAAGAAAAATGGGTGGAAGTGATGAAGAAAAAGAAATTGAGTCCGCTGACACAGTCAACTCTAAACATGATATTTCAGTTGATAGTTATTAATAATATTAGTGGAATAGATAAAATTAACGGTTTTTTCATTTGTGACATCGTTTTATACTGTTTTGTATGTCTTATGCAGTATTATTCATATAAACAATTGTTGTTTAATAAATTCAATTTATGGACAAAATGTTGTTAAATTTTAATAAAATTTCAAAAAAACAAAAAAAGATAATTTTGAACACAATTCAAAACTCGAAAAGTGTCAACATTCAAAACGAGTGATAGTTCCTTAAAGGTATGTTAAGATAGTTTTATATTGAAAGAAAATACTCAATTCGATTCAAAACCCGTTAATAGTGAGTGAGCACCTCTTATGGCTAATGGAAAGTAGAACAAATAACGCGAAAGTGGAAGCAAACTAATGAACTTCGATATGGCTGAATTCGAAGTTCTAATTCATTGCGGCTCTAAGCAGGGGTTTGAACCAATCTGAAGAATTCTTCAAATACAAAAGTAAACATGCAATAACAAATGCATAATAACAGCAAAACATCAGAGAAAAAGAGAACAGATACAAGTTATTAAATAGTAGCTCTTCCATCTCGATAAACCACTCCCAACTCATGAATCTTTTTTTTCAATTTCTGGATTCGATTGCTCAAATCTCTCCATTTAGTTGCATCTGTTGTCTCTTCAAATTTCTTTTCCAATGTTGTCTTCCTCTTCAACAGTTTCATGATGACATAAACCTTTTTGACCTCTTTCTTGGTATTTCCATATTTCACTACCTCAGAAGGTTTCCATGCAGATAGTGTCACAGAATCTATATTATGATGAATTAGTAACAGCTTGTAGATTCGTGAAGAGGACATGGCAAGTCTGGAAACGTACCGAAGTCAAATGAGAATAATTTTAGAAACATACGTGAAATATCCAATGTTCGGAGAGTCGTCATGACGCTCCAACACAACCAAATTGTTGAATAGTCCTTCCAACTGAATAATTTCCATCGCTGTGATTCTCATCCATAAGAACATATCGTCTGCCGAACTAATAAAACGGGCAATGAAGTGTCTCACATTAATAGAAGTAAGTGTAGTCCTTCCCAATGACACATTTTCTACACCTCTGATTTGAAACATGTCACTCAAAGTGACCCATCGTACATCACCGTAATCATTGGTTCCAAATTGGAAAGCCTAGAATAGAGAACTTAGATTCAAAAAACAACTACCCGAAACTCACATTCTTATGCTTGAAATCCAATGGCATGTCAGAGTTGAAAATATAACGCGTTCTCTGTAAGACTCGAGCAACGCGTGCCCTAGGCTTAGATTTTTATATGATCATGTACTATGAGTGTTGTGCAACACATATGCACAATATTGGGTCACAGCTCCGGGTTACTGTAGTACGGTAGGTGCTCATAGGTCAAAAAATGAACTTTTTGAGAATTGATCGGGAAAAGCTAAAATTTTCAGCGTTTGTTGGATATTATTAGAGTATTCATTTCACAAAGTTTTAAAATTTTTTAAATTTTTTTTACCGAGTTATGGTCAAAAAACCCACTTTTTTGACCGATTTTTTGAAAAAATCCAAAATTAGGATCCTTAAACAAAATTTCCGTATTCCAAAACTTATTTTTTTACGTTTGTTATTATTTTTCCTTTCGATCAAAAAAAATTCATTAAAAAATACCTCGGCTGAAGGGTTCAAATTTAATCTAGAAAAAACCAAAAAAAATTTTTTTTTTGAAATTTTTGAGATTTTGTTTCAGAAATGTATACTCCGTGTTATTTCCAACATTTTTTGTATTAACATTTATGTCTTAACTCTTCATCATCACATAGAAGTCTTGAGTTTAGTGCAAAACGTTGATTGCGCGGTATGTGGTTTCTAGGTGTCGCGTAGGAGCGGCCAAGAAAATTAATGATTTATTTCGTCTTGGGTGGGATTATTTATCAATTATTTTTTATAATGAACACAACAATGTGTTTGTTCAGACACAGACTCAAGCGAACTATTAACAATTTATTCTAAAAACTAAACTTCTAAAAACTCCCAGTATTTATTTATTAAGTAACTTTTTTATAGAACTTTTTTAAAGGATCATCAATTCCTCTCGATGTTTTGTTTTGTGGGATTACTGTATTAAGAGGGTATCGGTTTGGAAAATGGCGTAGACTAATGTAAGTTGGAGGTGTGTCCCGTTCAACTTAACAAACTAGTTAGTTTCAGCTCAGTCAATTCACCTATGACTCGAAATCGACAAATAATAAGTATATTTTGGACAGATTCGCGTATAGACATGAGTACCTGGTCTATTCATGAACGTCCCAAACAAGGGGATCGTGATGATGAACCGTATGCTTCAGAATTCGAAGTTCTACAATTGCTGAAACAGAGAAGAGTTTTAAATTCGAAATTGAATATAATGGAAGAGGATTCTCTAGAAAAACAGGAAATCACTAAGAAGATAAATGGAACAAGACAACAACTTCAATTGAAAGGAGTGGAATTTAATAACGGATGGCCTTTTCTACGCGGCATTGACGCATCAAGTAGAGTGCTGGCCTAATATGGTGATGTTGATGTTGCTTCTGTGATGCTATGGCGCTGCTGAAACTGGGCCGCTGCCTTCTTTGATATATTTTATTGCATCTAAGATTGTTTTTTAATAAATTAAATGTATTTTCAAACCTTGAGTACAACTACAATCTATAATAAATATTTATAAATATGAACATACAATTTTTGTGTTGTTTCAATAGACAGATTTTTGTTTTATTCAATAAACGGGGAAAACTATTTTCATCAAATAAATCCAGAGAAAACATTAGTATAAAAAACAGGAAAATAGGAAAAACTAAATAAAACCATGACTTTTAGTAACGGAAATAGATGAAGCGACAAAATACAATTAATTCTGAGACCTCGAATCTTTCGAACCTTTTATTTTTTTAACGTTCAATTCCGATTGTTGAGAGAAGATCTGGTTAGTCCGATGCGTGACGGATTGTCAATCTACACAAAAAACGGAACTTGTAAAGGAAAACGATTGGATGGTCAGCCGTGCTCCGATATCTTTGTATCAGAGTTGTACGGAATTACATTTTTCGATTTCCGGAATCCGGAATCTGAAACCGGAATGAGATTTTACATTTTCCGGAATACGGAATCCGGAACCGGAATCAAATTTTTGAAATCCGGAATCCGGAATGTCAAAAAAACCCGGAATTCCGGATTTTCGGAATCAGGAGAAAAGAAAACGAACCATCTTCCCGGCGAGATAAGATGTGGAGAAATTGGTGGACAATGATAAGGAGATGAAGGAGTTGGGTCTGGTGATACTAACTAGGGAATGCCTCACACAATGGTTGGAGAAACACAGCATGATAACTTTATATTTTTCTCTTGGAGTTATTGAGTTTTTGATGTCAAAATGTTGGAAAACACTCAAATAGACAAAAAATTATGTTGAATCGCATTCTACTTTCTTAATAATGCAGAAACGTGTTTGGTTATGTGTGGAAATACACTTTGTATCCAGGTTGTGAGAGGTATGTTCGTTTAATAGCCAGAAAATATCGATTATCATACATATTCACATTTCGATTCAATTTTAAATGTTTATTCGAAAACTATACTTTTTCAAAAATGTTCAAAAAATGTTCAAAAATTTCCAAAAATTTCCAAAAAAATGTTCAAAAACACAAAATGTTTCAAAACGGGACGAGCGGGCCGGGCCGAGATTTTTCCTGATTTTGGCCCGGCCCGGCCCGGCCCGTGACAAGTCTGGTTATGATGATTTTCCCGAGAGCGCCACTTTTGACTTCTAGAGCTGTGGCACGATGCTAAGAAAGTAGAATGCGATTCAACATAATTTTTTGTCTATTTGAGTGTTTTCCAACATTTTGACATCAAAAACTCAATAACTCCAAGAGAAAAATATAAAGTTATCATGCTGTGTTTCTCCAACCATTGTGTGAGGCATTCCCTAGTTAGTATCACCAGACCCAACTCCTTCATCTCCTTATCATTGTCCACCAATTTCTCCACATCTTATCTCGCCGGGAAGATGGTTCGTTTTCTTTTCTCCTGATTCCGAAAATCCGGAATTCCGGGTTTTTTTGACATTCCGGATTCCGGATTTCAAAAATTTGATTCCGGTTCCGGATTCCGTATTCCGGAAAATGTAAAATCTCATTCCGGTTTCAGATTCCGGATTCCGGAAATCGAAAAATGTAATTCCGTACAACTCTGATACAAAGATATCGGAGCACGGCTGACCATCCAATCGTTTTCCTTTACAAGTTCCGTTTTTTGTGTAGATTGACAATCCGTCACGCATCGGACTAACCAGATCTTCTCTCAACAATCGGAATTGAACGTTAAAAAAAATAAAAGGTTCGAAAGATTCGAGGTCTCAGAATTAATTGTATTTTGTCGCTTCATCTATTTCCGTTACTAAAAGTCATGGTTTTATTTAGTTTTTCCTATTTTCCTGTTTTTTATACTAATGTTTTCTCTGGATTTATTTGATGAAAATAGTTTTCCCCGTTTATTGAATAAAACAAAAATCTGTCTATTGAAACAACACAAAAATTGTATGTTCATATTTATAAATATTTATTATAGATTGTAGTTGTACTCAAGGTTTGAAAATACATTTAATTTATTAAAAAACAATCTTAGATGCAATAAAATATATCAAAGAAGGCAGCGGCCCAGTTTCAGCAGCGCCATAGCATCACAGAAGCAACATCAACATCACCATATTAGGCCAGCACTCTACTTGATGCGTCAATGCCGCGTAGAAAAGGCCATCCGTTATTAAATTCCACTCCTTTCAATTGAAGTTGTTGTCTTGTTCCATCTATCTTTTTAGTGATTTCCTGTTTTTCTAGAGAATCCTCTTCCATTATATTCAATTTCGAATTTAAAACTCTTCTCTGTTTCAGCAATTGTAGAACTTCGAATTCTGAAGCATACGGTTCATCATCACGATCCCCTTGTTTGGGACGTTCATGAATAGACCAGGTACTCATGTCTATACGCGAATCTGTCCAAACTATACTCATTATTTGCCGATTTCGAGTCTTAGGTGAATTGACTGAGCTGAAACTAACTAATTTGTTAATTTGAACAGGTTTTTAAACTCTAACTTACATTAGTCTGCGCCATTTTCCAAACCGATACCCTCTTAATACAGTAATCTCACTGAACAAAACATCGAGAGGAATTGATGGTCCTTTTTCAATATCTATGGTCATCCAATTGAATAAATCATATTCCGAATTCATCCAGTGATGGAGAAATTTGTTGAGGTCAGGGATGGTTAAATTGTTCTTTCCTAGTGTAATTACATCGTTGTTTTTAATCGAAAGAAGATGTTCCAGACGGATCCAACGAGCATCACAATAATGAACACCGGCGTACTTGAAGAGCTGGAATTATGGACGTTTTTGGTTGGTCTGACAACAAATAATTATTAGAAAACTAACATTTGGATGATAATAATCTTCTGGGATTTCACTTTTAAGAATGTGCAAATCTTGATCTTCTCTCTCAAATTCCAACACTTCATCCAACTGTTCCTTCTTAAAATGTCCCCCAACCAAAAACAAAACTGTAAAGTTTCGGAATTCTGGAATTTCCAGAATTTCCTTGATATTTTCAGTGGACGAGTTTATCATCAATCTGTACGGGCCACATTGGAACAATTTGTAAATTCGAGTGAAAAGCTGACGTGTATTTTCGAGGGTTGTCGAAGTTTCGGAGAGCCTGAATTCAGATTTCAATTTTTGAGAAAACGAAGAGCTAGACGGTATTTATTACACAAGAGACATAATCAAAAAGCTCACCAAGGTTCCAAATCCTCCTTTGTCAATTTTGGTGCACTGGGATGGTTGAAAGTCTTGGTACAACAGAAAAGTATCACTTCCGGGTAATACAAACCAACATACGTGAACTCTCCGTCGAGACTAACTATAGTCCCTCTAATTCGAATACAACAGAATTTCACAATGGACTCCATATATTTCGAGGTAATTGCGATTTTTACACTGGAATGAATAAAATTATACTTTCCCGACAAAACAAAACAAAAATCTTACATTTCATCAATCTCCATGACTTTAATCGCATGTTTCAATGCGACAAACGGTAGTTTTCTCAATGGGAAAGTGCTGAGCATCGGTTGCATAACTAGAATCCCTTCCATTATAAAAGAAGTGAAATCAATAAATGCCAGAGAGATAGAGAGAGAGAGGGAGAACGGGATGGCAACGGGAGACGTGACCCCGGCGGAACACATATGGTCTCTCTCTCTCTCTCCTCCTTTTTTCTACTACTCGAGAAACAAAGGGTGTCTCCTTGGTGCATAATTAAAAGACCCTACACAACGGCCTCCAGAAAAATGACATTTTTACCCACTGCAGTGTCCATTACTGTCGAAGTTATTCTATTTCAGTGTTCAGATTAGCTGGTAGGAATCAAAAAAATGGACCCAAACGTTAGGCTAGTGAACTTAAAAACTTTATTTATTGGATTAATAGTAAGGTGGAAATGCTTCAATGAATAAAAATATGGGCAAAAGAAAGAAGAAATCAATTCGACTGTACTATTTTAGACAGTGAGATTATCTGAGAAAAGGCCATCCGTTATTATATTCCACTCCTTTCAATTGAAGTTGATTGTTTGTCTCATTTACCTTTCGAGTGAGTTCCTGTTTTTCTAGAGAATCCTCTCCCACTCTCTTCAATTTCAAATTCAAAACTTTTTTTCGTTTCAGCAATTGTAGAACTTCGAACTCTGGAGTATACGGTTCATCATCACGATCCCCTTGTTTGGGACGTTCATTAACAAACCAGGTACTCATGTCAATACGCGAATCTGTCCAAACTATACTCATTATTTGCAGACTTCGAGTCATAGGTGATTTGACTGAGCTGAAACAAATACTAATTTATTTATTTGAACGGGTCACATGCCAACATACATTAGTCTCTGCCATCTTCCAAACCGATACCCTATTAATACAGTAATACCACGAAATAGAACATTGAGATCAACTGTTGCTCCTTTCACAATATCTATGGTCATGCAATCGAATAAATCATATTCCGAATTCATCCAGTGATGGAGAAATTTGTTGATGTCAGGGATGGTTAAATTGTTCTTTCCTAGTTTAATCACACCGTTGTTCTTAATTGAAAGAAGATGCTCCAGTCGGATCCAACGAGCATCACAATAATGAACACCGGCGTACTTGAAGAGCTGGAATTATGGACGTGTTTGGTTGGTCTGACAACAAATAATTATTAGAAAACTAACATTTGGATGATAATAATCTTCTGGAATTTCACTTTCAAGAATGTGCATATTTTGATCCTCTCTCTCGAATTCCATCACTTCATCCAACTGTTCTTCCTTAAAATGTCCCCCATACAAGATCAAAGCTTTAAAGTTTCGAAACTCTGGAGTTTCCAAAATCTCCTTTGCATTTTGAGTAGACGGGAAAATACTCAATTTGAACGGCCCACATTGGAACAATTTGTAGATTCGAGTGAATAGCTGACGTGTATTTTCGAGGGTTGTCGACGTTTTGGAGAGCCTGAATTCAGATTTCAATCTTCATTGTTGGCAATTTTTTAATACTGTCAGCCTGGCATTTTCTTAAATTTGAAAGTTAAAGGGGACTGCGGTATTCCAAAAATTGAGATTTTTTGATATAATGATATATCATACATATATCGACTCAGAATTTTGCGGAAAAGAGAAAAGTCTTTCGGAGCCAGGTCCGAAAATTAGCCTAAAACGAGTTATGAGGCCTCAAAGTGTCAAAAAAAGTGTCTCTCGCATGGAATTTTTTTCATTATATTTCAACGTAAAAGTCTATCGCCGCGCACATTTCACAGTTTTCATCTGCACTAAAATTGCACGGCGATAGAATTTTACGTTGAAATATAATGAAAAATTCCATGCGAGAGGCCCTTTTTGACACTTTGAGGCCTCATAACTCGTTTTAGGCTAATTCTGGGTCCTGGCTCCAAGAGACTTTTCTCTTTTCTACAAAATTCTGACTCGATTCATATCAAAAATCTCGATTTTTGAAATACCCCAGTCCCCTTTAATAGTCTTGTTCTTCTGTTCAAATTGAAATTGAAAGTTGTGAACTACAAAAATTTTGTTACACAAGAGTCATAATCAAAAAGCTCACCAAGGTTTCAAATCCCGTTTTGTTACTTTTGGTTCACTAATACTCTTGGTACAAAGGAAAAACATCACTGCCGGGTCATTAAAACTGATAAACGAGTATTTCCCTACGAAATGAACCATAGTCTGTCTAATTCGAATATAACAGAATTTCACAATAAACTCCATATATCTCGAGGAAATTGCAATTTTTACTCTGGAATAAGTATGATGATATTTTCACGATAAAACAAGAGAAATCTTACATTTCGTCAATCTCCATGATTTTAATCACATGTTTCAATGCGACAAACGGTAGTTTTCTCAACGGGAAAGTGCTGAGCATCGGTTGAATAGCTCGAATCGCTTCCATATTATAAAGGAAGCAAATCAATAAATGCCTCAGAGAGGAAAAGGGATGGCAACTGGAGAAGACGTGACCCCAGCCGAACACTTATGGTCTCTCTCTCTCTCTCTCTCTCTCTCTCTCTCTCTCTCTCTCTCTCTCTCTCTCTCTCTCTCTCTCTCTCTCTCTCTCCTGCAGATGCCCTCTCGAAGTACTGTGCGCTGTTCATTGAGAGGGCCTCCGCTGTAGGCCGTGGAAGCAAAGGGTGTCTCCTTGGTGCATAATTCAAGATCCTGCAGCATATGGTACAAAAAAGCGATCCCAAGTGTTAGGCTAGAGAACTTTAAAAAATATTTATTATATTAATAAAAAGGTGGATATGTCTCAATTAATAATAATGAGAGCAAAACGAAAGAGGAAATCGATTTGACTGGAAAATTAGAGAGGAACCAGAAAATCAAACATTTTAGACAATGAGACTATGAACACCTCCGTATCAGGCCAGCATTCTACTTGATGCATCAACGCCGCGTAGAACAGGCCATCCGTTTTTATATTCCACTCCTTTAAATTGAAGTTGATTGTTTGTCTCATCTATCTTTTTTATGAGTTCCTGTTTCTCTAAAGAATCCTCTTTCACTATCTTCAATTTCGAATACAAAACTCTTCTCTGTTTCAGCAACTGTAGAACTATAAATTCAGGAGTATATGGTTCATCAAAGTGCATCAATGAATCATCATTACGATCCAGTTGTTTGGGACGCTCATGAATTGACCAGGTACTCATGTCTATACGCGAATCTGTCCAAACTATACTCATTATTTGCCGACTTCGAGTATCAGGTGAATTGACTGAGCTGAAACTAACTAATTTGTTAATTTGAACAGGTTTTTAAACTCTAACTTACATTAGTCTGCGCCATGTTCCAAACCGATACCCTTTCAATACAGTAATCCCACGAAACAAAACATCGAGAGGAGTTGATGGTCCTTTTTCAATATCTATGCTTATAAATTTGAATAATTCATATTCCGAATTCATCCAGTGATGAAGAAATGTGTTGATGTCAGGGATGGTTAAATTGTTCATTCCGAGTGTAATCATAAAAGTGTTCTTAATCGAAAGAAGATTTTCCAGACGGATCCAACGAGCATCGCAATAATGGACATCAGTGAACTTGAACAGCTGGAATGATGAATGAAGGTTTGTGGTCCGTCAGACAACAATAAACAATTAAAAACTAACATTTGGATGATAATAATCTTCTGGGATTACACCCCTAATTATATGCAAATCTTGATCTTCTCTCTCAAATTCCAACACTTCATCCAACTGTTCCTTCTTAAAATGTCCCCCAACCAAAAACAAAACTGTAAAGTTTCGGAATTCTGGAATTTCCAGAATTTCCTTGATATTTTCAGTGGGCGAGTTTATCATCAATCTGTACGGGCCACATTGGAACAATTTATAAATTCTAGTGAACAGTTGACGTGTATTTTCGAGGGTGGTCGCTGTTTCGGAGAGCCTGAATTCTGATTTCAATTTTCATAGTTAGCAACTTTTTTATAGCTTCTGCCTGCTGATTTTTGAAATTTGAAATTTATTAGATCGGAGTCTTTTTTAAATTTATATTAAAAGTTGTCAACAAAAACATGACTGTTTAACCGTTTCCATAAAACTAACCAAGGTTTTAAATCGTCCTTTGTCAATTTTGGTGCACTGGGATGATTGAAAGCCTTGGAACAACAGAAAAGTGTCACTGCTGGGAAATCCAAACCAATATATGAGTGTTCCCTGTTGAAAACAGCCATAGTCCGTCTAATTTGAATATAGCAGACTTTTACAATGGATTCCATATATTTCGAAGTAATTGCAATTTTTACTCTGGAATAAAGAATGCGATCAGAATAAAACAAAAAAAGGCTCACATTTCATCAATCTCCATGATTTTAATCACATGTTTCAATGCGACAAACGGTAGTTTTCTCAATGGGAAAGTGCTGAACATCGGCTGTATAGCTAGAATCGTTTCCATATTATAAAGGGAGCAAAATCAATAAGTGGCAGAGGGAGAAGGGGAACGGGATGGCAACGGGAGACGTGTGGTCCCTCTCTCTCTCTCTCCTCCTTTTTTCTACTACTCGAGAAACAAAGGGTGTCTCCTTGGTGCATAATTAAAAGACCCTAGACAACGGCGTCCAGAAAAATGACATGTTTGCCCACTGCAGTGTTCATTACTGTCGAAGTTATTCTATTTCAGTATTCAGATCAGCTGGTAGGAATCAAAAAAATGGACCCAAAAGTTAGGCTAGAGAACTTAAAAACATTATTTATTGGATTAATAGTAAGGTGGAAATGCTTCAATGAATAAAAATATGGGCAAAAGAAAAAATAAATCAATTAAATTGGTATTGCATTACTCAAATTTTGAAAAAATCAAGTTAGACCCAACCAGAGCATCTTGGAAGTTTCTTGGCAAAATGTTGGATGGTGAAGAAGATGAACCGTTAACTACGAAATTCCAAATATTGGAGATGTTAGAACAGAGAAAAGCTTTTAAAAGGGGAGCTGACGACAGTGGAAGAGAATGGCCAGAGAAGAAACGAAATCTCAAAAGAGATTAAAAAAATAACGGTGGAGCTCGATGAGCGAGGAGTAAGAAATGAACGTGGAACTCTTGTTTTTGGATAAACTCTTTTTGGATCCGTCTGGAACATCTGGTAAAAATCGCGTGTTGACATGAGTACCTGGACTAGTCATAAACGTCCCAAACAACTGAATCTTAATGATGATTCACTGATGCATATTGATGAACCGTTTGCTCCAAAATTTTTAGTTCTACAATTGCTGAAACAGAAAAGAGTTTTAAAATCGAAACTGAAGAAAGTGGGAGAGGGTTCTCAAGAAAAAGAGGAACTCACTGAAAAGATTGACGAGATAAACTGCCAACTGAAATTTGTGGAATATGAAAACGGATGGCCTGTTCTCAGATAGTCTTACTGTATAAAATGTTTGATTTTCTTATTCTTCTCCAATTATCCAGCGTTCCTTCTCTTGCTCCTATTATTATTTACTGCAACATATCCATTTTATTATTTATTTAATAAATAATGTTTCAAGTTCTCTAGCATAACACTTTAGTCATCTTTTTTGTTTTTGACCCGCTGATCTGAATACTCAAAAAGAAACAGACTAACTTCGACTGTAATGCACTTTAGTAGGCAAAACATGACATTTTAAGTCTGTTGCCAACTAATATTGTAGAGTGTTCTGTAGATGCATGTGTTCTGTAGATGATCAATACAACAATTTCTCGCATTAAATATTAATTATGATACCCTGACCTGTTTCTTATATTTGTATTTGCCAATGACGCCCTCTCTCAGTATGTTGAAACAGATATAAGACGGAGATAGAGAATGTCCGCAGATAAAATCGTCATTCCCATTTCATATTTCTACATATTGATATCTCCCTCCAGAAACGTTCTTTGCTATGGAAACATTCCCTATGAGAAGACTACCACTTGTAAAATTAGATTTTGCTTCCTTTATAATGGAAGAGATTCTAGCCATCCAACCCAGCACCTTCCCGTTGAGAAAACTACCGTTTGTCGCATTGAAACACGTGATTAAAGTCATGGAGATTGATGAAATGTTAGTTTTTTTCTCTTTTTAAAAAATATTTAAAGTGTTTTTTTTCATTCCAGATTGAAAACAGCAGTTACTTCAAAATATATGGAATGCGTTGTAAAATCATCATGTATTCGAGTTGAGAAAGCAGTTCTTTATTTTGATGATATGCGTGCCGCGATATTCTTAAAAAATCCAAATTTGACGGTGCTTTGTATTGCGTTTATTTCCGAATCATACGAGGAGGCAACTGTGGCAAAACAAGATTTGAAGCCTTGGTGAGTTGGTTAAAACAAATAATTTGAGTGTATATTTTTTTCATTAAAAAGTTTGGTTTTTCTTTACTAACAGCTGAAATTTTTTGATACTTAGGCTATCCGAAACATCGACAGTCCTCGAAACAACACTTCAATTATTCCTCCGAATTCGCAATTTATTCCAATGCGGATCGTTCGATCTTCAAATATCGTTGACAAAAAAAAATTCAAAGATGCAAGAAATAATGGAAATCCCTGATTTTCGAAACTATGAAAGATTGTCTTTGTCTGGTCGAAAGTTCGAGAAGGACGAGTTTGATTATGTGATGGAGTTTGGAAGAGAAGACCAAAAATTGAGGATAATCAAAGGACAAATTCCAGAGGACTATTATCATCCGAATGTAAGTTTTACAATTGTAAACAGTTTGATAGCAGCACGATGCACAAAATACTAGCTCGCGAAAAACGACAATGATTTTCAAAAGAATTCGCGGGCTGAAACGTACGTGCGGCAGGAAATTGTGGGCGGAGCTTGTGGCGCGGATGAAATTCCTGCTGATTCTTTAACGAACGACATTGAATTTTAAGATATACTCGTGTTTTAATTGATTAAACATGAAAAATATTCAAATATACAGCAAAAACCGTTGAAAATGTTGACTAAAACAAGAATTTATATTGAACTCCAAAAAGTCAAAGTATTCATGCTTTGCTTTTAAGTGCTCTTTCATAGTAACAATTTGACTTTTTTGTTGAGAGTTACGGTAGGCAATTTTTTGTTTTTTTTTTCTGTTTGCGTATTCTACGTTCAGGGTACTGTACAACTGACTTAATTCCAGCTCTTCAAGTATACCGACGTCCATTATTGCGATTCGCGGTGGATTCGCCTTGAACATCTTCTTTCAATCAAAGATAATGGTATAATTAGACTGGAAAACAGCAAATTAACTCAACCTGAAATCAACACATTTCTGAGACATTGGGTGAATTCGGAGCATGATATGTTCAGACAGATGGAAATTGTCATAGAGAAAGGAGATCGAATCCATTTTAGTGTTATGTTTCGTGGTTTGGTTGCTTTGTTGGGACAGCGATTTGAGAGTGACTACGTTTTAATGTAAGTTAGCTGTAAGCGAAAGTTTCAGTAACTACAGTACCGGTCAAAAGGTTATCAACTTTGGTCGTTTTCAGTTTAAAATGTTCAAATTTGAGAGTGTGTCATGGTAAAACTGATTCTTCCATCAAGTAGATTTTTAACGAATCATACAGATTAAAAGTAGATCTTCATTTTTGTAGTTGACAACTTTTTTGAACGAGCACTCTATAGCAAGTTACATATTGACAAAGTCATTTCTCATTCAAATTGACCAATTTCAGTGTAAAATAGTGCGATTTTCGAGCGGTCCGTCAAAATGAACATAACTCTCTAGAAAGTGGCCGTACAAAAAGTTGTCAACTACAAAAATGGAGTTCTACCTCTGTTCAGTAAGATCCATAAATGATTGTACTTTGTGGGACTATCATTGATACCGTAACACCCTCTGAAAACGATCAAAGTCCGTATACTTTTGCACGACACTGTAGGTATTTATCGTCAAATTTCAGCGCAGTCAAATCTCCGGAAACCCGAAAACAACAGATACTGAGCATGAATTTCGAGGATAACTCCATCTTTATGTTCACATGGGCAATTAATGAACGAGTCGTAGAAGTTATAGGAAGCGATGATGAGCCGTATGCTCCTGAATCTGAAATTCTGAGAATGTTAGAACGGAAAAAAGGACTGAAAATGGAATTGAAGAAAGATCCGAAAAAGTTGGAGATTCGAAAAGAGATTGATGAAATTGAGAAGGAGCTATGCAGGAGGGGAATGACATTTCTAAATGGGTGGCCTACATTTTTTAAAGCTGATATAGTATAGATTATTTCAATTTTTGAGATTATTGTTATTAACATATTGTTAAAGCGAGAGATGCAAGAAGCATTTATGAAAAAAAAAACAATAAAGCATTTGATTAATTTTTTGAATTCCTAACTCCTAATAGTAAATTGGAAAGATTTTTCAAAAAACATACACGTGGCACGATACTCGTTTTTCTCGTGGCAACCTTAGTCTACAAATATCAGTCAGTTTTCAGAAAAATAGTCATTTCCAAGTATTGAATCAAGATAATCTTCAAATTTCAAACAAAAAGAAAAAAAGAGTCTGCCAATTGCTGATCTGAAGAGAAAAGCCACCCCGGGAGAAGTCGATTGTTACCGAGACAGTTTTAATTCAAAGAGTTCCGAGAGTAAGCAAAAACAGATTGATGACAATAAAGAGGTGTGCAAGGAATGTGAGTTATAGAGAATGCGCTCTTGTTTTTACATCCATAGGTTTCAGGGGCTGGAACTGATTCTTACAGCGATAAAGATTCGTTCGGATATGGAGTTTGTTGTGACATTTTTGATCTTTGTGGCGGAATGTCGGTGAGTGAATACTGTTTTACGATAGATTGCAACTAATACAGTACCGGTCAAAACCTGCCTTTTTCATTTTAAAACGTCCCAACGTGTGTGTCATGGTAAAACGAACTGCCCCCCTAAATAACTTTTTTCTGGATCGAACAGACCAAAAGTAGAGCTTTATTTTTGTAGTTGACAACTTTTTTTGTACGGAGAAGAAAGTTGCGTCTCGACAAATCATTTCTCCTTGAAATCAACCATTTTAGTGTAAAATTGAAAGAGATCTTAAGAGACAATCTCTGACTGGCTCGAGCATAGGCCTACAGGCCATGTTACACATGTACCAAGTTGATCCGTTTTGGCTGATATTTTGATATGTTAGTACCCTAGGAATTCTAAGAATTTTATACCATACCAGATTAGGCTCCGCCCCTTTTGACCTACCGAAACGATCGATTGAAGTTGAAAAATGAAAATGTTTATTTCGAAAGATAGGATCAAAATTCTTTCAGAAATGAATTGCCAGCCTCATTTTGTGCATTTTATAAAATAAACTATTTTTTCTAGCTCTTTTGCGTCATATAGAAAAAATCCCTTTTTTGAAAAAATTGTCAATTTTTTCATGTTTTTTGGATTTTTCGGCAGGTCGAAGTACTGTGGTCCGAAGCAAATTTGTGATGATTGAATACGTATTTGTGTTGGCTTTCTGAAAATATAAAGACTTTCCCCAGATTCCACTGTCAGGCCGAGTTATGATCAAAAAAGTGACGAAATTTGATGCACTTCAACGTACCCCCCTCCATGGTAAAAAATGGCTGTGTGATAAAAATCAAAAATATTTTAGATTCGAGTTATTCAGAGCTAAAATGACACTCACACAACTTTTCAGACAATTCTGGCCATGTTTCAGCGAGTTACAGACACCTCCTCCATTTTTTCGAGTCAAAAGGTTTGAGCTCTCGTAGCTTTCCAGATCATGACTCAAAATTTATGAAACTTTGAGAAAACACTGGAATATACTTCGAAAACACAAATAATTAGCTGAAAATCAATTTCCGTCGTTTTGTTAAACTTTCGTTTCATTTCATAACTGATAGCTTCATGGGTCAACGATAGTGAGATATTTTGGCGCATGAAAAACCAGAATTTTTTTTTATATTTGATTTTCAGCTAATTATTTGTGTTTTCGAAGTATATTCCAGTGTTTTCTCAAAGTTTCATAAATTTTGAGTCATGATCTGGAAAGCTACGAGAGCTCAAACCTTTTGACTCGAAAAAATGGAGGAGGTGTCTGTAACTCGCTGAAACATGGCCAGAATTGTCTGAAAAGTTGTGTGAGTATCATTTTAGCTCTGAATAACTCGAATCTAAAATATTTTTGATTTTTATCACACAGCCATTTTTTACCATGGAGGGGGGGTACGTTGAAGTGCATCAAATTTCGTCACTTTTTTTATCATAACTCGGCCTGACAGTGGAATCTGGGGAAAGTCTTTATATTTTCAGAAAGCCAACACAAATACGTATTCAATCATCACAAATTTGCTTCGGACCACAGTACTTCGACCTGCCGAAAAATCCAAAAAACATGAAAAAATTGACAATTTTTTCAAAAAAGGGATTTTTTCTATATGACGCAGGAGAGCTAGAAAAAATAGTTTATTTTATAAAATGCACAAAATGAGGCTGGCAATTCATTTCTGAAAGAATTTTGATCCTATCTTTCGAAATAAACATTTTCATTTTTCAACTTCAATCGATCGTTTCGGTAGGTCAAAAGGGGCGGAGCCTAATCTGGTATGGTATAAAATTTTTAGAATTTTTTGGGTACTAACATATTGAAAAATCAACCAAAACGGATCAACTTGGTACATGTGTAACATGGCCTGGTGGCTTGAGCGAGACATTGTCTCTTAAAATGACCATAACTCTCCAGATAGTGTCCGCACAGAAAAGTTGTCAACTACAAAAATAGAGTTCTACTCTTGGTCTGTTTGATCCCAAAAAAGTTATTTTGTGGGACAG
Source organism: Caenorhabditis remanei (assembly GCF_010183535.1). NCBI lineage: Eukaryota > Metazoa > Nematoda > Chromadorea > Rhabditida > Rhabditidae > Caenorhabditis > Caenorhabditis remanei. The sequence continues at coordinate 759,180 of NC_071329.1, forward strand.
TTAGTTTTACTATGACACTCTCTCAAAGTTGGACATTTGCAAAGGCAAAATATGATATACTTTTGGCTGGTACTGTAGTTTTGCAATGAGCCCTGACTCCTTCAGATTTTCAGGGCTGGGTCATCTTCTTGATAATTCTTATAATTCTTCTTTGTTTGGCCGGTGCAGCTGCTGCATTCTACTTCTTCTACTACAAAAGAAAAATGGGTGGGAGTGACCAAGAGGAAATTGAGTCCGCTGACACAGTCAACTCTAAACATGATATTTCAGTTGATAGTTATTAATAATATTAGTGGAATAAATAAAATTAACGGTTTTTTTCATTCGTGACATAGTTTTGTACTGTTTTGTATGTCTTATGCAGTATTATTCATATATACAATTGTTGTTTAATAAATTCAATTTATGGACAAAATGTTATTCAATTTCAATAAAATTGCGAAAAAACAAAAAAAGATAATTTTGAACACAATTCAAAACTCGAAAAGTGTCAGCATTCAAAACAAATGGTAGTTCCTTAAAGGTATGTTAAGATAGTTTCATATTAAAAGAAAATACTCAATTTGATTCAAAACCCGTTAATAGTGAGCACTTCTTATGGCTAATGGAAATTAGAACAAATAACGCGAAAGTGGAAGCAAACTGATGAACTTTGATATGGCTGAATTCGAAATTCTAATCCATTGCAGATCTGAGCAGGGGTTTGAACCAATCTGATGAATTCTTCAAATACAAAAGTAAACATGCAATAGCAAATGCATTATAACAGCAAAACATCAGAAAAAAGAAAAGGTACAAGTTATTAAATATCATACTTGTCAACGGGCCGACACGAACCGGATCGTAACTCGCGTCAAAATGAATATTACGAGCTCAAAAATATACCAAAATGTAGATCTCGACGAGTTCTATCTCCGTGGCCGACTACGGGCCGGATGGCTATTCGCTAATGTGCCACGGGCCGGGAAAAAATGCCAAAAACTCGAAAATGGCCAAAAAAGCCATTCTAGCCCGGCTCGCGGCATATTAACGAATAGACATCCGGCCCGTAGTAGGTCACGGACATAGAACTGGCCGAGATCTACATTTTGGTATATTTTTCAGCTCATAATATTCAGTTTGAAGCGAGTTACGAGCCGGTCCGTATCGGCCCGTTTCGGCCCGGTTGACAAGTATGATTAAATAGTGGCTCTTCCATCTCGATAAACCACTCCCAACTCATGAATCCTTCTTTTCAATTTCTGAATTCGATTGCTCAAATCTCTCCATTTAGTTGCATCTCTTGATTCTTCAAATTTCTTTTCCAATGTTTTCTTCCTCTTCAACAGTTTCATGATGACATAAACCTTTTTGACCTCTTTCTTGGTATTTCCATATTTCACTACCTCAGAAGGTTTCCATGCAGATAGTGTCACAGAATCTATATTATGATGAATAAATAACAGCTTGTAGATTCGTGAAGAGGACATGGCAAGTCTGGAAACGCACCGAAGTCGAATGAGAATAATTTTAGAAACATACGTGAAATATCCAATGTTGGGAGAGTCGGCATGACGCTCCAACACAACCAAATTGTTGAATAGTCCTTCCAACTGAATAGTTTCCATCGCTCTAATCTGCATCCATTTGAACATATCGTCTGCCGAACTAATAAAACGGGCAATGAAGTGTCTCACATTAATAGAAGTAAGTGTAGTCCTTCCCAATGACACATTTTCTACACCTCTGATTTGAAACATGTCACTCAAAGTGACCCATCGTGCATCACCGTAATCAGTGGTTCCAAATTTGAAAGCCTAGAATAGAGAACTTAGATTCAAAAAACAACTACCCGAAACTCACATTCTTATGCTTGAAATCCAATGGCATGTCAGAGTTGAAAATTTGAAACTCTTTACGACGATCCGCCATATTCAAAAAGAAGTTGACGATCTCTGAATTGAATTCAATTCCATACAATGTGATTTTGTTCCAAACTGTTTTGAACGTGTTGTTTGAGAATATCTTTTTGAGAAATACCAAACTTGGATTTGGTTTGGTGAAATGAATTCTGAGACCGGTGATATTGATAACATGGGAAAGCCTGATGATAGCTAGAGATGTGTTTTGAATTGACGTCCTTTTTTTGTATTGTAACCTGAAACAAGATAAAAAAAACCTATACAATGCCGAGCATACGAACGCGTTGCAATTGCATCGGGTTCAGAGGTAATCCCTAAAACGTTACAAAAAACAATCATCATTTAGATACGATCAGTATAGGGGTTGAAATAACATATCTGGATTTTATTCATTTTCAGCGACTTACCAGTAATTTCCTCTTTCTCCTTTGCTCTTATACCCGAAGCTGTTACACCATACTTTAAAAGATGGGTCTTCACGCAGTGTTATAAACGAATCGCTTTCATGGAAAACTATTTCAGGGTAATAATATCGTTTTTTGATCAGCCTCACTTCCATTTTCATCCGTTTCGAAGTAAGACTCAATGCGAATCTAAACCACGTGATTAATTATACTAATTGAGGTACAAAAGTTGAAATTTACCGTTCAGCTGGGTCCATTAGTTTTATTATCAACATTCTAACAATAATTGGTAGTTTTTTAAACTTGAATTCTTTTCTTATCAAGAATTTCGGATCGTACAGAATCTGATGGCAATACTTCAAAGCAAGTGTGCTAAGCATAATGAAATACTGAAAAATAGGTAAGAGCAAATCAATAAATGAGAGAGACGTGGAAGGGTTGCTGAGTGTCTGTGTAATGAAAGGTCTCTCGTAATGAGGCAATACCATCTGTCTCCACGTCACCGAGGAAAAAAGGACTTAGGCAAACACGCAGATAACGTCTGCCACGTAACCATTCAGAGGCTATGCCTGACTAGGGAAGGGTACCCCGAGACACAGTGGAGTTATTAGATTCGGAAAGTGTCAACATTCAAAACGAGTGATAGTTCCTTAAAGGCATGTTAAGATAGTTTCATTTTGGAAGAAAATACTCAATTTGATTCAAAACATTTCAAAAATGAACATTCTTCAAATAAAGAAATAAAAAACATGCAATAACAAATACAAGTTATTAAATAGTAGCTCTTCCATCTCGATAAACCACTCCCAACTCATGAATCTTTCTTTCCAATTTCTGGATTTGGTCCCTGTATCCTCTCCGCTTTGCTACATCTCTTGTCTCCTCCAACCCCTTTTCCAATGTTTTCTCCTTCTCCAACAGTTCCATGATCTCATAAACGTTTTTGAATTTTTCCTCGATATTTCCATATCTGTCAGCATTATCATAAGGTTTCCATGCAGACAGTTCCACAGCACCTAAACTATGCTGAATAAACAAGAGCTTGTAGGCTCGCGAAGTGGACTTGGCAAGTCTGGAATTGTCCGGAAGTTAAATGAGATTAATTTTTTAAACTTACGTGAAGTATCCAATGTTAGGAGGATTCTCGTTAACCTCCAACACAACCAATTCGTTGAATAGTCCTTCCAACTGAATAATTTCCATCGCTGTGATTGTCATCCATTTGAACATATCATCTGGACAATTAATCCAACGGGAAATGAAGTGTCTCACATGATTCGAAGTGAGTCTAGTCCTGTACAATGACACATTTTCAACACCTCTGATTTTTAGAATGTCACTTATAGTGACCCATCGTGCATCAAAGTAACAAATTGTTCCAAATTTGAAAGCCTGGAATATATGTACAGTACCGTGCAAGAAGATACAAACTTTGGACTTATTTAGTTGAAAATGCCCAACTTTGAAAGAGTGTTACGGTTTTAATGATTGTCACACAAAGTAAATTTCTAATGGATCATACAGAACAAAGATAGAGCTTCATTTTTGTAGTTGACAACTTTTTTGTACGGACACTCTCTAGAGAGTTATGGTCACTTTAAAAAGACAACTCAAAAATCACTGTATTTCACTGAAATCGGACTATTTTTGGAGAGAAATTACTTTGCCAAAACGTAACTCTCTAGAGAAAATGCTGTCAACAACAAAAATAAAGATCCACTCTTGGTCTGTGTGGTTTATCTATAAATTATTTTGTGGGACAATCAGTAATACTCAAACAACTATCATAAACTCACATTCTCATGTTTGAAATCCAGTGGCATGTCACAATCGTAAATATTAAACTCTTTACGAAGATCCGCCATATTCAAAAAGAAGTTGACAATCTCTGAGTTCAATACAATTTCATGCAATGTGATTTTGAGCCAAGATGATTTGAAAGTGTCATTGGAGAATATCTTTTTGAGACGTATCAAACTTGGAGTCACTTTGGTGAACAAAATTTCGAGACCGTCCATTTTAAAAACATCGGACATTTTTTTGATAGCTAGAGCTGTGTTTTCAATTAGTGTCCCTTTATTGTAATGTAGCCTGAAACGATATGTCTGGTTTTACACTTTTGAAACAATCAAACATTTTTCAGCAACTTACCGGTGATATCCTCCTTCTTCCCTCCTATATCCTCGCGAGTAACAGCATATTTGAAAACCTATGACTCCCCGCAGTTGTATATACGAAGCTCTATTGCGAAAAAATATTTGAGGATAATAATATTGTTTTTTCATTAATTTCATTTCGGTTTCCATTCGTTTCGAAGTGAGATTCAATGCGAATCTTAACCACGTAATTTGTTATACTAATTAAGTCAGTAATATTCAAATTTACCTTTCAGCTGGATCCATTAATTGCATTATCAACATTCTAACAATAATTGGTAGTTTTTTAAACTTGAATTCTTTTCTTATCAAGAATTCCGGATCAAACAGAATCTGATGGCAAAACTTCAAAGCAAGTGTGCTAAGCATATTGAAATACAGGAAAATAGGTAAGAGCAAATCAATAATTGGGAGAGACGTGGAAGGGTTGCTGAGTGTCTGTGTAATGAAAGGTCTCTCGTAATGAGGCAGTACCATCTGTCTCCACGTCATCGAGGAAAGAAGGACTTAGGCAAACACGCAGATAACGTCTGCCACGTAACCATTCAGAGACTATGGCTGACTAGGGAAGGGTACCCCGAGACACAGTGGAGTTATTAGATTTGACTCGGAAAGTGTCAGCATTCAAAACGAGTGATAGTTTAAAGGCATCTTTACTAATAATATTCAGCAGATCCGTTTGTCTGTCCGTCTGTCGCCGACTCTAGCGCCCTCTGTACTGAACCGTTTTTAATGAAACTTACACAGATCGCTTGGAAATTTTCCCCGGATGATGCCCGTCATTTTTTTTTAGTTAGAATAGTTCGAAACCAGGTCACTACGTGAAAAAATGTGGTTTTCAAGCCTTTCATTGCCTTTAATTTTCGAAATAGGTAAATAGGAGTTCACGGGAAAAATAGTTATGGAAACATTTCATTCTTCGAATAAATTCATTTCTTTAAATTGTCAGGAAAAATGCGTGGGTTTAAAACAATTTTTTCGGCTCTATTCAAGGTTAGATATCCTTTAAAAACTCGAACGTTCCATGAAACACTAAGACGTCCCTTAAAACACTTAAACGCCCTGTCATGCCCTAAATTTTTTCCAAAAGTTAAGACGTCCTTTCAAGTGTTCAAACGTCCCAAAAAACATTCAGTCGTTCCAAAAAACGTTTAAAAGTTCCATAAAATGTTTAGACGTGGTTTCCTTAAAACATAGACACACTGATGCTTGCTTGCACTTTTTTCCATAACTTTAAGCTAGATGGTTGATGTCTCTGTGTTAAGGAATCCACTACTTCCCGGGTGCTGAGCCATTATCATGTCAAGATTCAAGGACGTTTTTGTTTTTAGGCAATCACTACTTCCAGGTGCCACAGCAAGCTCTTGGTTTTGGAAGTTTAAGCGACGTCCAAATATTTTTTGAACGACTAATTGGTTAAATACAATTTTGGGATTTTAAGGGACATCTAAACGGTTTTGGGACGTCTAAACATTTCTGAGCATTTTTGGGACCCCAAAGAACGTTTAAGTGTTTTAAAGGACGTTTAAGTGTTTTAAGGGACGTTCGAGTTTTCAAAAGACATCTAAACTGGAATAGAGTCTCTTTTCTTGACACCCTTTCAAAGTTGGACATTTTTAACTGAGAAACGGTCAAAGTTGTTCGATTTATGGCCATGACTGTACTCAATTTTTACCGGCTGTCTAACTTTCACACTTAGAAATATGTAGAATAGCTTTGAAGTCTTTCAGAGAAAAAAAATATCAGAAAGCAGAACAGTTCAGATCAAACCAGACTGAAGAGAAGATTTCCGTGTATATGAGAAACAATCTTGAAAAATTTTGGGGAGGGAGGCGGCATCGCTGCCGATCAGTCAAAAACTTAAAAGTAGTACTTTAGGTTAATTTTTTAAAGATGTGAATAGGACAATTTCCAAATTTCTAAGCTTCAGTAAAAGAGTTGGTAAGGCTTTCTCAGTCTGAAGCCAAAAAAGTCATTTGCTGTGTTTAGTACCATTCATTCTGAGACTTCGGACGTCTCCATCATTGAAGAAGTTGCAACAGTCAGAAGTTTAATAGAAATAAATTGAATGAAAAAACACTACTCAAAGAGTGGTGGTGATTTGTGAATAAGTAACTTTGTCGTTGATCAGTTACCTTCAAAAGGTAATAATTTCTAGGATGAGGATTTGTTAAAACATGGTCTCAGGCTGCCATATTCAGAGAAGGGAGACAGCATTGTCGCCGAAGTTTGACATTAATATTTGAAAGATGACTCGCCTCTTGAGGAGGGAGAAAGGAGAGTTAAAAGTTCCTGTTCTTTTGAAATAGTGTTAGATAAAGCAGAAAAAATGAATACAGTTTCGATTAGTGAATTGAAAACTGCTCATATTGAAATCCATTTTTCCTCAGGATAGAAAAGTCACCGAGTAAATTTGTCGAAATCGTATCAGAAAAGCAGAGATGTTTTAATTGCTCTCTACCGGAACGGGCTGTTTAGCTAACAAAAACTACCGACAAGTGAAAAAAATTAATACGATCCAGGAGAAGGAGAAAATTCTGAGACCTCGATAGTTTGAACCATTTAAGAAGCGCCGCAGGCGCTGTAACACCCAGAAGGGTGGTGTAGAGAAGGAGGTTGAGCAGCCGTTAGGCTGCGTTAACCGACTGGTGTTAAGATAATTTCATTTTGGAAGAAAATGCTCAATTTGATTCAAAAAATTCCAAAAAGAAACATTCTTCAAATAAATTAACAAAAAACATGCAATAACAAATACAAGTTATTAAATAGTAGCTCTTCCATCTCGATAAACCACTCCCAATTCATGAATCTTTCTTTCCAATTTCTGGATTTGATCCCTGTATTCTCTCTGTTTCGTTGCATCTGTTGTCTCCTCGAATTCCTTTTCCAATGTTTTCTCCTTCTCCAACAGTTCCATGATCTCATAAACGTTTTTGTATTTTTCCTGGATATTTCCAGATCTGGCAGCATTATCATAAGGTTTCCATGCAGACAGTCCCACAGCACCTAAACTATGCTGAATAAGCAAGAGCTTGTAGGCTCGCGAAGTGGACTTGGCAAGTCTGGAAATGTCCGGAAGTTAAATTAGAATATTTTTTTGAACCTACGTGAAAATGTTAGAAGGATTTATGCCATGCTCCAACACAACCAATTCGTTGAATAGTCCTTCCAACTGAACAATTTCCATCGCTCCGATCTTCATCCATAAGAACATATCATCTGGACAATTGATCCAACTGTCAATGAAGTGTCTCACTTCATCCGAAGTGAGTTTAGTCTTGCCCAATGTCACATTTTCCACACCTCTGATGTTCAGCATGTCACTCAAAGTGACCCATCGAGCATCATCGTAATCATTGGTTCGAAATTTGAAGACCTAGAATAACGCACTTAGATTTGAAACAACTACCCGAAACTCACATTCTCATGCTTGAAATCCAATGGCATATCAGAATTGAAAATTTGAAATTCTTTACGAAGATCCGCCATATTTAAAAAGAAGTTGACGATCTCTGAATTGAAATCAATTCCATACAATGTGATTTTGTCCCAAGATGATTTGAAAGTGTCATTGGAGAATAACTTTTCGAGAAGTATCAAACTTGGAGTTACTTTTGTGAATTGAATTCCGACACCGCAGAGTTTAAGAATATGGGAAAGTTTGCTGATAGCTAGATCTGTGTTCCCAATGAGTGCCCCTTTATTGTACTGTAGCCTGAAACAAGATGTACAGTTAATTTTGTGAGGTTTCAGAGTTGATTCCTAAAATTTTACAAGTCGCGATGCCGCCACACATTTGTATCAGGAAGGCATCACAATTTCAATCATGTTGATTGTGAATGTCAACAAGATACTAAATCTTGTTGCATTTGCATCGCGGTCAACAAACAAGCATAATTCAAATACGATCAGTATGGGGGGGGGGGGGGTTTAAATATTTGAAAATTTTGAAACAAACACAAATATGTGAACCTTAGATCATTTTTAGCGACTTACCAGTGATATCCTCCTCCTCTCCTCTTATATCCTAGCGAGTTACAACATACTTCAAAATCTGGTTCTCCACTCAGTGTTAGAAGAATAAATGGTCTTGAAAATCTATCCCGTTTAAAATTTATTTGAGGGTAATATTTTTGTTTTTTGATTAATTTCACATCGGTTTTCATCCGTTTCGACGTGAGACTCAATGCAAATCTAAATCAGTTAATTAGTTATACTAATTAAGTCAGGAGTATTCAAATTACCGTTCAGCTGGATCCATTAGTTGTATTATCAACATTCTGACAATAATTGGTAGTTTTTTAAACTTGAATTCTTTTCTTATCAAGTTTTTCGGATCGAACAGAATCTGATGGCAATACTTCAAAGCAAGTGTGCTAAGCATATTGAAATACAGGAAAAGAAGTAAGAGCAAATCAATAATTGAGAGAGATGTGGAAGGGTTGCTGAGTGTCTGTGTAATGAGGGTCTCTCGTAATGAGGCAATACCATCTGTCTCCACGTCACCGAGTAAAGAAGGACTTAGGCAAACACGCAGAGAACGTCTGCCACGTAACCATTCAGAGACTAAGCCTTAATTATATGTACAGTGCAAAAAAGCAAACTTTGGTTGTTTTCAGCTGAAAATAGCCTACTTTGAGAGTGTGTTACGGTCCCACAAAGTAAATTGCGTATAAGCCATACACAACAAAGGCAGACCATCATTTTGTAGTTGTAACATACTAGGGAGTGTCCAATAGAAGGTAAAATAAAACAGAATATTCAATTAGTAACAGCTTTTCCATTAAGAAAATACACTCCAAGACGCCAAATCTTCTCGTTCAGCACTTCAAGTTCCTTGCTCATTTTTTTCCGCTCAGCACTCTCAGTTTCCTCCAACTCCATTTCCCTTTCCAACGTGTTCTTCCTCTCCAAAACCTTCAATTTCTCATAAGTGTTCTCATACTTCTGTAAACCATCTCCATATCTACTGTTAAATACTTCTTCTTGTCTCCAGGCAGATAGTATAACGAGATTGAAAGCATAGCTGATTGCTAGTAGAGGGTATGCACGTGAGGGAGACTTGGCAAGTCTGAAAATTCCAAATATACATACTTGTCAACCAGGCCGAAACGGACCGCCACGGGTCGGTGCGTAACTCGCGTCAAAACGAATATAATGAGCTGAAAAATATACCAAAATGTAGATCTCGACGAGTTCTATGTCCGTGACCTACTACGGCCGGATGGCTATTAGTTAATGTGTCGCTGGCCGGGCTAGAATGGCTTTTCTGGCCATTTTCGCGTTTTTTGGCACTTTTTCCCGGCCCGCGGCACATTAACGAATAGACATCCGGCCCGTATTAGGTCACAGGCATAGAACTCGTCGAGATCTACCTTTTGGTATATTTTTCAGCTCATTATATTCATTTTGACGCGAGTTACGTTCATATTTTTATTTCAGATTCCGATACTTCAGAAAATCCTAAAATACTTTTATTTTAGACGCATATGCTGAAAATCGCCGCAACTCCCGTTTTCCTGACTCAAAATGGTATTTGGTAGAAGAGTTTCCGTCTAGTCCTCTCTAACAAGATTTTTGCAAATATAAAAATAATAACAAAAATTTACGAAAAAGTTAAAACTTTTGTCTAAGAGGGCTACACAACCGCATGGAGAAACGCTTATATCAAAGCTCCTTTTGAGTCAGGAGAACGGGAATTTTGGCGTTGAGAAGGGTTTTTAGCGTATACTCCACTGATATAAGTTTCTTAAAATTTTCTGAAGTAGTTTCCTCACAAGACTACTGTGAAAACATCTTTTTTTAAACTTACACAAAGAATATAGAACCCGGTTCGATGACATGTTCCAATACCACCAAGTCATCCAACACTCCACCCAATTCGATATCTCCATCAGTTCTTATCTGCATATATTCAAACAAATCGTTTTCATTATTTATCCAGTGGGTTATGTAGTTTTGAATATCACTTGAAGTGAATCTTGTCTTGTTCAATGACACATTTTCAACATTTTTCATTTCCAGTAAATCCTCCATCCGAGCCCATCTAGCGTCTTCGTAGTCATTGCTTCGAAATTTGAATGCCTGCAATTAGTTAATTAAATTGGTTAATTGGTTGTTGAAACTCACATTAACATGTCTGAAATCCACTGGCATATCAACATTCAAAAACCAGAAATGCTTATCGAAAGTCGGCGTATTCAAAACAAAATTCACACTTTCCGCCTCAATCTTCCTTCCAACCAACGAGAGTTTGCACCAGCTCTGTAATTCGAAATTCGAGAATAGCTCCTTGAGAAATGATAGCTCGATTTGTGCAACATGCAGAACAAAATGAATTTTATTGCATTTCGTAGTGTTCTGAAGACGGTGAAATGCTTGGGCAGTGTTCTCGACAATTGTTCCATGTTTGGAGTATATTCTGAAAAAGAGAGCACGTTTCAGAAAAAACTGTAAACCTGACCTCATCTCATCAATTTTGAGCTCTTCTCCACAACATCTGATATTCAGTGAGTTATCTTCCTCCAGTTCGATCAACGAGTATCCATCATAAAAATTCAACACGGGCTAATATGATTGACGTCTAGCCCACATCAATTCAATTTCCATTCGTTTCGAAGTGAGACTCAATGCAAATCTAAAGAAAGGAATTAGTTAAAGTAATTAAGTAACTAGTGTTCAAATTTACCGTTCAGCTGGATCCATTAGATGTATTATCAACATTCTGACAATAATTGGTAGTTATTTGAACTTGAATTCTTTTCTTATCAAGAATTTCGGATTGTACAGAATCTTCATGATGGAAAAGAAATAAGACCAAATCAATAATTGGGAGAGATGTTGAAGGAAAGAGGTGCCTACTGCAGAAAGCGACTCTGTCGAGGAGAGAGACGTCTGCGCAGACAAAGAGGCTACGTCCTAACCGTAGTGGAAAAAAAGAAAACAGGTCCGTATAGACCCATATTACGCCGGTGCCTGACCGGTTCCGCCAAAGGGGATAAAGTGTTGGCAGGGGTGTGCGGAACGGAATTCGGAATTCCGAAAAATTCCGAAAATCGGCTCATTTTCGGAACGGAATTCCGATCGGAATATTCCGAGAAAAAAAATTCGGAACGAAATTCCGATCGGAATATTCCGAAAAAAAAATTTCGGAATGGAATTCCGATCGGAACGTTCCGAAAAAAAATTCGGAATGGAAGAGAAAGTACTGTATTAAAGGCGCATGCGCACTTTTCATGACGGGTCTCGAACAAATTTTTTTCTGCAGTTTTCAGGCGGTTTTTAATAAAGTTTTCGTCTTTTCGCAGTGTTTTTTTTTAACAAAAAAACGGTTTTCAGCATTCGATATGGGTAAATGGGACAGTCTGTTGAAAAAAAATTCCGAAAGTCCGAAAATCGGAATATTCCGACATTCCGAAAGTCCGAAAATCCGAAATTCGGACAATTCCGAAATTCCGAAATTCCGAAAATCCGAAATTCGGAATAGTCCGAGATTCCGAAATTCCGAAATTTTGAAACTCGGAATAGTCCGAGATTCCGAAATTCCGAAATTTTGAAACTCGGACATTTTTTAGTGTCCGAAATTCCGAAATTTTCCTGTCCGCACACCCCTGAGTGTTGGGCATAGCTTGAGGACAGACATAAGGGGTAAAAAAAAAATAAAATGCATAAGATCAAGCTTATTTGAAACTACATTTGTGAAAATTTCGAGGGAATTGATAACAAAAGAGCCGAGGTATAGAAGTTCGTCGCGGAATTTCGATTTGCGATGGCTCTCTACCGTACTTTACCCATGAAAAGATTTAAAAGTACGATAGTCGCAACAACGAGACCCACACTTTGTCCCGGGCGGTCAGCCACCAACATTTGTCATCCATGGACCAATATTTGCATCGGATTCAAGTTGTAGAAACTGTATTACAATAGAAAAAGATATGGATGTTAGCCGTTTTCTGTTGAAATTGCCCAACTTTGAGAGGGTGTCCGGTAATTCTAATTATTCCATCAAGTAGATTTTAATGAATCGTACGGATCCGGAATTCATTGGAAGAAGCACAACCGGTCGAACAAGCAGGATTCAGAAGATCCTTCTCGACGATTGACCACATCCATTCAGTGCAAAGACTGCTGGAAGTAGGTCGAGAATACCAAATACCAATCACAATGATATTTATCGACTTCAAGAAGGCATTCGACACGATCGAACCCACTGCTTTATGGGAAAGCCTGAAGACTCAAGGGATAGACTCTGGATACATAAAACTCCTAAAAGAGTGTTACAACGATTGCTCCACCACAATCACACCATTCTATAACCCAGTCAATATAAGACGGTTGAAATTTCAAAAGTTCAGATAGTTGAAGAAAATTTTCAAAAATCCAAAATTTTTTGGACCTCTCCAATTAATACTGAGCAGATATATTAAAATATAAAAAATGGACAGAAGAACGGGGGCAGATTTTCCAAGTTTAAAATTCTGGACCAACATTGAGGGGCAGATTTTCCAAGTTTGAAATTCTGGACAAAATTTGAAGATCTGAAAAAAAGAAAAATTTCACGTGAAGTTTATTTTGGAGCAGATTTTTCAATTTGAAAAATCTGGACAGAAAAAATAAATTTAGATATTTTTGCCGTGAGTTCCAACTCATCCGTTTTTCGTGGAAGTTGAAAACTGAAACTTTTGGATCGGGCGGTGTGTTGAGAAGCTGAAAAAATGTAAATCTTCTGCTTCTGAAATATAAAATATCTCATTCAACACCGAGCTGCAAATATTATTAATTTTTGAACAGAACCGAAAAAGAAGAAGAAAATGCTGAATTCTCAAAACACTTGAAGTCTAATCAAGTGTTCTGTAAATTTTGAAAGATTTTGTTGCTACTGTTTCGGTTCTGTTCAAAAATTAATAATATTTGCAGCTCGGTGTTGAATGAGATATTTTATATTTCAGAAGCAGAAGATTTACATTTTTTCAGCTTCTCAACACACCGCCCGATCCAAAAGTTTCAGTTTTCAACTTCCACGAAAAACGGATGAGTTGGAACTCACGGCAAAAATATCTAAATTTATTTTTTCTGTCCAGATTTTTCAAATTGAAAAATCTGCTCCAAAATAAACTTCACGTGAAATTTTTCTTTTTTTCAGATCTTCAAATTTTGTCCAGAATTTCAAACTTGGAAAATCTGCCCCTCAATGTTGGTCCAGAATTTTAAACTTGGAAAATCTGCCCCCGTTCTTCTGTCCATTTTTTATACTTTAATAAATCTGCTCAGTATTAATTAGAGAGGTCCAAAAAATTTTGCATTTTTGAAAATTTTCTTCAACTTTCTGAACTTTTGAAATTTCAACCGTCTTATATCCCCATTACCAGAGGTGTCAGACAAGGCGACCCCATATCACCAAACTTGTTTTCTGCTTGTCTCGAAACGGCTTTTAGTCGAATGTCATGGCCACATATAAAAGAAGACAAAGATGACTATGATAACTCCCCTGGTATCAGAATTAACGGCAGAAACCTAACACACCTACGATTCGCCGACGATATCATTCTGTGAAAGGCCATTCGACCTCTTCTGGTCGTTGGTCCCTTTCTTATTCTATCGCCCGAGTCTCCGTCACTCTTGTGGCTCCTCCGTCTTGCGGGTGGTCACATGAGTGAGAGGGACGAGGGAGGAAAAGGCACGCGGAGCCACACCCACGAGTATTCTATTCTTATTCCTCAGTAAGACTTAACATCTGGCCGGAGAGAGGTCGGTCCATCTGGACCTCTCTCCGCTTACTCAATAAACATGGATCGATCCTTAATCATGTTTTCTATATTTTATGGGAAAGATATGGGCAAAATATCGAACCTATAACAATTCTCATCTCGAAAACTCCACAAATAGCCGAAAAAATGCTACAAGAGCTGGTAAACAGTTGTGAAACAGTCGGTCTGGAAATAAACGTGAGCAAAACAAAAGTGTTGAGAAACAAATTCGCGTCAAGTCACCAAATAAATATCAGAAAAAACAACACCATGACTGCAATTGAAGATGTTGAGGAATACGTGTATTTGGGAAGACTGCTCAATACAAAAAACGATCTAGAGCCAGAAATTCACAGAAGACGACGATCAGCATGGGCGGCACTCAACAATATCAAAAACACAACAGTTGCCTTGACATGTCCGAAAATCCGAGCGCAACTTTTCGACTCCATTGTTCTCCCCGCACTGACATATGGATCAGAAACATGGACTTTCAGTGCTCGTTCAAAAAAGTTGTCAACTACAAAAATGAATTTCTACCTTTGTTCTGTATGATCCATTAAAAAACTGGTTAATGGAACAATCAGTATTACCATGACACACTCTCAAAGTTGGTCATTTTATACTGAAAACGGCCAAAGTCCATAACCTCTTGACCGGTACTGTATGTGTTTCGAAAAGTTTATTTCAGACAGTGAAGAAATTTAAAAAAAAAACACGGCAGTCTTATGTGAAGTCAGCTGGAATTTCAGGAGGTTGAATTATTTAGTTAGCTGAAAACATTTCAAAGTTATTTCAGATGGTTTTGGATTGAAAAAGACGTCACAAGTGTCTGCGAGCTGAAAATCAACACGACTGGTGTTTTATGGCGCCGTGCGAAAGTTTTCCGTCCATCTATTAGCTCTACACAGTTCTTACAACCGCGCTCTACCAAAACCAAAGAAAATTGTGTGCGATCTTGCGAGACTCAGAGAAAAAAAAGACATTTTTCAAGGGCATTTCGGTGGAGCGCAGTTGCAAGAACTGTGCCGAGCTAATACGTGTTTGCCAACCTAGTAATTCGCCGCTCGTCGAAAGATGACAAGGCGGCAGATAGTATTACCCACAGGGGTGCAAAACGCAAGGTCGCTTAAACGCGCTCCGTCGCTCAGCGGTTGGCACGGTGCCAAAAACTGACTTGGCTGAGTGCCAAGTTCAAGTTTAGCGTGTGTTTGTTGTATATTTTGATGAAAAACGCGACGCACACGCATCGCGACTCGGCCGGTAATTTCAAAACTTTTCGTTGCGGACCTTACACCTCGCACCCCTGTGATTACCTCATTACGAGCGACAGACCCCCAGTAATCCTTCCACGCCATCTCTCCCAATTATTGATTTGCTCTATAACTAATTCCCTGATTTAGATTCGCATTGAGTTTCACTTCGAAACGAATGGAAACCGAAATTAAATTAATGAAAAAACAGTATTATTATCCTCAAATAAGTTTTCGCAATAGAGTGTCGTATATACAACTGCGGGGAATCTTAGAATTCCTAGCGTACTAACATATCAAAAAATCAGCCAAAACGGATCAACTTGGTACATGTGTAACTTGGCCTGGTGGCTTGAGCGAGACATTGTCTCTTAAAAACCTGTAAAAATTGACAAATTAGTTATTTTCAGCTCAGTTAATTCACCAAATACTCGAAGTCGGCAAATACTGAGCATAGCTTGGTTAAAATCGCGTATTGACATAAGTACCTGGTCTATTCATGAACGTCCCAAACAAATGGATCGTAATGATAAGTCATTGATGCACTTTGATGAACCATATACTCCTGAATTTATAGTTCTACAGTTGCTGAAACAGAGAAGAGTTTTGTATTCGAAATTGAAGATAGTGAAAGAGGATTCTTTAGAGAAACAGGAACTGATAAAAAAGATAGATGAGACAAACAATCAACTTCAATTTAAAGGAGTGGAATATAAAAACGGATGGCCTGTTCTACGCGGCGTTGATGCATCAAGTAGAATGCTGGCCTGATACGGAGGTGTTCATAGTCTCATTGTCTAAAATGTTTGATTTTCTGGTTCCTCTCTAATTGTCCAGTCAAATCGATTTCCTCTTTCGTTTTGCTCTCATTATTATTAATTGAGACATATCCACCTTTTTATTAATTTAATAAATATTTTTTAAAGTTCTCTTGCCTAACACTTGGGTTTGCTTTTTTGTACCATATGCTGCAGGGTCTTGAATTATGCACCAAGGAGACACCCTTTGCTTCCACGGCCTACAGCGGAGGCCCTCTCAATGAACAGCGCACAGTACTTCGAGAGGGCATCTGCAGGAGAGAGAGAGAGAGAGAGAGAGAGAGAGAGAGAGAGAGAGACCACACGTCTCCTCCCGTTGCCATCCCCTTCCCTCTCTGTGGACCCTTATTGATTTTGCTTCCTTTATAATAGAAGCGATTCTAGCTATTCAACCGATGTTCAGCACTTTCCCATTGAGAAAACTACCGTTTGTCGCATTGAAACATGTGATTAAAGTCATGGAGATTGACGAAATGTAAGATTTTTGTTGGTTTGTCGTGAAAATATCTTATTTTTTATTCCAGAGTAAAAATTGCGGTTACCTCGAAATATATGGAATCCATTGTGAAATTCTGTTGTATTCGAATTGGAGGGACTATAGTTAGTTTCCACGGGGAATACTCGTATATTAGTTTGTATTACCCGGTAATGTTACTTTTCTTTTGTTCCAAGCAGCTTTTCGAGCATCCCAGTAGACCAAAAGTGACAAAACAGGATTTGAAACCTTGGTGAGTTTTTTTATTATGTGTCTTGTGCAATAATATTTTTGTAGTTGGCAACTTTCAGTATCAATTTGAAAAAATAAAAAGAGCTTTAGAAAAGTTGCCAACTAGGAAATTTTAAATCTAAATTCAGGCTCTCCGACACATCCACAATTTTGGAAAATACACGTCAACTATTCACTCGGATTCACAAATTGTTCCAATGTGGCCCGTACAGATTGATGATTAACTCGTCCACTAAAAATATCAAGAAAATTCTGGAAACTCCAGAGTTTCGAAACTTTAAAGCTTTGGTCTTGTATGGGGGACATTTTAAGAAGGAGCAGCTGGATAAAGTGATGGAATTCGAGATAGATGATCAAGATTTGCGTATAATTAGGGGTGTAATCCCAGAAGATTATTATCATCCAAATGTTAGTTTTCTAATAATTTTTGGTTGACATGCCAACCACAAATTTCCATCTTTCCAGCTGTTCAAGTACACTGCTGTCCATTACTGCGATGCTCGTTGGATCCGTCTGGAACATCTTCTTTCGATTAAAAACAACTTTGAGATCAAACTCGGAAAGAACAATTTAACCATTCCTGACATCAACACATTTCTTCATCACTGGATGACTTCGGAATATGAACCATTCAAATTTATAAGCATAGATATTGACAAAGAATCATCAATTCCTCTCGATGTTTTGTTTCGCGGGATTACTGTATTGAGAGGGTATCGGTTTGGAACATGGCGCAGACTAATGTAAGTTAAAGATGTGACCAGTTCAACTCAACAAACTGGTTTGTTTCAGCTCAGTCAAATCACCTATGACTCGAAGTCTGCAAATAATGAGTATAGTTTGGACAGATTCGCGTATTGACATGAGTACCTGGTCTATTCATGAACGTCCCAAACAAGGGGGTCGTGATGATGAACCGTATGTTCCAGAGTTCAAAGTTTTACAATTGCTGAAACAGAGAAGAGTTTTGAATTTGAAATTGAAGAGAGTGGAAGAATTTTCTCCAGAAAAACAGGAACTCATAAAAAAGATTGATGACAGAAACAATCAACTTCAATTGAGAGGAGTGGAATTTAATAACGGCTGGCCTGTTCTACGCGGTGTTGATGCATCAGTCAGAGTGCTGGCCTGAGGCAGATGTGTTGCGGAAATGTTGCTTCTGTGCTTCTCTGACGCTGCTGAAATTGGGCCGCTGCCTCCGTTGATATTGTCACGGGGCAAAGATCTAACCACACGTTCCCCATGATGCACTCACCAACTGTCATTAACTCAGACACAAAACACCCCACATCCTCATCTCCCCTCTATCTCAGTTAGCTTCCACCAAGCGGTCGTGGTCGGTCGGCTCCGGCCGACCCTCCATTATACCGCCACAACAATAAAGATTGTGCAATCTATTCATGGATTCTCACACTACAGAACACAGTTCCCTCGTTAACACGGTTTAAGAGAACGCACTTAAGCCCGCGTTACAATATATTTAATTGCATCTAAGATGGTTTTTAAATTAAATTAAATTTATTTTCAAACGTTGAGTACAACTACAACCTACAATAAATAAATTTAAGTATGAGCATATGACTTTTGTGTTGTTTCTAAAAAATATTTTTTTTTTCCAATAAACGGGGGAAAATTATTTTTTTTTAATGAATCCAGAGAAAATGTTGGTATGAAAATAAGAAAAACTGAATAAAATCATGAGTCTTAGTAACTAAAATACAGCACCCTCAAAACGTTATCAACTTTGGCGGTTTTTAGTGGAAAATAGACAACTTTGATAGTTTAGTTCGGTGTCACCTGATTGTCCGACGATTTTTTTTCGGTATGGATTGGATAGAGCAAAAAAATAGGACATTATTTATGTAGTTGACAACTTTGTTGTAGAGACTCTACCATGAAAGATACAGATAGTCAAAGCTATTCCTTGTCTAATGTCAGTGCATATTAGCGAAATTTTGGAGCTATTCATCATGAGAATCTGTAACTTTTATGGTAGTGTCCCTAGAAACAGTTGTCAACTACAAAAATGGAGTTCTACTTTTGATCTGTTTGATCCATAATAAAATTATTTTGTTGGACAGTTAGTTTTACTATGACACTCTCTCAAAGTTGGGCATTTGCAAAGGCAAAATATGATATATTTTCAGCTGGTACTGTAGTTTTGTAATGAGCCCTGACTCCTTCAGATTTCCATACTTTAAAAGATGGGTCTTCACGCAGTATTATAAACGAATTTCTTTCATGGAAAACTATTTCAGGGTAATAATATTGTTTTTTGATCAGCCTCACTTCCATTTTCATCCGTTTCGAAGTATGACTCAATGCGAATCTAAATCAGTTAATTAGTTATACTAATTAAGTCACGAGTATTCAAGTTTACCGTTCAGCTGGATCCATTAGTTGTATTATCAACATTCTGACAATAATTGGTAGTTTTTTAAACTTGAATTCTTTTCTTATCAAGTTTTTCGGATCGAACAGAATCTGATGGCAATACTTCAAAGCAAGTGTACTAAGCATAATGAAATACAGGAAAATAGGTAAGAGCAAATCAATAATTGAGAGAGGAGTGGAAGGGTTGCTGAGTGTCTGTCTAATGAATGTCTCTCGTAATGAGGCAATACCATCGGTCTCCAAGTCATCGAGGAAAGAAGGACTTAGGCAAACACGCAGAGAACGTCGGCCACGTAACCATTCAGAGGCTATGGCTGACTAGGGAAGGGTACCCCGAGACACAGTGGAGTTATGAGATTTTACTCGAAAAGTGTCAGCATTCAAAACAAGTGATAGTTCCTTAAAGGTATGTTAAGATAGTTTTTTATTGAAAGAAAATACTGGATTCGATTTAAAACATTTCAAAAAGAAACATTCTTCAAGTAAAATAATAAAAAACATGCAATAACAAATACATACAAGTTGTTAAATAGTAGCTCTTCCATCTCGATAAACCACTCCCAACTCATGAATCTTTCTTTCCAATTCCTGGATTTGGTCCCTGTATTCTCTCTGTTTCGTAACATCTCTTGACTCCTCCAATTCATTTTCCAATGTTTTTTCCTTCTCCAACAGTTCCATGATCTCATAAACGTTTTTGAATTTTTCCTTGATATTTCCATATCTGTCAGCATTATCATAAGGTTTCCATGCAGACAGTACCACAGCATTTAATGTATAGTCAATAAACAATAGCTTGTGGGCTCGCGAAGTGGACTTGGCAAGTCTGGAAATGTCCGGAAGCTGAATTAGAATAATTTTTCAAACTTACGTGAAGTATCCAATGTTAGGAGGATTCATGTCATGCTCCAACACAACCAATTTGTTGAATAGTCCTCCCAACTGAATAATTTCCATCGCTGTGATTGTCATCGATTTGAACATATCTCTTGGACAATTAATCCAACGGGAAATGAAGTATCTCACTTCAATAGAAGTTAGTGTAGTCTCGCCCAATGTCACATTTTCCACAGCTCTGATGTTCAGCATGTCACTCAAAGTGACCCATCGAGCATCAAAGTAACAAATGGTTCCAAATTTGAAAGCCTAGAATATATGTAAAGTACAGTGCAAGAAGATACAAACTTTGGACTTATTTG